>NC_139229.1:117922025-118522025 GCF_977018435.1 Lepisma saccharinum
TTAAAAAAAATAATAGGAATATACACATACAATAGGTCTAAAATTATTTTGAAATCTAATTTATGTTAATCAAGAATAAAAGTACTGAGTTATTTACTTATTCAATAAAAATAATCACAAAATCTGTATAAATTGCAAAATATTTTTCTCTTCTCTCTTATGGATTTCAGTGACTCACTGCCATCATTAAAAAAAAAAAAAAGACCAATTGTTTTGGGCCTGATCTATTGGGTGACATTGTTAGTCATGTAAAATTATTAAGAAAGTAAATATGTATATCATTCAAGTTCAGGTATACTATATGTTACACATATTATTGTGGCACCAACGAACTTTATACCAGCACACAGAGTGAGGTTGGCGTCAGGTTCCACACATTCTCAATCTTGGCTGCAGATGGAGTTGTTGAGATCAGCACCATGTTCAAATACCCTCATGTTTACTTCCAAGTACTCATTTCAGGGTTTGCTTCAGAGTCAAATGAACGAGGCAACCACATACAAAGTCTAAAATCCCTAGAGATCGAACCTCAGGTGCCTGTACAGTATCAAAATTCCCTACCTCCTGGAATATACCATGTTCCAAATTAGGGGAAAAAACACACACACACAAAATTACACTGATAATAATGAACGAGTTAAAAAGAAAGTAGCATTTCAATGCTCTGCTAAATATGGGAATGGAACAAATGCATGAGAGGTACTTGATCACCTAACACTAATTTCGTAAAACTACTGCTAACTTATTCTAACTTAATCCCATGACATCTTTTCAACTTGATTTCTGACAACATATTTTTATCACCTTGAGCTGTACAGCAGTGGTTCCCAAAGTGTATGCCGGAGCACCCTGGAGTGCCATGACTGGCTTACAGGGGCAACGCAAAAGTTCCAATATTTTCAAAGAAATGACACAAATATGTGCTTATTTAGTACTTTTTACACATAAAATGTTTGTGTAAGGCAAACAACCTACCTAACCACACAAACAGTGTGTTGCAAGTGCTAGATAGGCCTACATTCTGACTTGGGTGCCACGGAAAAATCTTGACACACTACGGGCACTGTGACATGAAAAAGTTTGAGAACCTCTGCCGTAGACCATAGAGATATCAACACACAAGATCTATGGTGCCTTGTGTGGCAGAAGGGAGCAGTTGGGTAAATGGTTAATAATTGAACTTGTGAAAATATGAAATATCTCAGCTTATCTAGAAAAGCATGAGGCAAGGGAATGTTGAAAGACAATATGTAGAGATGAATTTATGAATATGAAATATGATACATTTACAGAGGATATAAGAAGATGAAGAGATGTGATGATATATAGAGACTTCTTCAAGACAACGAACATGATAAATAAAACAATAACAAAACTGGGTTGCCCTCTGTGAGGAGTGGTTACTATTAGAGGTTTGAATCCCAGGTGATGTAGTGATTAGTGTATCACATTGTAAAACTAGTTCATTTTTCATCATCATCATTAGCACTAACCTAGGAGGGTAGAGAAAGCCATGTTAAGTACAGCATATGGAAGTAACAAAACTGGCAAAACTTCAGTACAAGAAAATTGTAAGAAATAGAAAACACTTACTACAAGTCATTTAAGTTCACCGAGATTTTGTTCAAAGAATTAGTAAGAACTAAATCATACATCATGTCAACATAAAGCCTCAAATGCCAACCATTACTTTGCAAAAACCATAACAATACACACAATGTTGTTAGATCAGAAACAAGTAAGAGCAAAAATACACACACACTAATCATTCTCCCAGCATGCAACACTTCTGCATTTACCTTGCTTCTCTTGCCTAACTGCCATAGAAGCTGGAGCAGACATAGTTCTCTTATACGGCCACTTAGTTCCAAAACTAGCGCTTAAAGTCTTCATGCTGGTGCCATCAGTTTGTGACAAAGTAAGAGCTTCGTGAGCTCTATGAAGCTTGCGAATGAACACTTCGCTGTTCAAATCAGTATTGCGAAGATCTGTGGCAGGATTACTTTTATTAGAGAAAAACCTATACAAAAACTTTCATTCAACAAAATCCATGTGAAAGAAACTTGAATACTAACGTAATATGATCAGCAAGCAAATTTAACATGCTCTTGCTTCTTTGAAACGTGCCAGTCCATAACAATGCACCATGAATGCAAAAGAGCATGAAAATAATCTTAATATACTAAAATATTTATTCATATGCTAATATTTTACAACATAAGGAGAAAAAAAAAAGAGATATATCACATAAAAGTTATAGAACTGATGGCAATATCACTTGCCAATACACAATATTATTCTCCTTCTGTATTGAAATAAATATAATTTTAGATATGCTGTATTTACTTGAATATTCCTTACCTTTGAATAAGCAATCAATCATATTTTGAAGAGAGAAAGTCAGGTGGAATGCATCCTAAAAACCTCACACATGCACCGAAAAGTTACATTAACAAATGAAAAAAATATTCCCCATATCTATTATGTGAATTCTGGCATGGCTAAGTGATTATGGCTCTTGTCTTTAGTACAAGTGGTCCTAGGTTCAATCCCTGCTGGGACCTCCAAAATTTCAGTACTGACCCATCACCATAAAGACAATTGAGAAGTTACTTGAAAAAAAGTAGTAGGCTCACGTATAATAAAGCTGCTGTGAAAACATTGGCACTTAATGGGTTGTTGCACTAGTTTTGTTTAGTAATCTATCATGAAACAAACATACCAAATGCAGCTTGCAATTGAAACAACATAGAAGCTTCATCATTTGAAATAAAAAAGAAAGATAATGGTGATGAAGCAAATTGTTCTGACAGCATGCATATTCTTCTTGAGTGTATTTGTGTTCTTATTGCCATTTGATTTCTGTATATTGCCAATCATATACTTTGCAGAGTTCCAAAGGACATGTTGGATTGTTGTTCTGTATGACTATTTTAGATTAGGGCTGGGACAGATTAATCGATACTCTATCAGTATCAGCTGGTATAGGCATATCAGTGTATCAGTTTATGGGTAAAATTGCCAATTATTTTACCAATCCAATACAGTGAAACCCCCATTTTACGTTCCCGCTTTATACATTTTCCTGCTTAATATGTTCATCCAGTCAGGCCCCGGCAAAAGGCCATGTTAAATAATAGGACGTTCACCTCGATCTTACGTTCGTTCTAACTCCCATTTCCCGCTTTATACGTTTTCCAAGCCATGCTGTCTCAAAATTTGGCAGAAACCTGTTCTGTTGACCACGTAAGTTCTCCCTCCTTTTTCTTGCTTTCGCAGCTGTTTCATTCACAATGTGACCTTGAACTTCCAGATGTTAGGCTTTCATGCAAGAGGAGGGAGCGAAGAGGCATGGCTCAGTGAAAGGTGGGGGAAGGGGGAAGAGGCAGGGCACAGATTGCATTTGTCGCACCTTCCTTGACGGGCAGGAAGGGAAAACTGCACTTCTTGCATTCCCGGTAAAGATACAATTGGCCAATTATTCAACAAGCACACTGTTGCCAAATTGATTCTCACTAAATGGTGCCTGCCTTAGAATTTGGGCAACGGAAGTTCGCCCTCCCCACTCAGAGTGTAAAATTGACAAAAGGACTTGATCACCATTCGCTTCTTTGCCCACACAGATTTACGGAATCCCTCCTAGTTGACAGGAATGAAAAAGAAAAGCGAGAAGGGGGCTTGTTTGTGAAAACTTTTCCTTTCTTCTCGTCTGCAGCATTGGAATAGAAAAAAAATAAGAAGGGTTTGCCAGCCTCTGCTATCCGATACTGAATAAGAACTGCACTTCTTTAAAGGGAAGTCGTTTAGATTCCTAAGGAAATAATATTGGATCTAGTCTATATTTCACTGTAAATTATTTTTAATCTGAAGTTTTTTCACTAATGCTATGTCATTTGGTCATCAGAATGAAGCTGAAGCTAACGTGATTCATTTATTCTATAGGTAGATGAGTGATATTTTACTCACTGACGGAATTAATATTCTTGTCAAATCAATTGATTTGGGGAGGGGGGGGGGGGCGAAGTTCGGACACATGTATTATTCTGCACGGGGCAGAAAATGGATTTTTTTATGCAGATTATGTGACTCGCGCATTGTACAGTGATGGAGTCGGGAAAAATGATTGGATAAACAAGGGGTGTGTCAATATACTCTAGGAGTAGTAAAATTTAGTGCACATTTAAATACCATTAAAACGTTTATTTGGGCCAAAAGAGCATATATTTATTTACTTTTTCTCATTCGCTGGGGAGCCGTGGTCCCCTAGTTGGTAGAGCATCTGACTGCCACACTGGAAACCCGGGTTTGATTCCCTGGGTAGGTTATCTAAGCTGCCTCTGGAGCTCACCCAGCATCAAATAAATGAGTACCTTGGGGCAACCCTGGGGGATAAAGGCTGCCCAAGCATGGTGCTGATCACATCACCTCCAAATTGGCCGAGATCGAAGAATAGGGAGGGTAAAGGCAGCCAGAGAATGGTGCTGGTCACATCATTTCCCACATACCCCTGTGTGTGTGTGTCCCGGCATGGTGCAAAGTGCATGGTGAACTTTACCTTTACTTATTCTTGTTTCCTGGGGAGGAGGGGGGGGGGGCGTTTGCCTCCTAAGGTATCAGCATGATATGGTATGTAATTATTAAACAGTACCAAGTATTTCTGCCCCGATTTTCTTGCTCATGTGTAAGAGACAACCAATTAACATAAAGGCAAAAAGCTATCATTCCTTCTTTTTTCCTCTGCAGTCTACAATTAAGCAGTCTCTCCTGGATACGTACATTCTACGAACATAGCGTACAGTCTACAAGTAAAAAGAAAAAAGTCACGCATCTCCCCCTGCCCCCGCTACACGAGCTCATTAATCTGCCACTGGTGTGCATGATTCAGCCCCAGCCTCTATCTTTTTTTCTTTTTTATTGCCTCTATCTGTGTCCGAAATGTTGCTCATATGTCATAAGCATTGAGGCGAGAGCGTAAACCAGTGATCCCTCCCCCCCTTCTTTCCTTTTGCAACTTGGTCAGGAACGAGCACACATCTGATAAGACTTTTGTTCAACAACTGCATTAGCGCCGCTCCACCACCTGTTCGTCTTCACTTCCCCTCCCTCCCGTTATCGCTGGTCCAAGGTGTCTGTGGGCAGTGTACAACTGGCAGCAGGCATCAGTGTTTTGTCTTGTGGCTCCAGAGCAATGACTCATCCATCATAAAGGGAAGAAAAACAGAATTGTTTTGAATCTCACCTCAAAAGGTTGTTTTGCTTTTGAAGATTACGAAACACCAGCATCAGACACAAAGCGAAGAGTTAAAAGACAAGCTATTTTTTTCTTGTTTTGCCTTCTGATAAACATCTTGAACTCACAGAACAGTGCAGGAAGGAAATGCACATGATGCTAATAATAAATCGCAAAATATTAAACATGGAGGGGGAGACAAGAAAAAAAAACGTTCTTTACGGGAAAACTATCGGTGGAAGGGGTGTTTGCACTCTGCAACACTGCTAAATCCAACAATAAATCTTGGATTAATATGGATGTAAATAACAATAAGTGGCATGCCCAGGGGAGGGGTTGATGGGGGTCATAACCCCTTTTTAGCCAAGTATTTCTAAAAAAAAAAACCAAAAACGTCAAAGGCTGGAAAAAATGCAAAATGAGAACTATTAAAAAGTAGACGTAACAACACTCCTCCCCCATCCTTTCGAAAATCCTGAGCACATCACTGATAACAATTCCCTGTATTGTGACGTCAAAAAATGCATAACTTTGACAATAAGCTTGTTTTCAGTTTACTTTATGCAGTTGGACTGATCGGGACTGGACACACATGCAGCTAAAGTGGGATCTGAATTATTCTACATGTCTCCATTGTGAACTGAATCCAGGACACTTTGATTACCGTATATAATGATGAGGGAAACTGAGCAAACGTTAGAACATCGCCTCTTCACACAGTACTCTGACCCAATCGTGCAACCAATACCTAGCATACCGCTGGCCTAGCACTAACGTTCCTCCGTCGCTACTGAGTTCGGCCGCCTGATAGAGGTAATCAACCTGGTGGTAGAGGAATGAAAACCTGCAGGGTCAACACATTTTCACAGGGAATAAAACGTCGCCTTTGGGATGAAAATAACACAGTTATCGTAGATCAAAGAAACCGTCGGGATAAGCGCAGTAAGCGCCGCGAGCGAGTTGAATCACGGAGGATGCCCGAGGTGAGACGAGACGGCGACACCAGCATGGACCTGAGGGTAGCCAGCGGCGATTGGGCCAGGTAAGTGTGGAGAGAGCTCTGTCTTCTTCATCTTCCTTCTTCTCAGCCAGGCGGGCCAACGAGTTAAACTTAACCTCTCGCTCTTTCTTCGAGCTACATCCTTGGGTCTCCAGCGATCCCCGTCACTAAATGGAGTCACACTTCAATAAAGATCCTTGACGTCCAACTATGAATTATCACTCCCCGCACCCTTCCAATTACCCGATACGTCTTGCTTTTTTACCGCTTAGAAATTCATAATCATACTTCTTTACTGTTGTTTAATTATTTTTGACACAATATACCCCCTAAAAGTCGATTATGAAGTCATTTCTTACTGACACTTGAGTTTCACCCCTCCCTTATGCTTTCCCACTTTTTACGTTTCCTGCACTTTACGATTTGTATATTACAGGCACCTGAAAAATGTAAAATCGGGGTTCCACTGTATATATAAATATCTTAAAATTTAGTGCAAAATTCTGCCAGTTCGTTATAATATTTATGGATAATCTCAATGCCATTACTTTTTATACCAGATGTTAGAATATCTGTATCGATAAATTTTATATCCGTACCTTATCAGTATCGGTCAAAATTTCATATTAGCCCATCCCTACTTTAGATATTTCAACTGGTGTCTTGGTTGGAGTGAATTCAGTGGTAGAATTAAAATCTCACTACAAAAAGGTTCCTCGTATAAATCCCAGCTTCAGCTGGTTGCATTTAACCTAATCACTATTCATCCATTCAACGAGTTTAGTGCCTATTACAGTCTCCATGTTCTTTGCTTGATCATAACCAATTGTGTATTTATACTAAATGAAATTAGTTATCCTAGCACACACATACAGCTACGCAAAACACATATTTTGTGCCATAAATTTGCTATGAGCAGATTTGAGTAAATACAGCATACACAGGGTGTAACATTAACAGTACATCAATACAATTAAGTAATATTGTACACTTGATGACAGTAAAAAATAAAAAAGTGTCTAATCCAAAAGTAGCTGAAAGTTACATCCTTACTTCTGTGTAAAAAAAAGTAACAAAAGGGGACCTAAATCTATTCATACTCTTCATGAAAGCAAAGTAAAATGATTAATAATAATGCAAATGGTGGACCTGTTGTAGTTTAATTCTCACAACATTCTCAACGTTTCTTCCACACACTGCCCCTGTGTTCTTCAATGAAGTTATAGGTATTATGAAGTACATTGAGAAAACTATGTGTGCAATGTCTACATTAATATTAATCGTTTACATGAAATGAGACGTGAAAAATGGTTATAAACAAAAACCGATCAATATGAGACAGGAACACTTTACAGAAAACATTAAATTAAATCAAAGGAAGTGTGTCTGGAGCTGTCCAATTTCAGACTGCACACACATTTAATATAAATACTACATTCTTCCATAATGGAATAGTACCTGTCTCAGTGAGAGTGGGGATAGGGTGACCAGACACATACATTCAAAAAAGAGGACAGAGCATGGCGAAAAAGGAGGACAAAGTCATGAAAAAGAGGACACCACAAAAAAATGGCAACACATTTGCCATTATGCATAATTTAATCAATATAAAAAAATCTTACCAACATTTTGCTCACAGATACTTTTCAGGTGATCTCTTTCAATAACTTCCTCTTACCTTAAAGGTAAAGGTGCAAAGAAAGCAATCTCCTAATCTGCTATTTAACAAATGACGAAGAATATATACAATTTGAAGCACACAATTTCACTCCTTTTCTAATTCTTGGATATTTGAATGAAATATCCCCATAAGTCAATGCAAATGTAACAAGTACGATTTGCTTTAACTTATTTCCACGATCTGAATTAAAATTTTAGGTACTTAGGTAGTTTAGATTGGGTAGAGAAATATGATTTTAATACCACGAACATTTCTAGCACTCTTTCAACAGCAGGGGAAAGTGACAGCCACCTTACACTTTACCTCATATTCATTTCTTCCATCTTTTAAAAGCTGGATATTTTCTTGCAAGATTATCGTTGAATTTACACTTTCACTTCAGTATTTCATCGAAGTAAATATTACTTGATAATCAAAATTCTCACTACATGTTTCTGTATCGCGTATGTATAACTTGAAAATGAACTGGCCGACCTAAATGTCAGAGTGGTTAGCACACCGTGCCACAATGCCAGCGGTCCCAGATTCAAATCCCGGAATGGGTGTCCCTTCATCAAAATCATCATATCATTGCTCATACCCATCTTCGCGATTAGCCAAAGTGGCAGAAAAGCGAAGTAAAAACAAATCAATCAATCGAAAAGGAACTGCACAGCGTTCAAGCACTCTCAGAGGGAGAAGCCACAAGTTAGAATAATACTTAAGTCCACTTTATGCACAGTAAGGCTAATTGGGACTGGACCTACAGTTTAAAGTGCCTCCAGCGGGTATCGAACCTGGGACCCCTTGATTACAAGGCAATAATGACAGTCAGGAAAGTGATCGTGTTCAGCTCCCAGATGCTAGGTGAGCATTGCCCAAATTCTTATCGTGCCCCAAGTGATATGCCTTAAATGATGATCATTGTGTGTGAAAGCATTATCTATGCAGCACATTTGCTATGGTCAATGGTATACTCTTTCCAAAAAAGGAGGACATTTACCAATTTCTAAAAAATCTGCCCGGAAGCCGGACAGACACCTAAAAAGGAGGACATGTCTGGATAAAAGAGGACGTCTGGTCACCCTAAGTGGGGACAGAGAGGAGGATATATATATATATATATTAGAACAGATCAATTGATACTATCAGAATTGGCTAAGAAAGGTTGTATTGGTGTATCCATTCAAATGCCAATAATTTGACCAATAGGATATTTTTATAAATAGCCTATAATTTAGTGCCAAATTATGTCATTTGTGTTATTAAGCTTATTTATTTTAACATATAATTCATATGTTATGGTTTTGTAAAGGAAATGTCAAAATACCAAAGTTCATTTTTCAAAGAGAAAAACCCATTGTGGTTGCCTGGTTACATAAAACAAGGGAAGTTAATGAAGGAACACTAATTATAAATCAGATCAGTAGAATATATTGGTTATTGATTAAATTTATATGCAAAATTTAGTGGCATCAGCAAACGTTTCACATATTACTATTCATCATTTTTTACTAAATTTCTCTTGCGTTATTTAGAAATTTGGGTTAAAAAAGGATTTGCCCTTAACTTCTACAGCCTTGTGTGCCAAATTATAAGGTTCTTCTGCATAGGAGTGGAAAGATATATTTCCCTCAAAGGACACTAATACCAGTAGTCCTATGGGGTAGTATTTTTTTTCCACAAGTGTACTGTTTTTGCCTGATATTGCTCACTTTTCTCTTTCTTCCAATATTTCATGTTTTTTTTCTTACCTGGAACATCTTTTGAATTAATGTGAGGATCATTTCTGGTCATTTGTGTACACAAATACATTTTACCACCATCAAGCATAACTGAATCATTATGTATTGAACACTATGTTATACCCTGTGGAATGGTACAGAATGGTAAATTAACTCACTAAAAATAACGTAAGGCTTGATATTCAACAATTTCACAAGAAAACTTGCCAAAACTTGCTTTATAAGCAGTTAAATGCATCAAGAGACGATTTTTGCAGTTAAATGAATTTTTAAATGCATTTTTAAAAAATACAAAATGCAAACTAATAATTTAAGGAAGTTTATACTTATTTGAAGCTTATGAAACATGCATATAAAATCATATTTATCATCCAATTAATGTAACAACTCATATGGTGTCTAAATGATAAACATTTTTAATAAAACCTTCATTCAGTTATTTATCTACAACTATCAAAATAATGGAAAAAGAAAATTTATCACTACTTACGACTTTAAAATCTCTACGACTCATCATTAAACCTTGCAATAGAAGAAAACATTGTCCACTTTACTGAAGTCTCAATCTTTTAAAGTTACTCCCAGAATGCCATTCTAAAATTAACTTTTTAAACATGCAAAATGAAGTCAACCAACGCAATATTGGTATATACCTCATTCTTTTATAAATCTTTCCTCAAGATGAGGTGTTTAGGTTAATTTTCTGTTTTTATTTTATTATTTTACATCACTGGAGTATTAAATAATGATAGAGTGAAAGAAATGGATGATAAAAAAATAACATTGTAATGAACAGAAACCAAAAAAATAAATGGAGTACTAAATGATGATGGAGTGAATGAAATGATAAATTAAAATCGTCCACAAAACAAAATTGAAGATGTTAATAATTCTGATCTTATGAACAAGAGTGACCAAATGATTGATGAGACCTTTACAGATACATGGCACAGGCAATTTGCACCCATGTAAGATGTGAAGGTGAGCTCCTTAACAAAGTAAAGGGTATATCTATATACACACAAGCAAATCTAGCTACAGTAAAAATTCTGAAAGTAAGATGCTCGCATGAAATGAGGAAACACCTATTTATTTGATTGTTAATTTCAATTATACTGTTGCTTATTATACTTAGTTGAAAAGTCAGAAGTACTACTATTAGTAAGAACATAGATCCCTTACCTGCAGGCTATAAAACTCTCAGCAATGAAACATGACCTATCTGTACTATTTTCAGTATTGGATGACCTGTCACATAAGGAACAGTAATAATTTATGACTTGTCAAGTACCTCATGGTAGAATAAATTTCTTATCCTCACTTAATCTCAATTATATAATCAGACGAGTTTTACTAAGGTTAATAATTTCGAAACATTGGTAACAAGATGTGGGCGTGTGTGTGGGTATAATTATATAAATTATATCTGAATGTGTGTCCTGCACAGTGGCCATAAGTCTGAGATGCAAGCTTTGGATTCTGGCTATGGGTTCGAGTCTCCTGGGGCAAGCATAACGACTTTTCTCCTGAGCTTTCGGCCTGCATATGGGAGCGGTGGCAACCCACCATCGTGAGGAAATTTGGAGTTACAAATCGAATTGTTGATTTAAGTCCACTTTATGCACAGATAAGCTAATCAGGACTGGACTTACAGTTTAAAGTGGGATCCAAACCACTGTGCAATGTGCCTCCATAGGGTATCAAACCCGGGATCACTGATTACAAGGTAACGATGTTACCACTATGCCATCAGGTAGGCTCACTTGGGGGCTATGAATGAGTAGCGTAGCCTACAACGACTGGGGGTTCATCGTGTTCACCACACATGACTCCGTAACTGGTTGGATGATGGCCGGCAGTCGGTAGGTAGGCCTTGGCCCTCACAGGCTGTTGCACCACGGTTTATATCTGAATGTAATTGTGGTACATGAACAACAGCAAAAAGAAAATAACTATGTATATACCCAAGTGTACATAAATGCTTTCAGGGAAAATGCCCATCAATTTGGCAAAAGAGCTCAGTCTTAAGGCATTTGAGAAAGATGCAATATAGATTGAAATAATTTTGGTAGCAATTAATCAACACGAGTTTAGTTTTAAATATTATTAAAAATGAAATGCACAGTGTGAAATTAAGTGTTTTTATTATACGGTTTCATTTTCTAAGGCACAAGAAGTCTGTCATTGTCTTTACAGAGAAAAAAATTGCACAAAGATCTACAGAACAGTAAAGGAGTTTATGGCAGTTGGTCTATGAAAAGGAAAGTACAAAAGAAGAAGTAAAATCTATACCTCTCATGTAAGAAATATCTCCACATTTCTCTAGGTTTATTTGTGCCTCCAGAAATAATGCATCAAAGCGATTAAGGAAAAAATCCCAAGTCAGGATTTTCCTGTCGCTTAAACCATTGTGTAGTTGATACAATGATTGGAGAACCATGGGGCGATCAATGATCACAGAATCAAACTGGGATTCCAGGCACATAATCAAAGACTGGAACAAAAATAAACCATATTAGAATTAAATGCACACAGCATTCATTTACACGGAAATATTTATAAGTGTTAGTATTATATTGCTCCTGTTCAGAGCATAATCAATATAAAATAACAGTCAATTGCTTAGGCACATCATGGTCTTGTAAATCAGTTTGAAATGAATCAAGTTCTGGAACTTGTGTATTGTCAAGTCCAGTGGTCTAGTTGGTAGGGCAACCACCACCTGCCAGTGTTCCAGGGGGCACCATGCCATGGAGCATTTGGTTAGTGTGCTGGATTTGCAGTAAATCACAGGTCATCTGTCATAGGTTTGATTCCCACTAGTGGTAAAAAAGAAAATTGTACAATTGATTGAGTTGGAGTTTTAAGTCCACAAGAGGCTAATAGGGACTGGACCTACAGTTTAAAGTGGGATCTGAACCACTATATGCCTCCTCCGGGTATCGAACCCGGGACCCCTTGATTAAAAGGCAATGACGCTACCTCTGCACCCTCGGGGAAACCAATAGTACATTTGAAGATGAGAGAAGGTATTCTCTCTTGAAATGTAGCTTAGAATATGTATTAAGTGGTAGAAAAACTAGATCATGGCTAATGTCAGGACCGTATTTACCTCTTTGCCACCCCTAGGCCAAACAAGCTCTGCCGCCCCCCACACAGTCTATCAAGAATGAAAAAAAAATCATTATTTTCTGTATTACTATTAACGACATGCAGTATTAATTAAATGATAGTTACATACAAAAAATGTAATACAGCGATATGACATAAATTATATAAATTACATTTTAATATTTTCCTTATTTCTAGAGAAGACTTTTATTTTTACCTCATTTAAGTGATAGAACAGAACACACACTGGGCTCATCAACGGCACTTTCCTCACTTTTTTCCTGATTACATTTCTGTATAAAAAAAACTGATTTTCCGAACCTTCTTCAGAAATGCTTCCTGCTTTTCATTTTTCTCTTTTTGTATTGTGACCCACTGAGTCTTACTCTTTGATCACTCATAATGAGCATAATGATGTTTTAAACATACCCCAACAAATGCACGTTGGACACTGACACACGTGAGATGCGACACACCTCCTACTTGAATAATATTCTTGAGCAGAGCAACTAACAGTAGAAGAATACAATGCAAAACCCCTCTAATAATGCTTGTGCCGACAGTTTAATTCTCAACAATTCAACCCGAATCACATGCTTTTGAATGCCAGCAGTAACAAGGAACGGCGTTCCTGGAACGCAGCCAAGCCAGTGTTGTCTTTCAAAAGCAAGCGGCAGGCTCCACGTTCTTGCCACAATCGTCGACCTGGCTCAGCACAATACTGTACATTCGAAACAACAACGTCGGTAATTAAAACAACAAATTAGTAAACTAGTTCCGAGCCCTGCTAGCCTATCTCTCTTAAGAAATATTCCTCGTTAACTTATATTTACAATACAACTACATTATGTTATTCCACTCGTGTGAGCGCAGAAATAAAGGAGGCAATTCGAGAATTAGGTATTCCTTATAAATTTAAAACAAACAATCGTGCCGCCCCTACCAAAGTGCCGCTCTAGGCCCGGGCCTATGAGATCTATTGGGAAATCCACATCTGGCTAATGTCCAATTAACATTGTATGCTCAACTGTCCAATTCATAACTCAAGAGAACTGCTTGGTCTCTACTCAACAAACATAATGTGCACTTCATTGTTGGGTTACCAAATCAAGTTTTCAGTTCCAAACAAGGAAAAACATTTGAGGAAATCTGCACAATCACAAACTATAAAAGTTATTGAACAATGATCCAAAGATTTCTGAATGCATTATGAAAATTTTGTAACAACTTTACTTACTTTCATTGCCTGGTCATGAATGGTGCCCAAATATAATGTTGCTCTTTGAGCAACTTGCACATTTACATCATCCATGCTGGATATGAGATAGCAGAATGCATTGGCCAAAGCAGACTGCAGAGACTGGTTGCTCTTCAGGGGTGTTGAGTCCATAAAACGAGCAGTTACTGTTACTCTCTCAGCTGCAACATATGATATGAACATTAGGCAATATAATGATAATGTTACAATGCATAAGTTTTGTAAAGAAAACTACATAAACACACACACAGTTGTAACCTCATGAATTTTACATTTACCTGCAATAAAACGCACTTTCCAATCAGGATTATGAAATTCATCTTCTATCAGTTTCCAATAGACATCTGATCCACATGGAAGTGTTATGCAATGCAACAAAATAGGAACACATACTTCAGCCATATGAGATCTGTCGGCTGACAACAAGTTCCATAAACTGAAAGAAGAACATTAAATATTACAATCTACGAATAAAGAAATATTCATATATAAGTTTATATCTGAACTGGTATGAACATTTGCACACAAATCTTTTGTATGGTTTGGACAGATTGGAACTGTACTGATATTAACCCATGTAGGCACATTGTTTTATTAGAAAATGGAAGTAATTTTAAACCTTTTTTATTTCTAGTGGTTTTGAAAATAAATTTCTAATATTTGAAAGGCAAAGCCAACAGTTGTACTGAATTAAAAAAGTAGGTCTTCATAAAGTGTTGTCAGTTATTGTTCTCCACAAATTTCATATGACTACCTTATTAATATCAGCAAAAGTATATTTTGGTCCAACCCAACACACACACACATATATACATACACACACACATATATACATACACACACACCACTTACTTCTTCACCAAAAGATTTTCCTGGCACCATATAACGAACCCCCGATGGTCTTTTGCGGCCTTTGTTAATGCATCACCATGCAAAATCAGGATGTACAAGCACTCCAGCATATGATACAAAATGTCTGGCTCCTCAACATTGGGTAACTCCTGAAAATACACCTCATGCATGTAAAAAATATCACAGTTAAATTACACTACTTTAATATCAATAAATGAACAATCTCAATTATGACAATTTGCACATTTCTAGTTAATTTTGTAAGATTGTTTAAGGACATCATATTGTTTGAAATAAAGAGTTATATTTCATGAGTGAAACTTAAAACTGCAATCTGCCCTAAATAATATTAATGAAATGGATTGGATTATATTGGATTACTAATCTGCAGTAATTATGACTGCATTCAAGATCATGTTTCTTGTGAATTACCATTTTAACATCAAAATGCACTGTACTGAATGATACACTTGCTCAGATACCAGATATACAATATGGGAATATTATATTAACTTTTTATGAACTCTTAATGAGAAAAAAGAATTGTGTAATAAATACTCCTTTTGATCCTAAAATGTGCCCCGTTCTTGTACTGAAATCTTGATCTTACTCACCATAAATATGTGGCTCTAACAATTACCAATTAGTTCTTTAATTTGTCACGCGAGTGTTTCCAGTTTTCTTAACCTTCTACAGCTTTTATAATGTGTAATATAAGCTTTTGAAATTAAGAATTGTATGTTAAGTTTACATTTTATTACCACCCACCCCCTCCCTTCACTCTATATTTCACAAAAAAATATTTAAATGAGTAACACATCTAGAGCATTTTCTTTAATTGAATTCTAACCTTTTGAGTCCCAAGGCTATTTTCACATGTAAGCCTCTCTGTCCCGAGCCGATTTTGAGCAAAATGCAGAGTTTCAATTAAATGAGTGTAGATCGGAGACTAATTGCCCTAGAGAGATGAGTGATATACCGTTGTACGCGGAATGAACCAGAGATTCAGACTATATGAAATTTATGCAAATTCGGCGTATATGTGGCGGGGGAGGGGCTAACTCTCAAAATTCCAATATTTCGGAAAAAAAAATTTGGTTCCCCACCCTCCCCTCAAGAAAAAAGTACATGACAGTGTCGACATGCACATGGAAATGATCGCTGACATGTAAGGAACACAAAAATATTTGCATTATTATCATATGACCAATGTAACTTGAGTTGTACCCCAAAAAGGAATGGTCGGCACGCCACTGATTCAAGCTTCAAAATGCAGCGGTACGTTCAAATGACTTTAGCTCAGAGACTATTTGCCCTGGAGATATGAACGATATACTGTTGTACGCACATTGAATCACAGATTCAGACGATATATAATTTAGGTACTACTTTACTATACCGGAGACACCTATCAATGATTTATTTCGCAATTTTTTACATTGCTAACGTACTATTCTGCATTGCGGAACATTTCTTTAGGTGAAATAATGAATTTCTAACAAAAATAATTCTATTTCTTACATTAACGAGTACTTACTTTTGTTCCTTATTTCCCACAAACCATCCACGGGTAGCCCCAAAAACCATTGACGTTAGCCCAAAAATTCACGATAGCCCACGAACCATCACGGGGACGAGGTATGCCTACTAGGTTAGGTTAGGCCTGTTAGGTTAGGTTCCATTAGCACTCCTTTCGTTCAATTTACCATATACAGACAATACGAGAGAGACAATATTGTGCTCTCGTGCAGAAAGTGAATGGCGGCAGCAGCAATAGCGCGTCAGAAATAGATTTTCATAGAAAACCACATGCATTCGCATTGAAATGGATGAAAACTACATTCCCGAACATCAACAAAGCTACAGAAAGTGATTTGCGTAAGTACTTTCTCCAGTAAATTTGAAGAAATACGTCTCCGGTATAGTAAAGTGTTACCATAATTTATGCACATTCGGCGTATATATGGAGGGGGGAAAGGTGGGAAATCCCCTGAAAATACTTTTTTTTAAAAAAATTGGGTTTCTCCCCCCTGCCCCCCGAAAAAAAGGATATGAAAAGTTCAAAATGCACATAGAAATTATCGCTGACATGTAAGGAACACAAAAATATTTGCATTATTATCATATGACCAATGTAACTTGAATTGTACCCCCAAAAGGAATGGTCGGCACGCCACAGATTTAAGCTTCAAAATGCAGAGTTACATTGAAATGACCATAGCTCAGAAACTAAATGCCCTAGAGATATGAAAGATATACCATTGTACGCAGAATGAATCACAGATTCAGACAATATATAATTTATGCACATTCGGCGTACATATGGAGGGGGAAGGGGGGGAAATCCCCTCAAAAATACTTTTCTTAAAAAAATGGTGTTTCCCCCTGCCCCCGAAAAAATGTCAAAATGCAAAATTTATGCAAATTTGGCGTATATATGGAGGGGGAAGGGAGAAAACCCCCAAAAATTATTTTAAAAAATTGTCACTTCACCCAAAAAATGTCCTTGCCCTTGGGCACAAAACGACACCTACGCTCAACATTCACGGACGAAAAGCTAGAACGAAGTGAAAAATGAGCGCCAATTCTTGCAGCTGCTTGAAATTCTATTTTTAGACAATGCAGGGTAACCCCTGTTGTAACTTGTGGACACTTGTGCTAAAAAAAAACAAAGGTTTCCTTCAGCGTGCTTTGAAATTCCATTCTCGCAACGCAGATTCAACAACCAGTCTTCCCCCTCCCCCTCCCCCCACTCCCTGCTTGCACCCTCACGGAAAACTTTCATTTTGACATCGGATACTGATAAACAAGTTTCCTTCGAATGCAGTTAACAGGCGGGAGTGAAAAGCATTGCTTTAGAACAACAAAGCCCATCTTCCTTTGTCGGCAAAAATTTGACCTTGAAAAGAAACGCCATTTCCCCTCCATTTTCATGAAGACAAAAAAAATGAAAAAAAAAATCTGTTAAATACATGTGTTAGGAACAATATAAAAAAAATCGAAATTCTAGCCAAAAATAGAAAAGTTATAACGTAAAAAGTACGACCTTGACACAGCATCACGATCGAGATGCTTGGGACCGTGAGGGTTACATTTGGGTATCTCGATCGAGACGCTTGGGACACAAAAGGCTAATCATCCAACAGATGAAAGACATACTGGTTTTGTTTCTCTACAAGGTCTCAGTACTACAAATTTTGAATGGAGTTAATTTAAGCTAAGTTCTGTCAAATTGTCTTTCCAGAGGTCAAAATTTCCTTTAAAAAAATTAGAAGTATTCTATAAGATTACATGCTTACAGTATAGTCCTCCTATCCAATAGAATTACATGAGAATAGTAACTTACATATGCAATGTTACTTACTTCTTTCTGAATGCACACTTGAAGCTCTGGAGTTTAGAATGAAATGAATACTTAATTTGAACATACACAAGAATAAACACAATAAATTATTTTTTTCAAAAGACAAGTATCAGATGTATATAATCAAACTAGATGCATTAAAATTACTGGAACAAAAGTTTACTTCAATAGCTATTTCCAAAACATTAGCGGATATCAGCTATCACTATTATTGATTAGCAATTGTCACACATTCAATTATTACTTTAAAATGGTTTCTTTATGTGAAGAAAAAGACAATTTTGTCTTGCAATGGGTTTTTAGAATTCAAGCCCAGTTTTATGAAATACTAACAAAACTCGACCCACTAAATAATTATATATTCTCCTATAATTCACTTCTGATGCACTCCAACATGAAACAGTATTTGTAAAGGTAATAATTACAGTCACAATATTTTGACTTACTTTAAGGAGTTGGTGGATGAACTGAAGTTGCTGTGGAAGCTCTTCGATCGCAAATCGGAATTTCCCGACACTTGTGTGCCAGAAGTTTTGATCATCCTCATCTTCCCCTACATCAATAGGTTGGTCATTTTCACCCACCAATGTAGCCTTAGCAACCTGAACTGTTGCAGTTGCTACATGAAAGAATAAGCGTTTTTAATATGAGAATTCTGTAAAGTAAAAACACACCACAAAATGTCCACTAATACAAATAATTTTCTTCTTTTGTATTAAGTAGATATGTTGTAATAGTATTTTGTAAAACACAGGAGGCCATGTCGAATTAATGCGTTACTAAGAAGTTAAAACTATGGTGTAGGCTATAAAATTACAGAAGCCTTCAAAATCAAACATCCAACACTATTTCTTTTTAAATCTCTCCTGTATTTCTGTTCTTGGAATTAGAATCTTGAATCTATCTGCATTGGATGACATCACTAGTACTCGTATCAGAAAACATGATTTTAATTCACTGTACTGAATGATACACTTGCTCACATACCAGATATACAATATGGGAATATTCATTAACTTTTTATGAATGCTTAATGAGAAAAAATAATTTCTGTAATAAATAACGGCTATATTATATTTGGATTATCACACACATAAATCTACCAGCTGAGAACATTAAGTGGACGATTTTCTGCCTTGCCACAGAAGTTCTTAGGTTCCCAGCCTGCGCATGGGTGTTGTTTGTGAGCATCTCGTTATTAATTTAATCTTATTAATCAGTCATTCTCATCATCACAATTAGCCAAAAGAATTTAAAGAAATGTGATGCTAATACAAATGAATCTACTAATATATCAGAGTAAATTATGAATCTACTAATATATCAGAGTAAATTATAGTAGATTGAAATGATGAAGTTACAATGTAATGCAATCTCCCCTTTATTTTATTAATAAAATTTTGAAATTTTTTTGAAAGTTATTAATATTGCTAAAGAATTGGCTATGATTGAAAGTAATACTGGCTTCAACCAGCTAATTCTTTTTTTACATATTTCCTCAATTTTGTGATCGCTTGTAGTGTGTCTTTTTCAACAGTAGGAACAACGAAACATTGTGAAACATGCATAAAATATCAAAGTTTTAGCCACTACAAGTACAATACAATACAATGGAACCTTGATTACATGTTCTTCAGAGGCTTGTGGCTAAAGAACTTGAAGTGCAGAGAAAATACAAAATTTATGAAAAAATTCTAATGCATGGTAAGTCAAAATGAAGTTCCTGATTTCAATAATGATTTCTTCAAATTGTATGCAATGCAGGTAAACAAAAATTGGTACTGATTTAAAGGAAATCTCCACAAGTATTTTTTTAGCAAAATTACAAAAGTAAAAAAAAAAAATAGTGGGAAAGTTACAGGGTTACAAACATTACAAATGTTCCATGTGCATTCCATGTTACGTGTGCAGCACATGCTGGCCTCATTGGCAGAGTGGGTAGCACGGCATGCTATGATGGCAGGGGTCCTGGGTTCGAATTCCAGCCTGGGTATGGGTGTTCTTTGTGAGTGTCCCTTCATCAATTTCATCATATCATCACTCATCCTTATCCTTATCTTCATATATATATATATATATACACAAATGATGGAGGAGACAGTAAGGATCAATAATCACCGTTCCTCCACCCAAAACTCCGATTTCACAGTTGCCATCCACACCAACAGCCATAACACCACCTTCGATAACTGCTTCCGTGTTGCCATCATCCATCTTTTACCCCCCCACCCCCCTCTGACATCTTTCCGCAGGCGATGGGAAAGGGCCTATATAGCAGGCATGCATGCCACTATACCCCCCGGACTCAACCTAGCCAACCAGTAATCCTTTCCTCTCCTCTCCGAAACTACCCACCCACCTTACAGTAAACACTGGTTAAAGTACTTTTCATTATCATATATATATATGACACAGGTATAGGATGAGAAAAGGTTCCAGAAGGGCGGATAAACACAAATGAAGAAGGAGACAGTAACACTTACCACATTAAAGGAAAAAAGTTTGTTATTTCGTGACCTAGGCCACATTTTCAACGAAGAAGAAAAGAGGTTCACAGAATGACGAAGAGTAGGAGCACAGAATACTAACTGTAGGGTTGGTACAATGTTGCCAGAGAAAGACGATAGGAAACAAATATAAGGTACTTTCACCAGTGTTTACTGCATCGGGTGGGTGGTTTCAGGGAAGAAGGGAAAAGGTTATTGGTTGGCTAGGTTAAGTCCTGGGGGTATAGTGGCGTGCATGCCTGATATATAGGCCCTTTCCCATAGCCTGCGGAAAGACGTGTCTGAGTGGGGGGGGGGGGATGGATTATGGCAACATGGAAACAGTTGTTGAAGGTGGTATTATGGCTGTTGGTGTGGATGGCAACTGTGAAATCAGTTTTGGGTGGAGGAAAGGTGATTATTGATCCTTAGATTCAAGGGGTGGAGGTTTTGCCCAGGTAGAAGTTGCCGCAGATTTGGCAGATGAGGGTGTAAATCAGGTTGGATGACTGGCAGGTGCCCTTGGGGTGAAGGGTGAACTCACCTGCAGCTGTGGGGATCAGGAAGGTGGTGGAGGTGATGAGTATGGGGCAGGTCTTGCACCTGTGAGCTGGGGGGAGTGGTGTGGAAAGGGTGGGAGTGTTTTGGACCAAGATGTTCTTGAGGTTGGGGGGGGGGGGCGAAGGAAGACGACCCCTAGGTTTATCCCGAAAGATGTCCCTGGTGTCGGGGTCACTGTGCAGGATGGGGAAGAGGGAGTGGAGGGTATGTCTGATTTTCATGAAGGGGGGGGGGTTGTTGTGTGATCAGAGCAGGGGGATTGGTTTTGGGTTGTTTGGTGCGGTTGTGGAAGGTGGCTCTTGTGATCTGTTTGTTGATGAGAGCTCTCAGAGGCCAACACCTCAACTCATCCCCCCCTTATCCCGCCAAAACTACAACCTACGTCTGCACCAAGCCCTAACCAACCGTGGCTACCCCTCCATGAGAGAATTTTCCTATCAATTTCCATCTGTGAGTAAGTTAATTCTGTACTTTGGAGGAGATCCATATGTCAAGTTGCCCGGGCCCCCTCTGGCTGAGACAATATGCCCCTGTTTATTATCACAGACGTTTTCATATATTACTGGAAAACAGATTTCTGTTTCGTAAAACCATATTTTCAAATAAGCGACACTATCTGTTGAATTTTTCGGATTATATACAATTTCAGAAGCACAGAGAGATAACATAGAGGAGCCCCTGCAGGGGCAGCCGCTACGCCACTGCTTTACATTTCTGCCACTTTGGCTTGCCTTCATGATTAGCCAAAAGTGGCAGAAATGCGAAGTAAAAATAAACCAAATCAATCACTGTGGAGCGCACACATCATTTCAAGTAGTTGTAACTTTTCTATGATGTTGTATTACCAAAAAAAGAAAATAAGAAAAAGAGAAAAAAATGTTAAGTTTTCCTTTTTATCTGTACTATTTGTTTTTACTTGCATTACACAAATTTTGATAAAAAAAATATTGAAATCAGGAACATCTGTAACTTATCCCGTAGTTTCTTCTATTGAGAATACAAAAATTAAATGTTAAATCGAGGTTTCATTATATTTTAATTTGAACACAAATGTGACTGCCTGGAAAATCTGGTAAACTATAAGGTGACAAATGTTCTAAAAAATTTTGGAGTCTCTCATTACTCCATGAAATGTACACTTTCTCCTGTGAATATCAGGGTTGCTACGATTTTTTTATTATGAAATTCCCTGACATTTCAAGGTTTTCCAGTCCAAAAATGATATTATTCCAGACATTTTCATCGTCATGATTTTTGCTTCTGAACCTAGAGTTTTTCAATTAAATGTTCTAACCTGTTAATTATTATGAATAATCACTTTCACAACTTTTTTTTAGCAAATTTCATTCTACACACACACAAGAACGTGAAAATTCGAAGAGTAAAATGTAAAATTACAATCGGCATCAAATGTATTGGGTGCAACAATCACATGCATCTAGCCTTCAGGCTAAGGTAATACAGGTACCTTATTTCACCATAACAGATCCCCACAATATTAAAACAACAGAAAAAGTTCATAAACCATACACAATTTTTCTTTTTATGGCGGATTTATAGTGTCATAGAAAATGCTGCTTTTTACTTACATTTATAAGTACACAGCATCTGGAGAAATTTTTGTTGCATATAGGAATTTTATAGGAAATGCCAACAAGACTAAGATCTATAAAATAATAGATGATAACCTCATCTTCACCAACTTTTCCGATAATTATGATCATATTGTCAATGTACCTTAGTCATCTAACAGATATCTGGACTGCAAGTTTTACTTTGATATTCTTTCTAATATCTAGTATTATAAACGTGAAAATTTATTACAGAAATTCGAAGAAACCATAATTTTACAAAAGACTGAGAATCATAAGAACGAAAGAAACAAGTTTCTAAACTGAATCTTTTTTGGGAGTGAAATCACAAGAACCGAATCCAGAAGTGGAAGTGAACTGCTTGTTCATTTTGCAACTTTTTTCCTTGCAGACTCCAAAATGCACGTAAATTCCAGACAATCTGCATAATTCCAACATTTCCCTGATTTTTCAGTTTTCCAGGTTTTCCAGATGCGTAGCAATCCTGAATATGATTTTAGGTGAAACTGTTAAAACTCATTCCTACTCACCTGTGTCAGTTTCGGTGATGGTGACTGCCCTGGCAACTGCTTTGACCACCTTCTCTGATGGAATGATTGGAGCCAAGTCCAGTTCCGAAACAGTTTCTACAGTTGCCGTCATGATCTGCAAGGGAATAAACTTTAATAAACATAGATTAACACAGTCCTCGGACAAAAAGGAAAAGAGCCAATAGGAAAGACGACAGGAAGAGATTTATGCACTCGCACACATATAGCCCACTCATCATGCCAGTCCAAGCATCCATTTATTTAAAGCCTTATTTTGCACAATGTTAAAGTACTTTATTTACTGTCAGTAGTGCCATTCTTGCTTTAATGCTTCAAAGAGTTTAGCTTGCAATACATATTAATATTGCAAGGTAATGTTTATCGATTTTTCTTGATTTCTTGCTTATCGATCTCACTTGCTCATTGGGTGTTAAGTACTTGAACTCACAAAACATTGAACACAACTGGATACTTGTCTTGATTTGATCCATGCTGTTTCCACTGCATTTTACTTTGGGGAACATGGACTAAAAGAAAACACACAAAACAATTAATGAAACAATTACAAGTCCATTTTACACACATCAATCCCATCTCCTCCACACTCACAAAACCATTAAAAGAAATGAAGGAAAGGAAAGAAGAAACAGGATACAAGAAGAAAGAACACTACTATACAACTTGCAGCTTGCACAACATGCCAAATATATCTTACAAATGTATTAATTTTAGAAAAAGGTTCTGGTTGACATGTCCAGAGTGAAGCAATTTCTTGAGCATTTTACAAAACATTAACATGTCACATTAGCAAAAAACAAGAAATTTATGAGAACTTATATAAACCTGTTGCCAAGAATTCTTAATTTTCTCTTATGGAACATAATTTCAAGATCAATATAATAAATCAATATTGGAAGAGTACGGTATTTGTTGTTGCTATGATAAATAGCAATATCTGCTGGTAAATTGGTAAGATGGCCAATCAGAATTCTTACTCTTTTTTTTATCCTTTTAATGGTTTTATCAACTTACCTTACAAAAAATTCAACCTGTTCCTTATCTCCTAACGATGATAGCTGCTACTGTTGAAAATATTTGAAGATGAATTACATAACATTTTCACTCGTGTAGCATGTGGGGGTAAGAGCAGGAAATAAGCAAAACAGTACTCAGAGTCCACATGTCAGATCTTGAATTCTTATTGCCTTTCATGGTCATTTATGTAATATCAGTTTCAGACTTTCAAGAAGATATATCCACATAGGATCAATGTTCAGCTAATAAAGGTTGCTGCATTATCATATGTATTTCTCTTTATTTAGCTCATCAATTAGAAAATGTGCTTGAGAAGTATTCCATGCTGTGTAGTAGTTCTTCTCCCTATGTATAGCTTTTTCTATTTCTATCAGCGGATCAATTTGTCCACAAAATGTATCTTGAACTCAGATCAAATAGGGTGGCTGAGACCATATAGCAGAAACCTTAGCTAAATATGGATAAGTTCCTATCACATGGCACCTAAACTAAGAATCACGAACCTTCCGACCCTCTGTAAACAACCGTCTCACTTCGAGTAACGTATCACTCCGCGTCAGCTGTTCATGGATGGCGCGGTCATCATAATGCTGTTGTTCACTCGCATTTCACCCGAATACGTTACATGAAAAGAAAATGTATTCCTATGTTTTATGACATCCCTACACATTGAAGCAAAATAAATTTTCGAAGTGTGATTAAATACGTGTTCTTGTTGAAGCTTGAAGTACAGGTATGAACATATTTTCGACTTCAAAAAATTCATTTATCTTAAACTGGGTTAACGGGTCCCTCCTCCCTCCCTTTTCTCTCAGTATGACGGGGCCAAAGTAAAACTAAGAGAGCGAGAGTCGATTCAGTAAATTCAAGCCTTTTCATTTCCTTGCTACCCCTTCCACCAAGCTATTGTCCAACATTGTTGATATGCAGAGAATTGTTTTTCTCCTTTGTCCAACAATGTCCCGCCAGTTTTAGCAGAATCTAGACAAAGATAAGCCGAAAAATAAAAAAATAAGATTGTTTATCTCCATTCATTTATCTTTCTTGAGCACTGAAAAAAAAGCGACAATAAGAACTCACATTATTTATGCAAGGGAAAAATATTTACTTACTTTAATCCGATGGGAGAGGTTCGATGCCTGTCATATCTTCATCACAACTATCTTCCGATTCACTTTCCCCGTCATTAACTTGGATAATGAATCTTTCCAAATTTAAATCGTCTGTCAGGTTGTCCACTTCCCACAATTTCCGCTCTTCGGTTTCAATGACATGCCGCACTGCGTCCGCCCAGTTACGCACCGAAATCTGAGACATGGCAATCTCAGTCAGTCTCTTGACCTCGTCCAACTTGAAGGTCTTGTTGTTGCGCGCAACGTACCCTTTGACCTGAGCCCATATCATTTCAATGGGATTCAGGTTGCAATGGTAAGGTGGTAGACGCAACACGGTGTGCCCGGCTCTCTTCGCCATTTCGTCGACAACGTATTTGTCGTAGCTTGGCTTCATACGCGAAACGTGATCCAAAAGTTCCGGCTTGAGCACGTCAGCTGGAAGTACAACGCCTTTTTCGCTCAGCCAAGCTAATATGTCAGCCTTCTTCCAAGCAGTGGTTGGCAACTTTTCACATTTCACACTGTGATAGGGAGCATTATCCAGCACAATAACACTGTTCGGGTCAAGTTTTGGCAGAACAGATGAAAACCACTCCTCAAAAACATCACCGTTCATTTCTTCGTGGTAGTCACCTGTAGTCTTTGACACAAATATTAGCTGTGCACCGTCCACGAACCCACTTCCAACATGAACAATGATGAGCCTCTTGCCTTTTCCTGACGGTTGCTTCATTCCGGTTGACAGTCCTTCGAGAAAAGCTTTCTTCCTGGAGGTGACAGTGCTATCGTGCCACGCCTTGCTCACAGTGTGTCCTGCGTTTACCCACGTCTCATCCAAGTAATAAATGTTCTTACCTTGCTTTCGCAGTTCCCTTATGGACCGGAGGTATTTTCGGCGCCAAAAAACAATATTGTCCCTATCGATGAGTGCTGTCTGCCGACTTCGCTTCCCATAAACGAACCCAACGTCCAACAAGAGGCGCTTTAACGTGGACGCGCTAAAATTGGGGAGATCCTCATCGTTATTAACATCCGGCAATACCTTCCGCACGGTGGGTAGTTCTTGATTAAAAAAGTAGGAATGCACTTTGCGCCGTATTGCGCTTATTTCAAAATCGGTGTACTTGTTCACACGAGCAACAACGTTGTGTTTCTTCCCGGGAGTCACAATTTCACCAGTCGTTTTCCGTTCTTTCAACGCACCGAAAACGGAAGACGCTGACACACCACTGAACTCGGACACCAACTTCACCACCTCCTTCACAGTTTTTTCAGGATGCCACTGACAGAATGTTGCATAAACGTTCAGAACAATCTGCTTCTCGCCACTTTTCAACGGCTGTCCTTGCCGATGTTTCTGAAAGAAACTCGGAGAACACGGAGACCTTCCTGCATGCATGGAAGTCGCCATATTTGAAACTGGCGCTACTTTCTTGCCGCTCACGTGATCAGTTGTAATTTATTCAATCATCACGTATTATTATTATAAGCAGAAACCTTTAATGAAAAGCTATTTTAAAATTCCTATTCCGGGATAATTTACATATTTTTCTAGCATTGGCAAGCTTTTTTAAAACAGACTATATGCGGCGGAAGAAATCCGCTATTAGGTTGTTGCCAACCCCAATACCTTCGCACTAAGTCGGTGAAGAAACTGAGGTGGTGTGGCAAATGTCGGCACATGATAATTTGATTTCACGATGTCAGTGAGGGTGCTGTGGGGGTGAAGGGACACAGATAGGCTGACCATAGCAGAGGTGTGCACCATCGATTGCGACCCTCATGACTGCAGACCTCACAAACACCCTCACACTCTGTAAGACTTGTGGGGGCGAGGGAGGGCAATGGCAGACCGTGAGGTTGAGATGAGGGCAAGACGCGAGAGCATGAGCGTCCGGAAGGGGGGGGGGGCAAGGGGAGGCCGTGCCCTCCCCCTGGAAAACGAAAGTCAATCAAAAATTACATATTTCACACATATAATTTAATTTCGGCCACAATAATGTGTGTTAATTATTGCACGAACATGATAAATTCAAATTTAAGCAATGTTTTTTTGAGGGATGTACACTATTATTGGGGAAAATATGCCATGTTGCCCCCCCTGGAAAAATATACCTTCCTTGCCCCTCCCTGGAAAAAATCCTGCGGACGTCCATGCGCGAGAGGGGTATGGGTGGAGGTTGATTGAAAATGAACACCTTCGCTCTAGGAAAAAGAAAAACATGGTAATTTTTTTTTTAAAAAAAAACCTGCAAATATGCATTTTATATGTAGGGTGCAATAAAACGTGACTGCCTCTTACCGTCCTCTTCCCCCACTTTTCTTTCCAGTGACAATGCTTCATTGAGTTGTCGTTTTAATCTCCCTCGGCGTTTTTGCTGCTTAACCCAGAATTTTAGATAGAGGTGAAAAGGGCATACAAGTGTTTTGGGATAGCATAACTTTAGAGACGTTGAAGAAAAGTCTGGAGCATGTTGTAATGTGTGACATTGAGGTGTAGATCCCCAACACTGTGACACGCACTTTATGTCATTAGTTACCGAGTCGATGAATACAATTCAAGAACTTAGTTAATCAAATTAAATCTATCAGCTTACTTATGTGCAATAGTAATAATAAATCATACTTTCAAACCCCAATGAATTTAATCAATAAACAGCTGTTTTAAAAACGTCATTTATCTCAATGTGTCATCGAATTCCCTAGCAAAGGTTATTTTTAGCATAAGACGACAGAAGAAGAATCGTTTGGTACTGAACTGTCACACCCGGTAGGGGATAAGATCATGGACGTCCGTAGGATTTTTTCCAGGGAGGGGCAAGGAAGGTATTTTTTCCAGGGGGGCAAACAAGGCACATTTTCCCCAATAGTAGTGTTGATCCTTCAAAAATCATTGCTTAAATTTGAATTTATCATGTTCGTGCAATAATTAACACACAATATTGTGGCTGAAACTAAATTGTATGTAAAAAGTATATAATTTTGGTTGGATTTCATTTTCCAGGGGGGTCATAGCCCCCCTTGCCCCCCCTTCCGGACGCCCATGGATAAAATATACATTTTGTTCTTTATTTTTTACATTTAAGACTTTATCTTCCACATTTGGGTAATCGTCTCTACTTGCACTCAGCCACCGAGCAGCCAAGATGTATATTAAATTGTTCTTTTTAAGCTACTTATCAAATTAACTCCCAACAAGTGATAGGGCCTCCTTAAGAGAAACATTGCTATAACGCGTCCGTTGACAAATAGAACGTCTCTGCATCTTGTAGGCTACATAGATAATTTTATTGTCATAAGTTGGCAACACTGTTATGATACACGTGCTTTTGTTTACAGAAGGTCTTAAGTTCTATGATTCTCACTTTAGTACCTCGTACCCAGTGAGTGGGGAAAAAAAGAAAATCTACAATCAGTCCACTTTGTGAAAACTGCTGCCACAATCTACAGAACAATGGAGTCCAGTACTTTACAATGTCCAGTGCCACAAAAAAAAAAACAACAACAAACACATGCCAGCTGAATATAAGGAAGAATTCACACTGAAGTTACAAGCGACACGTGTTGCTTGGGAATGAGCCAATCAACACCAACATTTCATACCATTGCAGCATGACAGGCTGCACAAACTTGAGTTCGATTGGCGAAGTCCTAAAGCGACATGTGTCACCTGTCGCTTTGGTGTGAATTTTTCCTAAAAGACTGGAGTGAGCAATACCACTTGCATCCAAGAAACCATCAACTTAAGGAAAATGGAGACAGCATTCATATGTTATTAAGATGAAAGAAAGCAATATGGGGAAAGGAACCCTCTTCCATCAGGTGCATTTTGATTAGAATTGTGGTGGTGGTACTTCTACTACAACCATAGTGGTCTAATCAGTATGATGTTTGACTGTCATGTCGGAGACCTGGCTACAATGTCTCTCCATAAGCAGCTCTTACCAATGATGGGTAAAGACAGTGCAAGCAAGGTACTGACCACATCACCTCCTGAGAACATGTGGACTTCCTATGCATCCCTATGGTATGGTGGACAGGGGACAATTTTACTTTTACCTTCATTTAGCTTCTTTTCTAAGATAAACAAAGTCTGCAAAGGTATCTGTCACCATTATGAACACATCACACACATCATCCCATATTGATGATTAAGTGTGATGTGATACACCAATGCTTGTTTCAGGCCTAATTTACATGTCTATCCTGGATGTGAAGCAGCAATATGCAAATGCTGACAACCCAAGTAGACTGAAAACAATAGTATCATACATAAAAGCAACATGATGGACCATACACAAGTAATGACGCAAAGAATGTATCCATGAATATTCCATTCATAACCATGGTAAATATAAATATAATTCCAAAATCTGACCTGTGAACACAGTGCTTTCACTTTGCTCACTATCCCCAATTTATATTGCTATTTATCAGAATTAGAAATTGATCAATTAATATAATCTGTCTACTGCTATGCTACTGCTACTGAATGAACTTCTATGTTAGGCTATAAGTAATAAATTATGACATTACATTTAGCTACAGGTTTGGTTTAATCACATATGACAGATAATCATACCTACTGCAACTGACCTACATGGAAAATGAAAAGCGTAACATGTAGCGACATTAAGAACAATAAACAAAATGCAACAACTACAATTATTTTTGCAATTTACAATTCCTTACTTTACCTTTTTCTTATACTCCAACAAATAAAATATGATTTTAAAGTATTGCATGCCCATGTAAATATCAATATATTTAACTTGTTATGAGTATAAATGCATTTTCATTTATATAAATTTAAAATAATAAAAATGTACTTTGCAGAACAAGGTATGTGACATTACATAATTATTATTTTTGCCAAATATTTCACTTAGTTTAAAAATTCAAGTTTTGTAAGTTGAGTTTTCGTTTTAAGTATACTTTATGTACAGATAGGTTAATTGGAACTGGACCTAGAGTTTAGAGTGGTGGGATCCAAATCACTATGTGCCTCTACAGGGTGTCAAACCTGGGACCCCTTGATTACAAGGAGGCAACAATATAAATAGATTAGGGAAGGGTGATGAAAAGTATGTATAGCTTTCAAGAAAAGCAGCCAGAAAACAAAAAGTACTAATGAGTAGATAATAAGAAACAGAAATTACATATTTGTTGGCAATGAAAGTTTAAAAATTTCAATTTGATGGGTGAGCACATTCTGAGGACAAAAGGATGATAGCAAAAAGGCAAAACAGGTTGGAAAACAAAAAATTCACCCATTCTAAGTACAGTGTCTTTTCTATTATTAACTAGTTTGTCTGTCTGTAACTACACATGACAAATATGCTGAGACTTGGAAAATGCTCCATATTTACTGGTCTTCCACATTGAAAGCAGCTGACATACACTGATTTTAAAAATAATGAGGCAATTCAACTTACTTGAAAAGTAATAAATACAACAAAACAAATTAGAAGAAATATGACTCCAGACTCAACACCCTCAAAACACATAATTACTAAAACTACAACTTAGAACTCAGCTTACCTGTGGCATATTGACCAGCACTCCCCCAACTGTATGAATTTCTGACATCGGCATAGTAATGACAACGTCAGATGGCTTCGAATCAGGCTTCTTGTCTGAATCAGGTGGAGTTTTCCTGCCGTGGGAATCGTCTGCGGCATGGTCATCAGCACGAGGCTAAAGATAAACAGAATTGCTATCATGGTAACATAAATCTAAGTATAATTTCTTCATCTTCATTTTTTTTTCATTCTGTGGAATTCTTTATGTCAAGCTCCCCCACTAGATAAGGTACTGGTTAAGGAAGTAGATGCTTCTTGTGTGTGCTCAGGTTGAAGCAAGCCCTTTCGTTTACACTTCTACGAAGCATCCTAGTATTTCCCTTTACCCAAATCAGCTTACTGTTTGATAAATTCACTATTTAAAATTTCCATATATATTCATCACTTATTGATCTACAGTCTTCTTTTCATTTTCCGTTGCTAGGCTCAAAATGTAAATAGAAATTTATACAGCGTAATTTTACATTATCAAAAATGTGATCATAATTAAATATACATCATATTAATTCAACAATGTTTTGCTAACATAATAAAATAGAAAATAATAACAACATAAATAAATCATCATGCATATTAAACAGAAAATTAAGCAATAAATAATAAATTAAATAAATGTGAATATTTGGGTCAGTCACAAAGTTCTCAAACTTTTCATTCACATAAAATGGAATGTTCACCATTTTATGACATGATTTTGAAAAACTGTATTTTGCTACAAGCAAGTCATTTTAATGAAAAGTATGCTTCAAAAGGAGTTACAGCCTAAACAACTGCCAAGTGAAAGTGAAAACCATACACAACAAAAGCAGGGATATAATATTTAACATTGTTGATTTTCTTAACAATGAAGCAAGGGCAGGAAGTTATAAATATGGCAACATGAGAGCACTCTGGCACCAGTGAGAAGAGAACAAATGACAGTCCATTTTACTTTGCAAGTTTGCTGGGATTTTTCTCATATTGGTTGAGCTGTTAATAATTAATTTATATTAGTAATCAATTCATTGTTTCTTCCTTAAACAAATAAAATTTACTCAGTTAATTCTTTCATGAAAAATACTTTTTCTTTGCTTTACTGCTGTTCATGAGAGCTGTACTACTAGACAAATTTCCTCCTGGTATTTCTGTTACGTACATGTGTGTTAGAATATAGATGCGAAAAGGGCACTTGCAGAAACTTTTCTCAAGGAATGAAAATGTCGATTGCATCCTGAAATGGGATATATATTAATGATTGCTTAACACAATGTTTTCAAAAGTAATCATAAGTTTTAGGTTTGAATCAAAGATACGTTAGGGTCATTCCATGTCAAGCGAACCAAATTTTGGCCAATTTTGAACGTGACCATCTCTGATTTTATTCATACTTAGTTGTTATGAAGTACCACCTAAGGTAGGAAAAACTACAAAATTGCAGATTTGTATCTGTTGTAGTTCTCCAGTTAGAACCCTCTGAAATATGGAAAAAGAAATATGGAAAAAAGCACAATTTTCGGCACACATGCAATCACAAAAAAACTCATAAATCAAGCTAGAGTTGACATAGAAGGTTCGAATAAGAACCAAATTGTTGCTTTTGCTATGAGCTTTAATTAGATATATCACATGACTGAATACTTTTCAATTTTTTTTTCATTGCAAGGTCATTCAAACCTTTTTTGAAAATCGAATTTTTCAAAAACCTTTAATTGGAAATTTTTAAAAAAATACACATAGAAACATACATATATCAACATCAAGTCTTAGAAGTCTTGTTATGGGATCACAATGGGATCATAGCTTTTGACATGTATAAACAAATACTATACACTAGGTAAGACCATATGACACAGGAATATTGCAATGTAAATTCCATTCCTTTGTAAAGGGACTATGTTGTTTACTAAATTAGCCAAATGGTGAAATAATGGTATGTAGGAAAAGGGCGTAACTTAGGGTCTTGCTTTTTTGGGGGGAAGGCAAGTTTTTAACAAATATTTGTTAAAAAATATAAAAAAAATATTTTAAAAATTTTGAAACATTAAATTTAATATTTAAAATATATTTTAAAACAATAAAAAATTAAAAACTTTTATTCAATTTAATGTTTTAAAAAGTTTCAAATATTTTTTTAACAAATATTTGTTAAAAACTTGCCCTCCCCCCAAAAAAGGGAGACCCCAAATTACGAAGTTCCTACATACCCATTATTTCACCATTTGGCCAATTTGGTAAACAACATAGTCCCTTTACAAAGGAATGGAATTTACATTGCAATATTCCCATGTCATATGGTCTTACCTAGTGTATAGTATTTGTTTATACATGTCAAAAACTATGATCCCATTGCGATTCCATAACAAAATATGTATGTTTCTATGTGCATTTCTTAAAAATTGTCAAAATATAGGTTTTCGAAAAATCCTATTTTAAAAAAAAATTGAAGGGCCTTGCAATGAAAATAATTTGAAAAGTAGTCATGTGATATATCTAATTAAAGCTCATAGCAAAAGCAACAATTTGGTTCTTATCCCAAAATTCTACGTCAATTCTAGCTTGATTTATGACTTTTTGTGATTGCATATGTGAGGCAAATTGTGCTTTTTTTCATACTTTAGAGGGCTCTAACTAGAAAAGTACAACAGATAAAAATCTGAAATTTTGCAGTTTTTCCTACCTTAGGGTAGTACTTCATGACAATAAAGTATGAATAAAATTAGAGATGGTCAGGTGATTTTCATTGGTTCAATTGACATGGAATGACCCGTTAGGTGAACTATTTAGTTGACTTAATGTAAGTGAGGTCATAGGTCACTCATAGTAAGAATAAACAATAACACAGTTGTTTATGAGAGTTTTCACACCGACGAGACAATGAGTGACACTTGTCACTTGGAAATGAACCTTCAGAAAAAAATGCAACCTTCTGCAGTAACAGAAAGAGCTGCACAAGTCACTCGGACTGTTGGTCAGTCACAGTGATCAGAACGCTACATTTTAAAAGTAGCTTCACTACAGCTACTGCTACTCTTGCAAGAATGTAGCTTTGCTACAACTACATTTATCAAAAAAGTAGCCCGCTACACTACTCCTGTTCGCTACTCGCTACTTTGCTACTTTTCCACTACTTCTGCATAAAAAACTTGAAATAACCATAAGGCAGGCCCATACCCAAGGGAAAGGGGGCTAAGTGATCCCCCTTGAACCAAAGTGTCCTTTTCATTTAAAAAATCTGGTCACCCTACATGGCATTCCTCTTTAAACAAGAGGGCCAATGATCCATTCAGGCTCTTCACATAGCATTTATAATCTTACATTGGATGGATAGAATAAAAAATAAAAAGTAACCTGCACAAAAAGTCCAAATAAAACACTGCATACGTATATTTCTTGTTTTTTTTAAATTATGTTGGAACAAATGTGCAAGTAATTTCATCAGCTTGCAAACAACATAGTGACATGACTAGTAGTGACAGACTACTAAACTGGTGAAAGAATTTACATCGAAATCGGAGCTGCTGGTTCAGAAAAGGTGACAAGTACTATGACTACATTTATTAAAATGAACAAAAATGAAAACAAAAAAGTAGATCCATCAATTATTCTAAATATACTCACATCTGGTGGGTGTGCTAGGGATTCAGGTGCAACATATTCTATGAGCTTTACAGCTAGTTGGTACCACATTACGCAGGATTCACAAAATGTGCATTCATTTTTCTCACTGCAGGTATGAGAACCTATCCAAGGAACTGAGACCATAATTCTAAGTAATTTTGTTAGGTCCTCTGTCATTGAATTGTATATTCCAGTATGCTTATCAACATTTTGAAGTTCCATCTGAAACAGGAAGAAAAACATAGTATATAAATGAATATGTTAGACATTTCTGATATTTCCTTATCCCATGTGGTCTTCCCATAAAAGTTTGGTTAACTCAAAATATAGCATTTACAAACTTTCATTGCTCTACAAGAACTGTGTTGAACTTGTGAGGTTACAGGTAAAAAGTGACTATAATTCTTCCCTTTCCTTCCCATATGGGACAATGTATGTACAGGTACTTGCCTTACTTCCCGCATGAACAGCCTTTGTCCCATGATGTATGTCATGGTGTAACGTCATGCAAGATGTCAGTTTTCTGACTACCTGCAGGTCCATGCATGTTCTTATTGATACATGACTCTGAATGATCTTGCGTGTCAGAAATAATTTCATGTAGGCTCTGCAGGGGGGAGGGGGGGCAGCCTTTTTTAGTTCGGTTTTAAAGCATGAAGTTCCACATGAAAACAAGCAGCGCTTATGGTGGCTTCGGCTGAGTCATGCAGTTTTGCAACAACGTTTGTTTTTCTTCCTAGGTCTGTGTTGGAGTAGGGGTTGGGGAGCACAGAGCCAAAAGGATCGGCTTTCCCTGTCAGCTTTCATGTCAACAATAGAGATTTAGCAAGCTGGCGGGAAAAGGGGGAACCTGCCAGCTAGTGGAAAATTGCCAGAGTGTCAAAAGGCATGAACTGGGCATTGTTCGAGAGAAAGAAGAAAGGCAGGCAGGCTCTTTTCCCAGAAGAATCTGATAAGCAGAACACAAAAAAATTATATTTCTGGTGCAGGGGGCGTAAACAAATTTCAGCTGAGAGTTGCAAAGTGGGAAGGAGGTTTCTTGAAAACATTTACATTTTTTAGCTTCCTTCTTCCTCTTCTAAACAATAATGCACAATTGTCATTTTTATTATTTGAGCTTATTCAGCATCATCCTTAGCCGTTTCCTGCCTCTGGCTGGGTCGGCATAGAAGTCAAGCCTCTCCATTTTTTCCTGGTCTTCCACCACTTCTCTCTTTCCACGGTGTTCCAATCTTGTCCTCTTCTCCTTAACACTCTGCTATCTGCTCTTTCCACAGACATCTTGGGTCTCCCACTTAGCCTTATTCCCACTCCTTGTGCATTGTAAGCTCTTACTGGTAGTCCTTTTGCATCCATCATCTTCATCTGTGCCTGATCTATTCTGTCCTGCAGCTTCACCACACCCACTGTTTGTTAGAGCTCCTCATTCCTTATTCTATCCCTTCTAGTCTTCCCCAATATACTCCTTAAAAATTTCATCTCCACTGCCTGTATCTTTCTTTTGTCTCTTACGGTCATTGTCCAAGTCTCTGCTCCATATGTAATTATTGCACATAGTATGTGTTATATATTACCTTCTTGCATTTCATAGGTACATCCCTGTTCCATATTAATCTTCAAACGCTTTGATATAGTCCACCACCCATTTGTCCTCTTCTGCTCATCTCCTCATCTATTCTTCCACTTCTCTCAATTATGCTTCCTAGATATTTGAAGCTCTCCACTACCCTTAACTTTTCAGTGTCCATCTCTATTCTTGGTTCATTTCTGGCTCTGTTTTTTGTTATTAGCACCTCGCTCTTTTCTGCACCGAATTTCATTCCTGCTCTTCTGATTTCCTCATTCCAACTATCAAGCTGTTTTCCTCTTCTTCCCTGTTTCCCCATATTACTAAGTCATCAGCGAACAACAGGGCCTTCATCTCTTCCTCTCCTATCTTCTTCCCCACCTCTTCGTTAATTGCATCCATTGTATTTATGAAGAGCAGTGGGGAAAGAGCTTATAGCCTGATCAATTCTGAACTAAATGAGGTATGATTCGTAACTCTAGGATACGTAGTTTCCAAGATAAAAAAATCATATTACCATCAGTGCAGAATTTCAAATTTCGCACTGAAAACATGCTGGGAAGGAAGGCTTTTACAAGAAAAATCGGCTTCGGAAGCTAATGGTTAAATGAGTAAGTTCAGACACAAGTAGTCTGATCAGTTAAAATCGATGATCTAACCTGTCTCAAAAGAACATCCAACATCAATATGCAACATGGAAGATTGACTTCAGCATCTGTTTCAAATTCTTTGTGTCTGATCACTGGAACATCATCATCTGAGAAAGGTGATGTATTTCCAGATTCATCTTCCACAACTGGAGCTGAAAGAAAATAAGGAAAACAAGTCACGTTTCAGCAAAATGGTAAAATGTGGAAGTGGAAACCTACCAAACAGTAAAGCAACATATTCCTGTGAGGATGCTAATGGTACAGGTGTGGAAACTAGTTACCAGGGTCTAAGTTACTGAGGTCTTTATAAATCTCAAATAACATGCTATTGCAGACAACAAAAAAAGCAGATAAATGAATATGTATTTTGAAAAAAAAAATGTGATTTCATTGGCCTCCACATCCAAATAGCTAGCCATCATACATATTTTTGTTGATCATTTGATTGATATTTATTGAAACATTGATAACAATTTAATGCAAATAAAATTTCCCTTTCTAAAATAATAATTATAATTATTGTAACGTCTTTATTTTACTTGTTTTTTTTGTGGGAAAGAGAAGTTATTATTGAACTCTTTCATTTCTCAAATGATTTCTGCATGGTTTTTGTGTGCACTTTTCTTATTCTCATCTTCCATTGATTTCTCCACTTCTTCTAGTACACGTTGAGGTACAATGACTCCAATAATGTTATATATTATCTGCAATCACAAATTACAGTCTCAGGTGGTGCCACCATGAAGAAGTCAAAAGCAGTAATCAGAACGCTACATTTTAAAAGTAGCTTTGCTACAGCTACATTTACCAAAAAGTAGCTTGCTACATTACTCCTGTGCGCTACTCGCTATTTTGCTACTTTTGCGCTACTTGTGCATAAAAGACTTAAAACAACCATAATATGGATATTCAAAAGAAGCCCCAGTATGATAAGCTAACTGGAAAACAGATTCTGTTATTTATTATGCAATTTGAAGTCATTCGATAATTTTGATAGTAATGTTACTTTGCTTACCTGTTTTTACTATAGTGTTTGAGAATAATGTATCTACGTACATGGCATATCAATTCAAATTTGACACATGCGTATAGCAATTAGGGTGTTGCCTGAATTAATGATTATAACTAGACACAAATAAAATTTGGTAGGATTATTTGTGTTTATATATCAACATATTTTTCTTTAGAATAAACATTTTATTTTCTAAGACTAATATGAAGGCAGTATTTTGAACAAAAAATATATCTCGCTGGCTCTTAAGTATGATAATTGTCATGAACATGGATAACCAGATTTTCCAAATATGTAGATAATTATGACTGATATCCATCATTCAGATAAAATAATTCTTCTATAACTGACATTCTCACTAAATGGTTGCGTACAACAATTTTAAAAACTACACCATAGAAACATGACCCCTGTGTGTTATATCAAAAATGTTTATGTCAGTGACTACTTTTTAAAAATTAATTGGAATTTATCACATCAACATGTACCGAAATTAAATGTAACATTTTGTGCAAAACGAGAATGATGTAAAAATGTGATATTTATCAATTTTATCTTCTTAACCCTTAAGCGGAACATTGGTTGGGGAGGGGAGGGGGATGGCTGCTCGAATCTTGAGAATAGCTGGGGGATGCTTATGGTATAAATGAGATACAGATGATGCGATATTTTACGTAAGTTTTCCTGTTGTGAATGCTTCCCTAAAGACAAAGTAGAAATTTGTCACATTGTATTCAAAGGGACCCAGGTTCGATATCCGGCGGAGGAACATAGTGGTTTAGATCCAGTTTTGATTACCTTATCTGTGCATTAAGTGGACCCTCAAAAAAGAACTGAAAAAAAAACTGGGAAAGATGCCTAGTTGGGAGAATGGGATCCTCCTACTCCTCCATTCTGCACACTGCTCATCATCATTCTTTCACATTCTCAAAATTAGCCAAAAGTGGCAGAAAGCGACTCTAGATAAGAGAATTACTAAATAAATCATTCATCCTCATTGTCATGGTTATCAAAAGTTCCAGAAAAGTGACGTAAGAATAGGAAAAATATGTAAATTTGGAAACTACTAAACAAAATTGTTTTGATCCATTTGTTTTATTGAAATGTTGAAGCATATTTTTTTATTTTATTTTTTTCGTTCTGCAGTAAAGTCAGTAACTCGTAAGTTACTTTTTACAATATCATAAAATATATTGAGGAAAGTTATATGTGAACCCGAGTGTTCTAAATGTACTGTAATTTTAAAATTTGTGAACAAATATTATGACGAAAATACTTGTAATTCAAGAAAGTGTATGTCTATTGTTCTTGAAACAATAATTATTTGCTGTTGATATCCTATACACTGACAATGACCAATGCTGTTAAAGTACTGAGCCATTGATTGCTGGCACTATTGTAGTGGAAAATGGATGACTTGTTTTTGCACTGCAAGTTGTGTTTTACACAGTCTGTTTCTTACATCACACAGGATTTGTCCCAGGGGTGGCGCAACCGAAGCTCCTTTTTTTTCAGGGGTGCCACAAACTAGGCATGTTTCACTCCAAAATAGCAATGCAGCTAAAAAAAAAAAAAAGCCGGATCATACATGTCAGTTACTTATCTGGATATTAGAATTATTCAGATGCTAATGAAATAAATTACACTGATATCTAAAATCTGCGATACCAATATATTTATAATGTAGATTATTCATATTTGCATGTAATAGACTGTCTTTATAAACCTCCTGCAAAAGTAAGCATTATTGTCGAATTATTTTTTATGCTATTGTCACATTCAAAATTTACTTCAAAATGCTGAGAAGAAATGTAGCTGTAGTGAAAATTTCGCTACAACTACATCTAAAATTCTAAAAGTGTAGCGTTGCTACAGCTACAAATTTTGTAGCTAGCTACAGTAGTGATGCTACAAGTAGCTTGCTACTTCCGACCACTGGTCAAAAGCTATAGACCAAATTTAAAATTTTAGTGCCATTTTTTATCATGCTGTTTTTGTGTTGTTGACCAAAACTGTGTTATTTTTCTCAGAAAGCCTTCACTGTGTATCTCAAAAATGCAGATTCTTTTTAATCACAAATTCCAGTCATGAAAAAAATAAAGAACTAAACAAACTAGCTTTACTAAAAACTTTACATTATCACGTGCATATTCGTAAGATCTTCCACAGAACTAATCAATAGCCTGTTTCAAAAATACATAAAAATAGCTGAGTGAAAATTTAAAAGAAATTTAAAACTTCAAAATATCTGTGGAAAAACTAAATAAATGAAATAAACTGTGGCTTTCTAAATAATGTACTCACAAATACTGCTTCTTCGCAATGTTTCCTCATTCTTAAGTTTATTGGTTGGTTTTTCAGATGAATCTTTGAAGACATTCTTCATTATTTTCACACCATCTCCAAAAATTAAGAAAAGATGACTGAGGGGGATCACTATCTCCAGTTCACAAAGAATCTACAAAGGAATATGCACAGAATTACATACGCTATTTACCATTACTTGTTACAGAATAACTAACTAACTAACTCTCTAGCCTTCTTAAACCTGAAGGTTCATGGCTGCAGCAACACAGGCATTCCATCTGTCCCCATCTTGAGCAAGATCTATATACTCTTTTCCATCCCTACCGATTTCCTTCAGGTCCATTTCAACGTTGTCCCTCCATCTTCGTGTTGGCCTTCCTACAGGTCTCTTACCATCAGGTTTCCCAACAAGAATCCTGTAAACTCTTCTTTCCTCTCCCATTCGTGCCACATGGCCTGCCCACCTAAGTCTTCTTGATTTAATTATTCTAATAATATCTGGACATGAATACAAATTATGTAGTTCTAAATTATGTAACCTTCTCCACTTACCTGACTCCACTTGTTACAGAATAAGGATATGAAATTCTCACCAATACCAATACATTACTAACAAAAACTAACTGATACTGATAATTGATACTATACTAATCCGATTTTAAGATTACAAATAATCTATGAAGAAAGTGAATAGTCTATTCACATCTTTAATTAATGTACAGAACAATAAGCTTTGCTAAATACCGAGAAAATAACTCACTTCTTCCGTGAAACTGTTTTTCTCCACTAAAATTTATAAACCTACAAGTAAAGCAGTTTCACAGAAAAAGTGAGTACTATTTTCTCGGTATTTATCTACTACCACGTCTCTCATTTCTCAATTATAAATAAGCATAAGAAAAATGAAACTGCATATTTTGACACTTTATAAAACCAAAGTACAAAAGGTATCGACTTCAGTATTGATTCAAAGTGGCATCCATTCAGCTCTAGCTGATACTTATTATGAATAAAGGTCGGTGTGTAAAGCTCAAGTGGTACCAATGGAAAAAGAATGTTATTTTATTTTTATTGTAACTTGGTAGATTAACTTTAAAACCTGACAAATGCTGATGACATTAGCACTAGTTTCTTTTTATGATACAAAACTAACATAAAAGCAGCATTTTTTCTACAAGTCTCTATGTATGTGTGGGTATAAGCAACTAAGAAAGGACAACAAACTCATACTTGTTATCAGATAAGAGAAAGTACAATAAAGTAAAGTAAGTTACTTCAAGTTCTGAATAGATCGATCTTACCTGAAGCCAGCTAAGTGCCTGCTCTTGAACTTTTGCTGTAGTTTTCTTGAATCTAACAGCTATAAAACGATACATCTTCTTTGCATCAAATCCTAAGGGACTCATGTCCGGGTCTAGCATTTTACTGCAAGTACAAAATACAAATGACTTCAGACTCCATGCCATGTTCAAGTGAATATTCAATCATCCTGTTATCGCTTCTGAATTTCAACCAACAATTCTGTTTTGTCCAAAAAATAAACAATCCAATTCAATTATTTTGATGCAATTCATTGTGCTTTCAGGCAGCAATATTAATTCTAGTTCAAAATAAAACTCTTTTCAAGAAGAAAAGCGCTGAAACACTGCATTGAAAAATGGCACCAACATCAAAATGAAACATTACCAATACAACATTCCAACATAATTATGCCACACTGATTATTAATGAAGAGGATATTTGTTTAGCATTTACCTCAGTAAGATTTTTAATTCAAGGAGCTCCTTCTCTGGAACATCATTAACCATGGCTTCCATCCAATGGGGCATAACAAAGTCCCATACTTCTGGAGTGACGACATCATAAGGGACCAGACAAAACAGCCTGTTTAATCCATCTTTCAAATGTGATGTCCTTGAAGCTAGAGTCTCCCTACAATGAAGAATACTGACAATTTAGTTTAAATCAAATTTCATCCACAAGTAAAGTATAGTGAAAACTCTATTATGCTCTTCAGGGGACTGCAGCTAAAGAATAAAATGCAGAAAAATATTTAGTCCAGGAAAGAATACTAGCATGTTGTTGGATTGAGACTGGGAAAAGTAAATGTGTAATGCAGGGGAAAATATAAAAGCCAGGAACATATTATTTGTTCACACTGTATTTGCATTATTACACCTTTGGCTACAAATTCTGGAAAACTCATACATGTGTGTAATACATGTGTCCCAATTAGCCTTTCTGTTAATAAAATGGACTTAAAAAACAAAAACTCAAACTTTACTAACAATATGTAATAAGTATAGCTGAGTTTTGGATTAATTCCTAGAATAAACAGTAACTTTTGTTAGTAAGCACAGAAATGTACTTTCATAAACATCTTCAGATTTTGATAAAACAAAACTATTTGAGCGATGAAAAATTTGATAATGCACAGAGTTGACAAAAAACAATAAAATTATAGTAACTTACCAATGACCTCCAACACGGGCATAATCTGGAGGGTGTGGCAATAAACAGTTCACAACCACTTCAAAATGGGTTTTTCGTATTTCAGTTAACCAATCGCCAACAAATTCAGTTTTCAGCTTCTCTACTGCATTGTCTGATTGATCTATGATAAACAAAGCAACTATTTATTACCTGCATACTAGCAGAAATGTAAACACTGAACACAGGAATGCAATGATTTCAAAAAGTCCACAAATTGATGTGAAAAATCTTCCTTAATTTTAAACAGCAAAGTTTTGGCTTTGCACAATTTCATTTCAGGTGAAATTTTACAATTTTCAAATTGGACATTTGACAGAAAAGGATTTAAAAAGCACACATCAAACAAACTGAATAATATCGGTACTAACTCAGAGAATAATGTAAATTTAAAAAATAATAAAGTGCTCCCCTGTGCTTTGCACCATGCCATCAAGACGTATAAGAGGTGTGTAGTTAGGGGCCCCACACTTTCTTGATCACAGCTGAAGGTGGGGGTGATGTGATCAGCATCATGCCCCTGGTCATAATTTACCCTTTAGAGTTTCCTCCAGATACCCACTTTATAGGATGCTGGGTGAGCACTGGAGCTACTTGAACAGGTGGAAAAAAATCCAGTTCTCCCCTGCCAGGGATCGAACCTGGGTTTCTCACATAGTAGTCATATGCCCTAGCGAGTGAGCTACCACAGCTCGGCGAAAAATGCACAATTAGTAATTATATTTTACATACTTCAACACTTGTTTAACAGTTCACTAACTTCTTTAAACTTCAACTACTAAAACAAAAATAGGTGATTCAGCCTATTGTTAATAGTATACTAGTGATTTTAACTTTGCATTTTCAAAAATGTGTACAATTCAACTAACAAGAAACTGATAAAGCTATTTCACAAACAGGAACATGTCTATTTTAGCAACAAGAGTTAAATTGTTTATTTATCATTCTCAATGCATCCAATGGAAGAAAAAAATCAGGCAAAACCAAGGTTGATTTGGTAGCTGAGTCAGTGGAGCAATGGTGCAGTATCGTAGCGTTCCAACCTGAACGCGGGTAAATAAATCATCCATATAAAAGGCGAAGTTATCACTTTGCATTTCGCTACACGCCAATTGAAGTGTTCGATTCATCGCTGCTGGAGAAGTAATATGACCCTGACTTAAAACATTAAATTCAAAATGACCTAGGTTGGGAATAGAGAAGGCTGTGTACTGTTTACTGTCTTCGGTTAGTGGTATCTGAAAGAATCCTGAACGTAAATCGGCACTAGAATAGTACTGCTTTCCCCCCATATCGTGCAAGATAGACTGAATGGAAGGCATGGCCATCACATCGAACACAGAGCGTTTATTTAAAAAGCGACCGTCTTGAATAAAATGGTAACTTCCGTCATGCTTTTTCACAAGAATAACTGGTGAGTTATAAGGACTTATACTATCCCGGATTATTCCCTGTTTTTTCAAAGTCTCAATTTGTTTCTTTATCTCTGTTCGCAAATGTACCGGGATCGGATATTGCTGCTTATGGAACGGCGTAGGATCAGAAAGTTTTATCCTATGTTTGTAATTGGTGGCAAGGCCCATGTCATTCTTGGACCAACTGAAAACATTTTTGTATTTTAACAAAAGCTCTAAAAGTTGATTTTTCTCATGTTCCTCCAATTGAGGATTAATGTCAAATTTGGATATATCCACTTGTGGGATATCGTCGTTTTCTGATTCTTCCTTTGTTAAATTAATTGTTACAGAACTATTTTCCTGATCCACCATTGCCAACTCACAAGATTCTGCGCCACCGATCCGAGTACTTTTGCGAATTACAATTCTATAATTCAAAGGGTTGGATACCCAAACAAGTTGTGTGGCAGGGTTGAGTATCGACCTTGGTACCATTATGCCAGATTTAGCCTGAAAATTTGCATCCGGCTCAAGTAAAGTTAAATTCTGATTTGCTGTATTGACTAATTTTAAACGGATGCACAAATGTGATCTTGGTTTTACAACAATTCGTTTAGAGGCCACATATTCAGGTTCAACAGTATGTACCAGCAAACCTGCCAATTTAACGGAAACATCAAAAGCTTTCTTCGAATCAAACCGAATGCTGTTGCATGGGGGAGTGCCAAATCTGCTCAAAGCCAATTTATTGCTTTCAAAATCTAAAGTTGCATTTTGGGCTTTGAGAAAATCATTACCAAGGATGGTATTATGACCAAAATCTTGTACCACCCTGAAGGGGTGCCTAAATGTAAAGCCATTTAGAGAAAAATCTAAAAGTACAATTTCTTTAATTGTTAAACAATTATTCGTGACACCTTTAACTAGTGTTGATTTTAAACCTCCTAGCATGGGCAGGAATACCCTTATCACTTGTTACACTTATTTGGCTCCCACAATCGACAATAAACCTTTGACGTTCCCCGTTTACATTGGCATGTACATAAATGAGGTCTTCAGATGGGAAAGTAGAGACTAAAATCTTTTTACTGCCTGCAGGTATGTCTCCATTACTTGCGGTTAATTGGCGTTTAAATCTTCTGGATTTTGAAGACAAAATTCTTGGTGGTGATTAGGAAAACCACATTTATAACAAAGTTGTGGGCCACGCCGGTCACCTTGATCGGGACGACCGCGGGGGGCTGGTGAACCTCGCCCCCGGCCATGCTGAAAATTGGAACGATTCTGAAACCGGCCGTTGTTTGAACGATAGCCTCTACTTCCCCTGCCCTGAAAGCCTCGTCTGTTGTTTGAACCACGATTGTGATTAAAATTACCCCTTTGATAATTTTGGCCTACAGTTTGAAAATTTTCGTGATCGTGTGACTGTATAACTTCCTCGACTTTTAACGCTAGGTTGATGACCTGCTTAGCCAAAGCTTCTACAGCGGACGGTTCTGAAGTTGGGAGAGACGTTTGTTGTCTTTTGACAAGGTCCAATTCAGCTTGCAAGGCTTGCAGCTGATTAGTCATGTCTTGATTAGCCCGAGGTGCTGATTCCGGAGCAACCGCCGTAGTGCTAACTACGGGGTTCTGGTGAGGAATGCGCAACTCAGCAGGAGACGGAAAAAGAGTTTCCTTTTGAGCCGAATGCAAGAGCTCTTGCACCGTTCTACGGTGCATAAGGAACTTTGCTTTTTCATATTCCTTGAGGTCTTTCAAAAGCTCCGGAACTGAATTATATTGTTTTTTGTATATCTCCCTGATAAATTCCGGTTGAAGACCTGCGTTTATGTATTTAAGCTGCTTATTCACAGCCATGTCAGGGTCCATCTTAAACAAGAGGGTCTGCTTGTCCCTAACATAAGATGATACCGGTTCATCGTCCCTGTGGAACCGATATCTGATCTGTTCCTCGATCTGCAGCTGATCAAGGGATCCTGTGAATTCTTCAATAAGTTTTTTCTTGACGTCCTCATAGCTGACTAAATTGACGCCTGGTTGCTGGCTAATTGCATTAAACCAGCGGAGGGCTGGCCCACATAACAACGCCGGGAACAATTGCCGTTTTTTCGTTTCCTCCCAATTGTTCAGAAGAACTGTGGGACGATTATGAATTTGAAAGTGAGCCTGCGCGCGTGCGCGACTTCTATTTAATGGAGGACTTCTGATTGGGGTGGATGAGACACAAGGTAGGCCCTCCACATCAAAAGACGGACCAACAGCATTATTGGCGAGAATGATGAGCCTATCCAATGTGGTATCAAGCTCGTCCTCCAACTCAATAAATGACATAAGGCATTACTAACAATGGTGACGTACCTTATTTAAAAAAAAATAACCCCCCATTAGGAAAAAAAATTCCGCGAAGAAAGAAGTCTAACATGATATTAATGAATTTCAATTTTCATTTATTTCAGAGTGAAATAAATGAAAAAATTCCGCAGCCTACCCTTTCAATTTTCATGTCTGTTTAGGAAAACAAGGCATGATGCTTTTCATTTCCAAAAGAACAACGTTGCTCTAATTTTTCATCACATTTCCGTAAAAATGGATGAAAAGCCCACGCATCTCAAACCACGTAGCGTTCCAACCTGAACGCGGGGATCTTAAATAGGGATGTAACTTGCCCCTCCTGATTAGTACTAGTTGATGGTAGAGACAGCCCTGAACGGGCAGGTACAAATATCTAACTTATCATTAAAATAGACTCCTGATTCGTTTTAGACTGAAGTGAGCAATGTGAATGGCAGAATGGGTGTAGACTAGCTTACCCTGTTCGGTTTAGAAATAAGACCAGTAGCTCCTGCTTCTCCGATGATTCCAGATTAAAAGACCTCGTGTCGCTCTCATGCGCACCTATTTAAACCCTCGCTTGGCCTCTCGTCACCTCTTGCCAAAGGCCAGTGTTCTTACCATTTCCTGTGAAAGGCTTACCCATCACATTTCTGAGCAGGAGCTGACAAGGTCTGCCAGGGTCAATATTTCTTAATCGAACGGGGTAAAAAAAGGTAAAGTGTTCCCCTGTGCATAGCAGCACGCCATGAAGGCGTATAGGGGGTGTGGGGGTAACGCCCCACACTTTCTTGATCCGGTCGTGAGTGGGGGTGATGTGATCAGCATCACGCCCCTGACTGCCTTTACCCCCCAGGGTTTCCCCCACGTACCCATGTTATTCGACGCTGGGTGGGCGCCGGGGCCGCTTCCACCGTTAGAAAAGTTCCCGGATTTGAACCGGCCGGGGATCGAACCCGGGACCTTTAGCATGGTAGTCAGACGCGTTACCGACTGAGCCACCGCGGCCACCAATCGAACGGGATATGGTACGGTATGCCCAAGATGCAGGTTTCAGTCATGGTTAAGTCTACATATTTTACTTCCATTTCTACATTATACATCCCTATTTTAAGGATGAAAACTGAAAACTAAAATAGAATTGTTGCATAATTATACTATGCTGTACTCTAGAGTTGTAGCATTTAGAAAAGAAGGATATACACACCATGAAGAGAATATGATGTAACATCAAACCAATGGAATAGCATAGACAGAAGTCTCCCCAGCATATCAACATTAGTGTCACTGTTTGGGGCACACAACCCAACAAGGAGCCATACGCCACACTGGCCCAAGAGTTGGCGTTCTTCTAAAGAAATATTATCAGTCGTTTCAAGAACATTCAGCAAGCCACTCTTTGCATGAATGTCAGCATCTTTATTATAGTCCACTGTACACGGTTGAGATTCCTTCAAGAGACTGAAAAAAAAAATCATGTTAGTTGGCACATTAATACATACTAATGGTTAATTTAACAAGACTATAACTGCTGTTATTTATAACTCAATAAATAATATTATAATATACAGGGTGTTTCGTAAGTTCGTTTACAACGCTTGGGAGGTGATTGTACAAGTGAAAATAAGGTGGAAAGTTCATGTAACGAAATTCCGGAAACTGCTTTGTTGCAGAGTTATTGACGTTTGAAAACGTGGGAAAATGATATTCCGAAGTGAATAATGGCAAAACGGGTGGAGAGAAGTTGTCGGTGTTGGGCGGTCCACTAAGAAATTGGGTACGCTCTTGTCAAAAATCATGCGGCAATGTTGCGCAATGTCGGTGCAAGGGATTCCCCAAAGGACACGAACGAAAATGTTGACGGTAGTGGGGTGGGTGTGCGTTCTGCGTGAGCTGATATCGACGAAAATTGGCATGTGTTGAATGGCACCTAAAAAGAAAATTTCCCGAGCGAAAGGCACCATGACGTGAAAACAAAAAAAATGAACTGTCATAGGTTGCATACCCTGAAGGGCAGATGGGTGTCCGTGTGATCTGACGTTAAGTACCACATTTCCCGCTAGGGGCGCCAACAGTGTAGGTTTCCTCATGAAGGAGCGCTCATGTTTGTGCCATTCGTGCTTCAGGTGCTGTGCCAGCAGCAGGTTGTTAAACATTCACGGTTGAATGGAAATACGTGAGGTTCTTGGACAGTAGTGTTGGGCAAACATTTGACCTAGCAGTGTTACGTGTTAATTCTTAGCCACAGCCCATCGTGTTCTGTGAAGTGTACTAGTGTTAACGGCCATAAACACTTGTAGCCCAGTGTAAGGGATAGCTGCATACACGTCCCAAGAGCTGGCGGACATGCATCTGATTTATGGGGAGGCTGGAGGTAATAGCCGTGCTGCAAGGTGTCTTTATAGGGCATGTTTTCCAAATAGGGTGTTACCATCGCACACCTTATTTCAAACTGTAGACACTCGACTTCGGGAAACAGGATCAGTGTTGCCACCTCGTCGAGAAGTGTGCAAACACGACGGTTTGTGGAAGATGTGCTAACTGCAGTGACGGATCAACCAGGTACCAGTACGTCCACGAATGAAACACCTCCCATGTGAATGTGTGGCGAGTCCTGGCAGAAGAGGGGATGCGCCCGTACAAATTGAAGAAAGAGCAAGACCTTTTACCTCGGGACTTTGGCCCACGTGAGGACTTTTGCCAATGGTTTGTTCATCAAATTGAAACTATCCCCAATTTTCAGAATACGGTACTATGGACTGATGAGGCTATCTTCACGAAAACTGGTGTGTTCAATAGTAAAAACAGTCACGTGTGGGAACATGAAAATCCACATGCACTGCTAATGGCACATCAGCAGCACAGATTTGCAGTGAATGTGTGGAGCGAGATACTGCATGACCATTTGATTGGACTGTACATTCTCCCTGTTCGCCTATGTGGACCCACTTATCAAGCATTTCTCAGTGAGGTTTTGCCTGAACTACCACAGGAAGTGCCTTTGGCACTGAGACAAAGACTGTGGTTTCAACATGATGGTGCACCCCCACATTTCGATTGGAATGTGTGCCATTTCCTCAATATCGTATTCCACAACCAGTGCATTGGCAGGGGAGGGCCTGTGCCATGGCCACCTCGATCGCCTGATATTACGCCCCTGGATTTCTTCCTCTGGGGAGAGATGAAACGCCTTGATTACGAAACACCTGTCGTGTCAGCCGAGGACCCAGTTGCCCGTATCAATGTAGCTGCAGCATCGATAGCAGAAACGCCGGGGTTGTTGGGTCGCACTAGACAATCCTTGATTCGCCGTTGTCGCCTCTGCTTGGAAGTACATGGTAGACACTTTGAACACCGTCTGTGATGAGGTTCCCTTCACATCTCTATTAAGCATACTGTGTGCCCTTCAGGGTATGACAGTTCATTTTTTTCGTTTTTACGTCATGGTGCCCTTCGCTCAGGAAATTTTCTTTGTTTTTGGTGCCATTCAACACATGCCAATTTTTGTCGATATCAGCTCATGCAGAACGCACACCCACCCCACTACCGTCAACATCTTCATTCGCGTCCTTTGGGGAATCCCTTGCACCAACATTGCACAACATTGCCGCGTGATTTTTGACAAGAGCGTACCCAATTTCTTAGTGGACCGCCCAACACCGACGACTTCTCTCCACCCATTTTGCCATTATTCAATTCAGAAAATCATTTTCCCACATTTTCAAACGTCAATAACTCGGCAACAAAGCCGTTTCCGGAATTTCGTTACATGAAATTTCCACCTTATTTTCACTCTTACGATCACCTTCCAAACGTTGTAAACAAACTTACGAAACACCCTGTACAATGGGAATGACTGGTGAAGTTCTTGTCAATATGTTGGTAAGAATGGTTCTCCATAAGCATCCAGTCCTATTCAGATTTTATCTAGTACCCTTTATCTGTTTTAACATTATAGTCCGAGAGATCTAGTCTTCAACTGAAATATTTTGTTCCATTGGCAGTACAGTACTACTGATCAATTACACTAACAGTTACTCTACCATGGCCTTGGTGTGGATAGTGCAAAGGATCAGTAGTACTACACAATTCTATCATTGATTTGATCCCCACCATTGTCAAATGAACACAATAGTTCACTTGAAGATGAGAGATCCCTTGGACTTCAGCTACCTAGAAATCCTTGAAGGAAAAATTTTTATTCTCCGCACCTCTTTCATATCGAGTGTGTCAGGTTTGTTTTGTCTTTGAACACGCTTGCTGGCAGACTTATGGCGCTTCGCCTACGATCCTATTGGGGGAAAATATTACCCCCACTGGATCTAACGCACAAGTGCTAATCTCTAAATGTACAGACATTTTGGGGAAAACCAAGGTTTTCAAACTTTGGGCCAAATTGCCCGTGTTTTGGAAGGTGAAGTAGAGGAAGAGGAAGCTTTGGAAAACTTCAGTGTTAGTGACATTTCTTACTTCAAATATGCAAGAATTGTTTCTTGTGACGTGGAGCGATCTTTCTTACAATATAACATTTTTTTTTTTAGAGATAATCGTCACAGATTTACAATGGAGAATTTGGAAAAAACGAAGGTTATCCACTGTAACTCTTCCAAAAACCAGCTCACTAAGAGGTAAGCATTTAGAAACTGATTTCAGGTGTTTAAAATGCATGTAATATTTTGTTTTTGTTACCAAATGTTTTTTTTTATTTTTGTCATATATTTTCCTGTTTTTATCACATATTTTCAACATTTATGACACATAAAAAATAAATACTTCTGAATATTTTAGCATATAAAGTTCTGTTCACTAATAATCACAACCTCTTACCTCACAATAGCTTCGACAATATAGGACTGCATTTCTGCATTCATTTCCTGTAGTGATGGCAGGCTCTGATGAACAATATGGTCTCCTCCTCGCCTATTGTTGTGCCTGATGTTATGGCACTGCTGACAGTATCGGATGGGGTGGTTGCCATTATAGCTTGCACACTCAATGGAGAAACAAATGGACACAGCTGTCTTGTCAGTAGCTCTGCAATTCTGCATAGAATATATGAATAGATGAAGATGGAAAGCAAACAAAAGAAAGTAGTCATAAAATAGGACAAGCAGGTGTATCTACTTGGAAAATGGTTATTGATTTCTGTGTAAGATTATTTCTTTTAGTAAAAGAAATCTAATATCCGGCATTTTTAAGTTCATAATCTTCCACTACACAAGATACAACACAATACGGCCGAACTGATGTTGATAGTTTTTCTTGTATGTACGCATTGCTTGCGTTGTAGAATTATTTTCCTGTAGTTTACGGTTATTACAAGCATAAGAAAACGGTTTTTCGTTGTGACGTTTCAGGAGATGTGCTTGATGTTATGTAGTTTACGGTTATTAATATATATATATATATATATATATATATATATATATATATATATATATATATATATATATATATAATATCAATATTGATGTTGATATATCAGTATCGACACATATCAAGTTGAAGTAAGTCTTGAAGCTTTCCTGGTGATGAATGATGAATAAATTCTCTGGACTATCAACCAGATCAATTCTGGAAAAGTTTCCGAGCTTTCAAGAGCTAACATCACTCTCATCTGCATGCAGGCACGTATCCAGGAATTCCTTTCAGGAAGGGGGGGGGGGGCTGAACACCACCTTTTAAAGGGGTGGTGAACCTCACAATTGTATGTTTAAGGCCAATGGTGGTGATTGGGTTCCAAAAAAGGTTGGGGGGGGTGCAAGGAAGCTGTTTTTACGAAGCTGTTACACACGCATGGGATGGACAATCCACTTGAGGCACAACAACGTGAGATTCGAACTGTGGGCTGCGAAATGGATGCAGACAGTTCTCGAATATTTCTCTCCGATTTGAGCCTGAACACACTAATGTATCTTCTCCTTCCATTTTTGCAATTTTTACAAAAGCAGAAACCCACCAAATTGTTCATATTCAGCCCTTAGCATTCACAAGTGTTCAAAATTCTGTCACAGCAGTCTTGTCATGTATCAGCACGAAACAAAGGAAGTCTTCTTGAATACAGCTGGATCGTGAAACAATAAATGCACAGTGAAAACCCTTCCATTCCCAACACATCTAATGTTTCATCTACCAATATGATCAAATGCTTACTCATTAATCTCCAGGGCCTTCCCGATGGCGCACTGATAGCGTCTTCACCTTGTAATCAAGGGGTCCTGGGTTCGATACCCGGTGGAGACACATAGTTGTTCGGGTCCCACTTTAAACTTCAGGTCCAGTTCCGATTAGCCATACTGTGCATAAAGTGGATTTAAGATACCAAATCAACCAATCATTTATCTCCAGTAACATGCCAAGGGAGGGTTGGTGGGATCATAACCCCATTTGACCAAGTGTTGCTTAAAAAAAATGTCAAAGACAGGAAAAGATGGGGAAATGACCCCTCTCCCTTCCAAAAATCATGCGCATGCCACTCTTTATCTTGGACACATTTTTGCCATACACAGGACATGTACGTACTATGTGTACATTTTAGCAAAAAGTCAGTCGAAGTTAAGGGTGGCTCGGTGGCTCAGTTGGTAAAGCAATGGCACAGTATGCCAAAGCCCTAATTCGGGTCCTGGTAGAACCTGCAATTTCCTCAAAAATGTCTACATATGCAACATCTTCTTGCTTTCTCTTCTCGACATTCATAACATTTTCGGTTCTCCCTTCATGGTAGTTAAGTGTTTGAGTGTATGTGGAACCCAGCAGGTTTAAACAAAAGTATTTCTTTATGCCACGAAATTCTCGGAGAGCATACACGGAATTTGGTTCAGGCACAACTAAATCATCACTCAAAACTTTTTCAGTTGATCTGTGCAGCTTATTTCTTTTTTAATAAACCGCTCTAATACTGCTGAAATATTCACTTTAGAGAGACCTTCGATCTCTTCGGCCCTAGACCCGAACTAGCACTACACTGAAGCTCCAGAAGTTCCACTGTCGTCAATGTCTTCAGCTTTAGGCCCGAACTGGAACTAGTTATAGACTTTATTACATTACAGTATTTAGTCCTTTTCATTTTCGAATCACTAGATCTTATAAAGCTACCAATGGACACTGACTGACTGATCGCTAATCAACTGTATGAACTGTCACATTTACCCCTGAAGTCTCATTAACCGATTCGTTGTACAGATCAACCATGAAATTGAATCCGCTAGAACATTCTGCAGAAAAAAAGATTCGTTAATATTGCCAGTAGTTTGACTACTTCTCTTATTCAAGAACATTTCCTCTCGCGCTTTCCAGAGATTAAATAATTGGTGCTACCTTTGTTGTGCAGCTTCCAAATGCTGACAAGATCTTACGTAGTGCTCAAGTTTACTGCGACAACCCCGAAAGCGAAGGAAAGTTTACGTGCAATATTATCAACAACAGAGTTATAGAACATTCTCTGTCTTGCCTTGATAATTATTTCTCTCCTTAAATTATCGTCACATTATTCAAGAAGACAAGTATTTAATTTTATGTAGTGTAAAGTGAAAAATTTCCTGGAGGGGTCGAGCCCCCTGATCCCCACATTGGATACACGCTATTACAATAACAGGGTTTTAGAACATTCTCCGTCTTGCCTCAATAATTATTTATCTCCATAAAGTATCATCATATTATTCAAGAAGCCAAAAACATAATTTTATCTAGTGTAAATTGAAAAATTTCCTGCACGGTGGGGGATCGAGCCCCCTGTACTCCACCTTGGATAAATAACAGGGTTACAGAACATTTTCCGTCTTGCCTCAATAATTATTTCAATCCTTAAATTAGCATCTCATTATTTTTTTTTCACCACCAGAAGAAATCAAAAACCTCATTTTATTTAGTGTAAACCAAAAACTTTCGGGGGTAGCCTTGACGACCCCTAAACCCCCCTTTGGATACGTGCCTGTCTCCATGTGACTCTCCCCGGTGTAGATGGCGGACCAATGGGGTGCCGTGTCTGCTGTGTCCCCGCTGCCTGCTAGCCAGGCCGGATCCAGTTTGAGCCTGATGTTGCGATTCAGATTCTACTTTCCCCCATGGATGGCTATTGCTTCTTTGACAATTCGGTCCCAATAGTTTGATGATTTAGCAATAATTTCAGTGTTGCTAAATTCTATTTTATGGCCCTCATTGATCGAATGTTTGGCTAGTCAGGACTCAAAATACCTGGAGTTTACCGGATTGCTTGCAAATGGGCAGGACAATTGAACAATGCTACAGAGAACACCAGAGTTACATCAAGAATTTCCATCTAGAGAAGCCAAGACTAGCCTAACATTTGATCAACGAAGGCTATAAAATAGATTTTAGCAACACTGAAATTATTGCCAAATCATCAATCTATTGGACAGAATTATCAAAGATGCAATAGCCATCCATGGGGAAAAGGAGAATCTGAATCGCGACAAAGGGCTCAAACTGGATCTGGCCTGGCTAGCGTTAGTCAGTCGGCAGCAGGGATGCAGGAGACATGGCTCCCGATTGGTCCGCCATCTACAACAGGAAGAGTCACATGCAGATATATATATAAACCGGGTTGACGCTCATCACTGCACTTCTACCCTGAAGATTAGTGTGACGTTAGCTCTCAAAAGTTCAAAAACTTTTCCACAATTGACCTGGTCGATAGCCCGAGAGAATTTATTCAACATATCAAGTTATCAATATTTCATAATATCAGTGTAATGAACATGCTTTTTTGGCTTCATTGACTGATTTTTTTATATTACTCGCACATAGGATATTTTTGCCATCACACAATAAGCCCCTTAACTAAAACAAAATTGAGGAGAGGGCTAAGAAAAAATAGAATATGTCTGTTAAAAACTTCCTCACTAATTTAAAAAAATACAATTTCTTAAACTATACTGTATCCGAGGATAAAACCTCCATATCCTTTAAAAGCTGATGCATAAAGGTGCACTCGGTACATATAAGGACAAACACAACTCCATAGAGGATTATACTGGCTGTGGGTCCAGATGCCAGTCTCTCGTTGGCCTGCAGCCACTGGTGGACTGGTGTGGTAGCACTGTTGACTTGTAATCAAGGGGTTTGAGATTTGATCCCTGGTGGAGGTACATTACATAGTGGGTTGGATCCCACCTTAAACTGCAGGCACAGTCCAGATTAGCCTGTCTGAACATACAGTAGACTCAAAACAAACTATGACCACTCTTTGTCAACATGCCTTTTCAAAGTACACTTCAGTTCAAAAAACGTTGTACACTCGTTTGAGTTGAAGTCCAGCTTTGTGGCCTGAAGTACAGCCGAAGTAAGTGTTTGGAAAGCAGCAGTGGTGCTTACTATCAATCAATTTAACCATATGCAGGGAATTTTGTGTCTCTCAGACCCAAAGAAAAGGGCTAACAGAAAGATTGCAGCGTAAATAATAATTAACTGGAATTTCCACGTCTGTGGCCACGGTGGCTCAGTCGGTAACGCGTCTGACTACCATGCTCAAGGTCCCGGCCGGTTCAAACCCGGGAACTTCTCTAACGTGTGAAGTGGCCCCGGCACCCACCCAGCATCGAATGACATGGGTACCTGGGGGAAACCCTGGGGGGTAAAGGCGGTCAGGGGTGTGATGCTGATCACATCACCCCAATCATGACCGGATCAAGAAAGTGTGGGGCGTTACCCCCACACCCCCTATACGCCTTCATGGCGTGGTGCTAAGCACAGGGGAGCACTTTACCTTTTTTTTTACAATCAAAGTAATGTAAATGTGAAATATTGACTACAATTTGGACCAAGCTTTCTTCTTTCTCATCTGAAAATTACTCTTAGGGTGCGAGCATTCGAGTAGGTCACTTGTAAATATCTATCTATTTATAAAACGAGGAGAGTGACACGTGAATGATGGAAGATCTTAAAATACATCTGCTGATGTTCCTAAACTTATTCATTTCATTTCAGTGGTTTTCTTCTTCAGAATATTAACGGTGTGTTTTATCACACAACAATTTTCAATTTTAGCACTTGTAAATATTGAGGCTTAGCAGCAACTAAAAAATCTCAATTTTAAGTAGTCTTGAGTAACAGTCACATTCTCTGAACAAGTAATAGCTTCAATACATATTTTCTTATTGGCACGCACACAATAACAAAGTTTCAGGCTGCAATTGGTGTGACGAGAATAAAATACATTATGTAGCACCCATTTGGTAAGAAAAAAATATTTTGGAGAGACAGGGATTCGAACTTAGGATTTCAGCTTACAAAGCTGGCCTTTAACAGACATGGCCACAAGCCACGGTGAGGAAACCAAGCTATTTGAGTAATTTATCCTTAAGATTGCATCTTTTCCTGTCCAGCTCCAAACTTTTAATGTCGCTTCTCGCTAATTACATTAATTTGAAACCAATACGCTTCATCAGATAGGGTTCATATGCTGTATACATTGCTGACAAAATACAAGTGAAGCTTGTGCATGAAAATTAATGAAGAAGTTGGGAAGTTGTGTTTTTGTGGAGGGTTAGTGTTTCCAACCCTAAATGATTACCGTTCTCTAGTTCCCGTCAATATAGCAGATTCTGATATGTGACGATGAATCTCATTAACCAACGGCACATAAATTATATTATTTTAAACTATTTATTTCAAAATGAAGAGTCATTATTCTGGAATCTACGGAGACATTCATTCATTCAGTAAGAATTTTACGAGAGTCACAATTCTATTTTTGTGCTCCATTACGAAACGTGTAAAAAAAGTAAAGCCCGACAATTTTTATTTTACAAAAATTCCATTTACTGTTAAAGTTAAATGAGAGGACAAACATTGACTTATTTTTAATAGCCTGGATGACTGATGTTGGGGGGGTACCTCCTCTCATGTGCCCCCCTGGCTGTGACAAACTCTTCTTCCTTTAGCATTTCTATTATTTTTCCCATCGCATATTCAGTACCAACTTTGCGATTCTGTTTGCCAAAGTGTATGGGGAAAGAGTTTATTTATTCTTCAAGCCTTCTCCTGGACTAGGATAACACTATTTTTGAAAGATTTTTTTTTTTTTGCATCATTTTCAGGAATTGCAACAGCACTATTTCTGTCTTGCTTATTCTGATTGCATTTTTTCCTTTTCGTTATTTAGTGTTGCTTTTCTTCCATTTTCGGCTACTCGCAAGGATAAAGAGAGACTCAAAAAGAACACCCATGCTCAGGCCAAATTCAAACCCGGGGCCCTCGCATTCTAACGAATTGTATTAACTACTTCCTCACGAATGTCAAAAATGTGTTTTAAAATAAATTTCAGGAATATTTCATTTACATTACTTTCATTGTAGACGTGGAAATTCCAGTTAATTAATATTTACACTGCAATCTTTCCGTTAGCCCTTTTCTTTGAGTCTGAGAGACACAAAATTCCCTGCATATGGTTAAATTGATTGATAGTAAGCAACACTGCTGCTTTCCGAACACTTACTTCGGCTGTACTTCCGGCCACGAAGCTGGACTTCAACTCAACGAGTGTGCCACTTTTTGTGAACAGAAGTGTACATATAATCTGCCAGGTAGGCTAAATACTAACAGACTATCTCAGAGCCCTAATATAAGTTCATGGCAAAGTGGATTTTACAATAAAATGAAACCTATTTTAACATTCTGATCACCTCAAATGAATCTATTAATATTTCTATTGAAAACTCTGGTAGGTTGATACTTTGAATGGCACAGATTAAGCTATATTCTATCAGCTGATAGAGGCATATAAGAATATTGGTTTATTGGTAAAATTTATTGATAAAGTGATGTAATAATATGCCTATATCAGCCAATGCTGATCCCTAAAATATACCCTCACCTTATTTTCGCATAAAACTGTAGGCTGCTGCAGTTGATGTAAAATATCACAAAATGTTTGATTTGGATGTTCCCGGTGAATCTCGTTGGCACACTCAATGCAGAGGTAGAGTGGGGGAGAGCTGTCACTGGCGAACGTGATGGATATGCAATGGTCATAGCACACCTTAGCAGCCTCAACATTCCCAGCATTGGCACAATGTTCCCTTTGGCACACAAAAGGGGCCCAGTTTCCTAGAAGAGTAAAGGTAAAAAAGGTAAAGTGTTCCCCTGTGCATAGCACCATGCCATGAAGGCGTATAGGGGGTGTGGGGGTAACGCCCCACACTTTCTCGATCCGGTCGTGAGAGTAAAGTTTAGAAGAGTAAACTGACTAAATACATTTCCTAACAGAATAAATCTTATAAATACCAACAGTTATCCCATTTTTATAATTAAAAGGTACTTTTATTAAACTTAAGAAACAGAAATATATCACAAGAATTTTGCACATACAGAGAAATGTTAAGGTATGTTTTTGAGTAGCCTGTGGCTAATAAACTTATAATGTGGACAATGGACATATATTCTATCATGTAACATTATTATGACCAAGAAGGTTAAACATATTGTCACAAATCAGGATTATTCCTGTATAAATATTTAATGTGACTAAAATTTGTAAAATATATATACACTGTGCTTGGCACTTGGCTGTAACTCGGACTAGGTTGTTTTCTATTGTGTGCACACGTGCAGTGAATGCTTTTTCATAGACCAGAGAGGAAAGTGCCTATTCTGGTGCATAAAGTTTGTGGTAAAGTGTTTCTTGTCACTTCTGCACAATTCCCAGTCATGTCTCACTTTTCACTTTAGTGTGAAATCTCCCTAAAACATCTGAACAATGCAGTCGTCTCAGAAAGAAGCTTAGTTGTCTAGGAAAAGAATGTGAAACTACACGTGCTGCAATATTTGCAGCTTGATGATTTTATCTGATGACCAGGATGACAAGAAATAATCACTCAAAAAAAAAAAAACACACCACATGCTGAACAGATCATATCCTTACCTGTATTGTGGCCTCACGCCACTTCCAGGCATCACCTATAGCCAGGAAGACATTCATCATGACCCTTTTTACCTGTTTTACCTCGACAATGCTGGCACATATATTAATTCTTTGTGGGCTGACTTGTCTTTGTGGGTCTAGATCTAGATCAATCCAAGAAAGACAAAACTAAGTACATAAATAATAAACAACAATATTAACAAGGTTTCAAACTGAACTACACACCTGTCAACTTAACAAGATTTGACTTGCGGTCAAAAATTGAGGAGTTCGGAGTAGGCCAGTAATAAAAGAGTAGCTTAGCAGCAGAAGCACGAGCAGATGTTGTCCCATGTGCTATAACTGACAGCAGATCAGTCACCACATTCTCCTTCATACTCATGAGGCATTCAAGGAGCTGACAGTGATGAGCTGAAATTATACACACACATTCACAAAATATATACATTTATTATGATAATTGAAGGATTTGGGGGTAAAACATGGTGACATTTTGGTCATTATTGAGTTTCATAAGCAGAAAGGTTAGAAAGGTTATATACAAGCTGTACTGTATATAAATTGTTTTCGTGTTTACCAATTTTAGAATGGTTGAATGAGTTCAATGCAAATTGCATGACATGACAATTAGATGTCAAATATTGAAGGATGGCTCTTCTTACTTTGTAACTCAAGAACAACCAAAATGTCACTTTCCATGTTTTACCGTCGAGTATGTCAATTGATAAGCGGACAACCACAAAGTGATTATAAAATTTTTATTCTAAAAGTTGTTTTTTCTTCAACTAACTATGATGCAGAAACAAAATATTTTAAAAATATATTATAAATAATGAACAGGAGAATGTTAAATGAAAGAAAATCACACACAATCTTTTACTTTTATAACATCATGGTTTTATTTACATATTTATTTTTTTAGCATTTCAAATTTGATTTTACAAAGAAGGAATAACTTTTGCCTTATTGTATTTCATGACATTTTAATGACCCAGAACAGCAGCTTCAACTAAGGTAACATATTCAATAAATGGTGAACATACCCTAACCAAAAGGAAATTATGTAATAGTATTATTCTTAAACATCCATACAAGCAACATGAATAATTTGTATAAGAAATAATGAAAGAAGTCTAGTACGGAACCTTACCTGTGTTATCTGAATACTGAAACACCATCATGATGACAGCTGCTGCTGATTGGCTTGCGTAGTTGTCCTGCCTCTCTTCATTTTCTGAAAGGGCTTTCACGAAAATAAATTGTTATCCAAAATTACAAGAAATGCACTTGTCTTGACATACATTCAAAAGGCAACACAATTTTGTTCCTTTACTTTACCATTTCCAACTCTTATGTTTCAAATGTGCTGTTATTTTTCATATGTAATAGAACACAATAAAAAAATGATATTCCATATTTTAATTCACTGCCTTATATGTTGAACATTCATTTTATTACAAACACCAACATAGTAGGTTCAGTCATCATGTGAACAGTGTGTTGTGACACGCTATACAGAATGCTGATGTTGTAATCTAAAGTCATTTGTGCACTTATGGTCCTCCTGTTTACCTGCACAATCAAACAGATTCATCTCCGACCAACATCATCCACTTTTGCTCCATGACCAAAGAGTGCCTTACTGCTGAAAACTTTTTTTTTCATTCGTCCACTCCTGAAACTTGAAGGCCTCTTAAATTCATTTTGCTGATACTGTTCTAGACATCTGGTATTTAGGTACTGACAATCATGTCCCATGTGAAATAACATTGATCTTTTCTCTTAACCTTCGGTGCTAAAAAAAATGTTGCGTAATTTGATATTTACAGAATGGAATGGAATATACATCTCGAAGAAAATGGGATATGCCAATTTGAAAGGAAAGGCGTAGTGTTTTACATGAAACATGAGGGAAAAGTGTACGGCAGCACTGTTACAAAGTGACCCAAAACAAGGAGGTGCATAATGACTGTCAATGACCATTGCTGATTCAGTTGTTCCTTTTCAGGAGCCATGGCCTCTCCCTGAGCATATAGGCATCTCAGTACACAACGTGACATGCTCTGTACCAACCAAGTTGTCCAGTGTATACCGAGGAATACCCTCCCATTTCTGTGTGGCGGCCTAGGTGTACTGTTGGAAGGTCTGTAGTAAATTGCTTGTTTTCACAAGCTATTTTTGGGATCGCCCATGGATTTTTGATGCAGCTGAGGTCAGGTGAATAAGTTGGCCATGACATACAATGAATTCTGCAGGCCAGAAGCACAGAATCGACAACAGGAATATATACGATATGAATCGTGTTTTCAAAATATGAAACAATCTTTTTGAATGATTGATTTGGTTTATTTTACTTCGCTTTACTGCCACTTTTGGCTTGTCCCGAAGATGGGGATGAGTCATGATATGATGAAAATGATAAATGGACACTCACAAACAACCATGTTGGGATTTGAACCTGGAAACCCTGGCATTGTAGCACTTGTGCTAACCACTCCGGCACAGAGGCTGGCACCATATATGTATATAGGAGCATGTATATATGAGTACTGTATTTTACTTGTACTGCACATGCTCCAACTGTTAAGTGTCTGTTGCTACCTCATAATGAATATATGACCAGACTCCTGTTTCTACTAAAGTTGGCGTTCAGTTTGAAGGTGAAACCTCATTAACAAATTTTTAAAATGTATGAATGCACCTTCTCTTATTACACACAGTAAAAGTAAATTAAAAATACTATTACACTAAAAATAAAAGCAGATAATTTGTCACTTTTTGAATATACTTACTGAGTGAAAATGGTAGGACATGGTAGCACAATAAGTTGGTGATTTGCTGGTGAAGGGCACTTGGGAACACTGCCATTGAAGAAGCTACAAGGTACGGAAGAGTATCAATGAGGTCATGCTCCAAAAATGGTACAAGGCATCCCAAGCACTGTAAAAGGGACTGGCCAAAGGCTGCAAAAGAAAGAACGAGAAATAGGTTCCAGAAATTCTAAGACAGTCGAAAAGAATAATCCATTACCATCAAAACTTAATTTTTATAAAAATAAAATGCATATGATCGTACGCAAGATTTTAACTAAATTAGTAACAATTTACTAGTAATAACAACACTAATGAATGTAGTCAGAGCATTATGGAAATCATGTTTTAATAGAAGATTGTGTGATTAAAGGACTTGTATTTTAATATTCAGATTGTATCCAGAATATATCTTTTACGCAAAATTCTGAACAAGAGTAGATAGAAAATAAACAAAATGGCAAAAAATTTTAAAATAACTCACTTTGTAGTCCATATTGAATTAACGGTGCAACATCAAGCAATTCCACAATGACATTGTACAGCCCCTTATAATCCAAGCTTGGAAACAAGGCCATTCTAGCAGCATCCTTGTCATGGAACTTGAGCATTTCTATTGGGGAGCTTGGTACGTCTTTCAACACAGCTACAAAGAAAGAGGAGAATAAATACACACACATTGAGAGATTATTAAAATATTATGTATCATAAAAGTATAAAGAGTATACAACCAATGTCACTTTCAATTATTTACAGTTGTGCACCTGGATCTTTTAGTCATGAGTTAGTGATCAAAAAATAAATGTTGAATATTTCATAGCTAGACCAGATCACAAATATATGGATTTCTATTTTCTTACTTTAAGCTGACTTTCTTTCCTTTTCCATCTCTCTAGGTTAATTATGATAATTAGGATCAGGGTAGACAAAACTAAAAATAATTCAGGAGCCCACCCCTTTGACACACAAATTATGCATGGTGATCTGGCAGCCATGGCCAATTGTAATAGTCTGTGCATAGCAACTATATTGCACTTTGTTAATGTATGTCTTTTGTGTGTTAACATGTAAATCCACCTTGTTATCAGTTAAAATATATTATTTTTAAAGTTCCACTTTTGATATGTGTATTTCTGTTTATGTCATGAAGATTAAGACATGACAAAAATGGCAACGAGGATGGGATACTGACTGAGTTGGTGTTTTAAGTCCACTTTATGGACAGTAAGGCTAATTGGGACTGGACCTACAGTTTAAAGTGGGATACAAACCATTATGTGCCTCCACGGGTACCGATCCCGGGACCCACTGATTACAAGGCGACGATGCTACCACTGTGCCATCGGGGAGGCCTGAGGATGGAATACGAACTCACGCATGCAAACACAAAACAGATTTGCAGAGAGTTAGTTTGGTGGCCTAAAATGACTTCTGACATTGAAAGGTTTGTCGACAATTGTGAAGTTTGTCAGACAAATGCGAGAGCTCCAGCAAAAGGAAAATTTATATCATGGTTACAGATATCACAACCCACAGAACATGTACATGTCAATCACTTTTATTTCAAAGGTTATTTATTTTTGTTGTGTGTTGATGCCCACACAAAATTTTTGAATGTTTGACAATGGTCTAATTTAATGGCTCAAGAAGCAATTAGTCATTAAACCTTTAGCCATCCGAGCAGATTTTCAGCAAAATGCAGTTTTATAAAAATGACTGTAGATCGGATGCTAATTGTCGTAGACAGACAAATAATATATATTGTTTTACTCGGAATGAACCATATATATGGAGGGAGGGGGGAGGAAACTGAAAATTCCAATTTTTTTAATAAAAAATGGGGGTTTCCCTCCCCCACCTCACTCGACAAAAAGCACAAGACATTGTAAGAATACACATGGAAATAATCGCTTGAGTGTAAGGAACAAGAAAATAATTGCACTATTATCATATGATCAATAGAACACGACTTGTACCCCCAAAACAACATGTCTGTTCGCCACTGAGCCATTCAGCAAAATGTTACCTTGAAACGACTGTAGGTCCGAAGCTAATTGTCCTAGATGGACGAATCAAGTACAGTTATACACGGAATGAACGATAGGTTCAGACTACATACAATTTATCCACATTGAGTGTATATATGGATGCGGGGGAGGGAAGGAACTGGAAAATTACAAAATTTCTGAAGAAAAATGCCCCTTCCCCCATCCGCCCCTGGACAACAAAGTACAGGACATTGTCAAAATACACATGGAAATGGTCGCTGGCATGTCTGGGACAAGAAAATAATTGCACTGTTATCATACGAGCAATAGAACACAACTTGTAGCCCTCCCCCCCCCCCCCAACGACATGTCGGTGCGCCACTGAATCAAGTCTTGGATTGCAGAGTTACCTTGAAATGCCTGTATATTGGAGGCTAATTGCCGTAGACGGATGAATCAAGTACTGTTATACGCAGAATGTACGATAGATTCGGACTACATACAATTTATGCACATTGAGTGTATATATGGATGTGGGGGAGGGGAGGAACCAGAAAATTCCAAAATTTCCGAAGAAAAATGCCCCTCCGCCCCTGGACAACAAAGTACAGGACATTGTCAAAATACACATGGAAATGATTGCTGGCATGTCTGGAACAAGAAAATAATTGCACTATTATCAAATGAGCAATAGAACACGACTTGTACCCCCCAAACGACATGTCTATGCGCCACTGACTCAGTTTCAAAGGAAGCCGCCATTTTCCCGCAATCTCCCCCCCCCTCCATTTTTTACGGAAGAACAAGACAATCAAGGGTCTTTACGGTTCAGAATGTGTGTTAACAATAATGTAAAAGAAGAAAATCGTTCCAGTCTTTGCTGCCATGGGCATACAAAATTTAGTGCCATGCTACGACAAATGCCAGAACAATGATGGTGATTATGCCTGAAATTAGGTTAGGACTCACTGTTACTAATACAATAAATTACAACTGATATTCTAGTTTTATTTATGCCTAATCGGTAGAGATCTTGATTTTTTGTTATTTTTTTGAAATTGGAGTATTTTTTATTTTTTAATTTTTTACTATTCGGTATTATTTTTCCCAAAACTCACATTTTCAGCACATTTTCTGGTAAATATCTGAATTTATACCTTCATGGTGTTTTTAAACTACTGTTTCAAGTTGTAAGTCATATGGCCTATGCCCCTAAGTGAGAGTTTGATTTTTTTTAATTTTAAGGTACGAGTTTTAGATAATGGAATTTTTCCCGTATATACTGAAGGGTGCATAATTACTATAAGTGGCGACGCACACAAAAAATTTAAATCAATCAATCTCACTTGACAGATACCGATATATCATGGCACCAAAAATTGGCATTATCTTTTTTGGACTTGTTAGTGTTACCTTTCCAAAAATTCACATTTTTGTTTTAGAACATTTTTCTGCCAAATATACCGAAACTTAATACTCCATTGTGCTTTTATACTATTATTTTAAATTGTAGGTCACATGGTCTACGTATTTTCATGACAGTTTGATATGTTGGAACAGATTTTTGAGGAAGTAAAAGTTAAGTGACCCCCCCCCCCCACTTTGCCATGAAGGTGTATAGGGGTGTGGAGTTAGGGCCCCACACTTTCTTGATCACAGCTGGAGGTGGGAGTGATGTGATCAGCACCACGCTCCTGGCTACCTTTATCCTTCAAAGTTTCCTCCAGGTACCCGCTTGATATGATGCTGGGTGGGTGCCGGAGTAGTTTGAATAGGTGGAAAAGATCCCAGTTCTCCCCTGCAGGGGATTGACCCCGGGTCTCTCACATGGTAGTCAGGTGCCCTGATGACTGAGCTCCATTATTTCTCGCTCGACAAATGCTGATGGTGCACACTTAGCTTGTTGCTCCCATGTGACGGTAGATATGCACTCGATCTCCTGTTAGAACCCTGCCACTTTGCTCTGTGATGCAAATGGTTTTGATAGAAGTTGAAAAAAACATGGGAAATACATGATTTGGCTGTCGGAATTATTCCATGTATAATGAGCATTATAGTTTACTCTTGAATAAAATGTTGGAAAATTTGCACGTTCTATGTACACAAACACGGCCTAGAAAAGACAAGAATGTTGGATTTCATGGAATTCTTAGTTGTTTTAGGACATTTTTTTTAAAAAAAATCGCTAAAAAAGCCAACAATTCGCATTTTATTCGAATTATTTCGATATTTCGAACAGGTGAAAAATTTGTCCAGACATCACTGCACATTCATAAACACAACTTCGCAGCAATTAACATTTTTCACGGTTTTCGCGTTTGTGAAAAATCAATGTCCCTACTAATTGGAAATAACTTTCTGGCCACCCGTCATATAAATCAGTAGATGGAAAGTGAAAATTTAGCAAGGCTGGCAGAGAAAAGTCAATTCTTGAAGAAAGTGATTTACTTTTATGATTAAATGATTTGAGTAAATTTGATATTAAAATATTTACGTATTTATTATTAATATTTTATTTCATAATATTAGACATTAACTTCACTCAGTGAGAGATTAATGACCATCTCTCACGAGTTTAAACAGACAGGACAGAGTGTGGCGTTAATTTCATTGCAATGCTAGTGCTGCAGTAAATTTGAGGTTGGGAGCATGCACTTGCCAAATTTTTATAACGTTCACCAATTCAGATTTATGTTTCACTTTTTCGTGAAAGTATTCAATATATATCCAGTTTTGTTGGATTGTTCTTCATATCTAAGAATAGTGCAATGTCATTGTAAACGTATGTTAACTTGTGTGAAACCAGTAATACGTCAGGATGATGAAAGAAAACCTTCGTAAGCACTGCTACATTAAATAAGGTGAATTGAGCCAGAAGAGTAACAAAATTCCAACAGCCTATTTGCAGTCTAAAGCTCTTCTTGTTTATGCATGCAATATTTGTTGGATGTTGAAGTCCGAAGACATCCAACAAAAATCAATTCCATACGAGTGCCATGCATGCAATTTCTGTCGCATGTTGTAGTGAAATACTTTTGTCGGTTTCGACAAAAATTGTATGTATCAATGGAGCCTATTTGCTTCCATGTTCCTTCAGTTTGTCCAACAAAATGCCTTACTACGACGTCAGACAACTATCGGTCGGCACCATCCGCTTCCATCCCCTCCATCTGTTGACAGTTCTGTCCCCTTACTACTCCAATGCAGACTAGAAAAAATGATAATTCAATGCATTTCCCACGTAATATTTAGATGCTTAAAACATTGTTCTGCCCCTCTCTCTCTCTCTCTCCCTCCTGCCATCACTGGTTTCTGGCGCTGTGGTTTTGTTGTGCATAAAAGGGGCATAAAAGTTGAAGCCGAAACTTAGCAACAAGATTTTTTGTTCCTGTGCAGAGTTCCATAACGATATCTTAAAAAAAAGTCAATGAAGACAAAATTCCTTGACACTTCCCTGACTTTTTTTGACACCTCAAATTCCATGACTTTTGCCAGTTTTCCAGGTCTGTCGCCACCCTGTCTAATATACAGTAGTGGCATTAATAATGGACACTTTTAGTAAAATGTTATTTTTTTTAAAAAATCTAGAATGTAAAAACTATATTCTCTATAGAAATATTAAACAAGTTTAAATGACATCGTTCAGTAACTTCAATAATTGCATCTGAGTGCAGCATTCTAGTCTTATTATTGTTATTTTCAACCAACAGAACGCTTGTGTGCGATTGTTGTATAGTAGGTCAACTGGAAGCATCATTGTTGTACATTGTCCAGTAGCTTCAAGAATTTCATCTTACTGCAGCATTGTTCTCTGATTATTAGTATTTTCTGTATTGTACTGTGGGTTAAGTGTGAGCTTCATTGCTTGCTGCAGTTGGGAAGTTGACCTACTATACAACAATTGCACACAAGCGTTCTGTTGGTTGAAAATAACAATAACAATTATAATCAGACTACAATGCTGCACCCAGATGCAATTATTGAAGTTACTGAATGATGTCCTTTAAACTTGTTTAACATTTCTATACAGAATATAGTTTCTACATTCGAGATTTTTTAAAAAATAACATTTTACTAAAAGTGTCCAGAATTAATGCCACTACTGTAATATATATCAATACAATCACTGAAGATTTTAAAATTCAGCTAGCAACAATGTAAAAAATGTATAATTTCATGTCTATTATTCGGATTTATACACGTGATACAGAAAACACACAAACATTAAAAAACGTATACTGTATTCCTTATTTAAGTAAAAGGAAAAGTATTGGAATTTTTTCATATGTGAACACAATATATTAGAAAAAAAAATTACATCCCATGATTAGGATGAATGATGGTAAGCTGAAATTGACGAAGGGCCAGTCACAAAGAAATGCCCATGCCAGGAATTGAACCTGGGACTGTCAGTGAAGAACTAAACTTTGGCAACTACTTATTCTGCAATAAAAATATTTTAATGATTACTTTCTCTCTCTTTCTCTCATATATAAATATATATAATACATAATACTTACTCAGCAATGTTTGTGAAAAGTATTTCAGTGTATTCCCCACATCCACTCCAGATGGAACAGGCATAACACCATGAAGTAGCCGCAGTCGATAATCATGTAGATTTCGTATTTTTGCAGTGACTAGAAAATGTAGTGTGTAAGAATTATATTAAACAGAACAAAGGCAAAATTCCATGCAATATGTACTTATCTTAAAATTCTTTAAAACTCTCCCTGTTCTCAGTGTTCATTTTATGAACTTGGTTTTGTATTCATACTATGGGAATGAGAGATGCGGTAATAGATAATTAAGGTACTCATGTTTTCAGCGAAGCTTCGCAGAAAATGTGAGTACTTTAATTGGTTTTGTATATAAAAACAATTTTCCTACCATGGTATAATATTTCGATATTCTTGATTTTTTAATACTATGAACATCGGCAATAAAGAAGTTATAACACAGAAACAACATTGTTTTAAGTACAAATCAAAGTTCCTAAAAAAATATATTTCCATCATTGATATGCAGTAATACTGAACCAAGCACTCCCTCAGTCCAAAATAATTAAATATTATAACCATCAATATAAACAATACTAAAAAATAGTATAACATTAGTTTAAAGAACTACTTACGTAAGTGAGTATGCAATTGTTGAAGTACGACGTTTCAGGGTACAACTGCCCCCATCAGGTTCATAAATCTTTCTAAGCACTAAAACATAATGCTGCATTGTAAAGTGTAATATGAGGATTACGTAAAGGGTTGGGTTAAAAACACTTAAAAACTGTCCTTGACATCCTCTTTATTGAAAAAGAAAAGGAAGTAGAATGGATTATGGAGGTGCGAAGAAAGAATGGTTGATTGATTGATTTAGTTTATTTTACTTCGCGTTTTGTGCCTCTAATTTGCGAAGATGGGGATGAGTGATGAAATTGATGAATTGGCATTCACAAACAACCGAACCCGGGACCCTTGGCGTCACAGCATGATGTACTAACCATTCGGCCACAGGGTCCGGCTAGGGAAGAAAGAATGGGTTCAGGATATGAATAGGATAGCTGGGAAAGCACAGAAAATTATCAAAAGAAACACAAATGTAGACACGAATGAGAAAAACAAGAAAGAGGAAGAAAAAGTAAAGGGATAGTTAGGTTTGTTGGGATCCCATACTTCAAAGGGGTATCGGAGAAAATTGAAAAAACAGGTAAGGGAATATGGGATTAAATGTGGGATGAAGGCAGCCGGAATTTGGAAAAACATTTTACAGATTATAAAAAATGGGATAAAGGGAAAGGAAACCCCAAGGAATTTAAAGGTGTATACAGAATTATATGTGAATGTGGAAAATAGTATATAGGACAGACGGGTAGAAGCATGCATGTAAGATGGGGCAAACATGATGATGATATCTGAGAATGGGTCCTCAAAACAGGGCTATCGGAGCATTTAATCGGGAGTGGGCATAAAATTATCAAGAGGGAGGTTATCAGAAAGGAAAGGAATAAATTGAATAGAAATGTTTACGAGGCTGCAAATATTTGCATGGGTAGAAATGTAAAACTTAATCGGGATGATGGTAACTTGGAAGAGGGATGGGTGAGGCTTTTCAAAAAGTGGGACGAAGCAACAAAAAAAGAACCTAACATTGGATTCCATGTTACTCCGGAAGTCGTCAAAGCTGCCGGTGTAGAACGTGAGTTTGCACTGGAATGGTGACATAAATGAAGGGGAGAGTAGGGAAGGGATAGAGGGGAAGTAGATTTCATTTCTTCTCCGATTGAAGTTGTTTCACCAGTGCCAGCTGTGAAATTGTGCGTGTTTTTATCTTTTTTAAGAGTTTTTGTTTCTAAGGGATCTTAATGCATACAGGTGTTTTCGGTTTTAATGGGTCTTTTAAATAGTGAGGTTTTTTAAATTGAAATATGTCAAGGACAGTGTTTTTAACCCAACCCTCTACCTAATCCTCATATTACACTTTACAACGCAGCATTATGTTTTAGTGCTTAGAAAGATTTATGAACCTGATGAAGGGGCCAGTTGTACCCTGAAACGTCGTTCTTCAACAATTGCATAGTCACTTACGTAAGTAGTTCTTTAAACTAATGGTATACTATTTTTAGTATTGTTTATGTTATATAGTGAGTAATACGCACCCAGCCACAATTGCCAAATCAACAAAGTCCACAACCCGACCATCTCAGAATTTTCTGAAACTCTACTATTTGGTAGTCTTCATGAAGATATGAAATCCTGAGAAATTGTAGCTTCCTGTGTGGCGTAGTTATGGAGTTTTGGGGGCTTGAAAATACAAAAAAATTGTTGATTTTTAGTCCGCGCCAGAGATTTTCATGGATAATTACTCTTATCCCAATTGACGTAGAGAGCTGGTTGTAGTCTTGTTTGAAAGGACATGAAATAAGCTTTCCAGCGGTGTATCACATCACTATATTTAGAATAAAATCTTTTCAAGGTCATCCACTTCGACCTTTGGACCTTGAACTTTTGAAGATGCATATCTTCGATTTCCTTGGAACTGAAATATATTGTTAACACAAGATTACACTATAACATAACCGAATTTGAAGTTGGGACAATGATGGAATAATTAAAGAAAAACAATTTAATTAGTATAAGTGTATTTTTTGAACAGGTCATTTCTAGTGGTAGTTTGCAACACTGTTGTTATTTACATTTAAGAATAATATGATTATCTACAGTAGTGCAGTGGCAGCTTCTGGTGAACCAAAGTGAAGGGGCGACAGCTCACAAATTTGCTCTACTTGTAATGTGAGTTTAATTGATTAATTTCGTATATAACAGCCAACATGATAAGAAATTGATATATTCGTCTTTACCGAATATCATGTCTTGCACGTTTTCACATATTATGATAAATTAATAATTATTTAACAGTAATGCGAAGATTACGAAAGATGGAAGAAGAAATAGAGTTCTAACAGATTTAGTTGTTTGTTTTTTTAACTTAACAGAGGGGAAAATTGATAAGCACAATGACGAATATTTACGTGCATTGAATGTGAAAATTACTAGTAAAAATGTTACACAAAAAACGTCCTGTCCAACATGACTAATTGATATATGAAATAGGGCAGCAAAGTAAATATCTCACTGGAAAGGTAATATCTGCATTACCAGAAGCTCAAGCTCTATAGTAAAAACTTCAAACTTACCAGAAATCTTCTTCAGACATGTTTGTTCTAGATTCAAATTCGGTCTAGGATGGCTAGACCAGACTTCAGGTAGAAAAACTTCGCACCAACAAGTTCTCCACATAGCTCATCGCAATAAACGCACAACTACAGCACACTACCGAGAAAGCTTCACTTTTCCATGGAAAACGAAGAAACAACAAGCAAAGAGAATCAAGTATTCTCTTTGCAACAAGTGTCAATGCTATCGTCTACCCATGCAGTCATTTTATTGCCTCAAGGTTGCCAGACAATTTTGCCAAATTTTCAGAAATTCATAGTACACAGGTTCCTGTAGCGGCTCTTGGTGAGTTTAGATGACTAGTTTCTAATTTATTTAACAGCCAGGTTGAAAAGAAATTGTGAAACTTTGTCACACTATCAGGGTTTTTTCAAAACGTGCTAATCAAGACATGTAAGTAAATCTAATTTTGTGAGTAACACGAAGCTGTAGCCGACTTCCGTGGCTAGCATACAGCACTGCAAAGCCATGGATCCTGGGTTCGAATCCCGGCCTGGACATGGGTGTTCTTTGTGAGTGCCCTTTCATCATTTAATTATCACTTATCCTCATCGTCGTGATTACCGAAAAGTAGCAGAAAGCGACGATAAATAACAAATATCAAGCACCTGTCTGTACTTTTTCAGTTACCGATATTTTCTTTCCTCATTGGATATTGCATTATTTATTACTCTATGGAATACAGAATGATTTCTTTCGATGGTTGGTAATTTTCCTTCTTGTGATAACTTCATTGCTTCTGGCAACTCTTCATTGTGTACCGTTCTCCGGAGAGAGGGCCAGTTTCGCCTAGGGGGTTGGTTTCGGACGACAAACCCTCCGTTCTCTCAGCCACAGATCCCGCATGTGTTATTCCGCCAGCTCCCTCGCCTTTTACACCTCGCGGCCGTGCCTGAGAATGCTCTACGTCTCGTAAGGTGGGAGGACGGCGCCCCGACCGATTTCTCTCGAAGTTCCGTATTACCGCACACGGTAGCGTGCAAACTTTGCAATTGTCGCGGAAGAATGAATACAGAACCAACTAACCAATGATCTATAAGCAATGGAATATTTGTAATTCAGACAATGTAAAAGATAATATATAAATGTTAAAGTAATGTTTGTTCACTTGTGATTACACACGGCAGTGTGGCGTCCGTATCGTCCTTATGAGTGGCCGCCCCTGCAGTAGTGAAAAATGGACAAGAATGTTTGTTTCCTGAGAAATAACTTATATGCACCATAGTTCACAGGTTGTTCTTCATATTCATCCATTCAGTCTTTGCATGGCAAGCTGGCTTTCGTCTGTTGTTAAAGTGTACATTCTTCTTGTAGCAGTGGAAGGGTCCACTTTTGTTAGAACATTGCACGTTGGGATCCAACAAATGTCCAGTTGGACAAAATGGGGACATAAAAATGAACCTGATGGTCCATGAGGTTGAAGGAAGTTAATTTGTAAATCACCGGTGTCTTCAGACACTTTCTGAACACACACTAGCTACCAGTTGTTATTATATGCACAAGTAAAATATCCAGTAATATCTGTAAATTCTAAGGCATTTGAACATATTATGAAACGATGTTCTATAAATTCATCACATGCAGAATAACGTTTCATATGTATGACATCTTTTATAAAAGGAAGTACTTCATGAACCTTTTGGATTCCTGGAATGGAATTAACTTTAGCAAATCGGTCACACACCATAGAAAAATCATCCTCATGGTAGGCAACATTGATGAAGTTTTTGCGATTTTTGTAGTGTGCAGCTGCTCCATCAGAAAAGTAAAATAACTTGGCCAGGTTGTCAGAAACAAATTTATCCTTCAAAAATGTAATAAGTACTTTCTGGAGTAAGTGAACTAATGCTTTATCGTGCTATCTGATATGGCAACCAAATTTTCAGTTATGACTGTCGAAGTACTGGGATTTCCATAATAAATAGTGAATGGATGTATTGATGTTGCTTGACCATTATTCCAATGAAAACCTTGTGAGGCATCTTGCAACACACAGGAGTAATTTTCTGCAATTACAATGTATTGCCTATCAAGAACTGTTTCTTGCTTGAGAAATTAAGATTGTTGGCATGAAAGAATTTCCGATCAGGTGCGCATTTTTTCGACTAGAATTTCTATGAATTCTGCAGGCTTCATTGATGTTTCAAGTGTTGATCTGTCTGTGGATATCCACTGTTGGTTCCTGCTCTGGTGTTAATTTCCAGGTGATACTTATTAATTTCAAAATATGGACTATCAACAAAGGCATAGCAAGAACTTTATATTTGGGTGTGCACAAAAAAATGAGGTCTTGTACATATATATTGTAATAGCATATTTTGCAATACAATCACTTGGCTCTTTAACTGTACTGATGTTTGTAAAGGAATATAAATTCACTAAATGACAGTGTCGAAAATTTCTGAATATATATAGTAGGAAAAAAAATCAAATTGCATAGAAATTACACACACACAAAATGTTCATACATGTTACAAACAAAGACATCAAAATACACGTCATCTATAACAAGAGACGTCTGTCAAAAGGTACAATATTCTTAAACTCATCAATAACTTAATTTACATCAATAGACGAAGCTTTTTCCTGTTCCACAAATAGCAAGAGCAGGGCTTCCAATCTATCCTGCTTCTGAGTTGCTCTTAATTTAGTTTTAACTTGGGTAAGCTTGGAGAAAGCTCTCTCACACGTGCAGCTTGTGACAGGTAGAGAAGAAAAGCGCTGTAGTACAGAGTAGAATGCAGTAAATTTCTTTCTCTCTTCTTTCTCCAACCACTCAAACCACTGCTGTAGCGTAACAGAAGTAACTCCATTAAGCCTTGTTTCCATGATTATGAAAAACTAAATATGCTGACCAAGGCAGTAATTTATTTTATTAAAAACATAAACTAACGTAACGTTTCAACCTTCTAGCAAGGTCTTCTTCAGACTCTGTATCAAGTACAAAAGTACAGAAGAACTTCCCTTAGGTACAGAGGATTTTCCTTTCAGAAGTCTTACTTCTGTTGCCAACTCGTCGCCTGACAATTTGGATGTTCTAGCTAAGATGGCTATTTCTTCATCCTTTACATTCAAGTCAACCAGATTTCCCATGGCACTCATGACCCCAACAGTTTCTTGACAAAATCTCTCATCAATACCACAAACAACCGAGTCTAAAAGAGGATAATAACAAGAAATTCTCATCTGCTCTTCCTTTGTTTCGTACAAATACTGCGAGCTGATTGATTCATCAAGAGTCTTTGTAATTTTGCTTAATAGCTTCGTTCAAGAGTTCCGTGAATTGAGATGAATTTCTCATGGATTGCACAGTATTGCGAAGCGATCTGACACTAGATACAGCCGAAAGTAGATTTACATCTGGACTTTGGAGTAACTTGCTAACCTTCACGATCATTTGTAGGACTGGGTGCAGCATTGTGAGACAAAAGATGAACTCAAACGATCTGACTTGTTGTTTTAGTCCATTACCTTTAGCTCTCACATCACCCTGATGACTGTTTTGAGTGATTTCTTCCAAAGCCAAAATAATTGCAGAGTAGTTCCTTTTCACTGAAGAAACAGCTTCAGCATGGCACGCCCATCTCGTTGTTGACAAAGACTTCAGTGTTCTTAAACTTAGACCAGTTTCCTGGCATACACTTTCAAAAACTGCATGCCTTGACGAACTACCTTCAATGAAAGAGTAAAGGAATTGAATTGTTCCAAAAATATCTGAAACTAGTCTATTTTCGGGTCGCGAGTTACACGAGTCCACAAAGTACAAGATTCAAACAATGAGCATAGCAGTGAACGTACATTATTGAACTGTTCTTTTCTTTGCACTTCATTTGCACCCCAGATAGTGTCCCAGACATTGTTGAGGCTCCATCGAAGCAAACTGAAAGAACATTTTCCCAATCAACACCAAACTCTGACACTACTAGTGCTAATGTATTAAAAATTGTCTGTGCATCTACAGAAGTTAACTTACGAAGAGTCACTAAATGCTCAACAGGTAACTGTTTAATGACATCAAAAAATCGAAAAACTATAGACATCTGTACATGATGACCACAATCACCATTTCATCAGCGATAATTGACACGTTTGTACCAAGTAATGACATTTTCAACTTCCTTACAAGAACATTTTTCAAACTGCGGATTAGATCATTCTGAAATTGTGGACTTAAGTAAGTCCAATTTTTTGGCACTGTTCACTAAGTGTTCTTTCAAAATGGGGTCATATTTGGAAATTAAATCAACTACATCTAGAAATAACCCCCTGTCGTATGCTTCTTTATTTTCAGTATGACCTCTCAATGGGCGGCCTCCTTTTGTAAGACAAAGAATTATGTTTATTAGCCTCTCCATGATTTGTCGATTTTGCAGTCTTGTTTGTTCTTGCTTTGAAAGAATAGCCTTCTTACACTCATCCAATTGGCCGTCAATTGGTTTATTTTTATTGTAGTTTGACCAGGAACTTAAGCTTTGCTGGTGTCCTTTAGATTTTTCATGACTTCGAAAACATTCGTTTCCTCTATGCCGGTTTTTAAGACCTCGCGTAATGAATGCTTGATCAAGGTGCCCTCTCACTGATGCATTGTTTGAAGCAAAAACTATGCAGTAAAAACAAAATGCAGAGTCAACAGCTATACTATATTCCAACATTTTGTAACTGTGAAACCAGCTAGATTGAAAAGCCCTTTCTTTCCCACCTATTCTAGTTCTAAAGAAAACCCCCAGGTTTGGTTGGTACGGTCCTAATTTCACCCTTACAGAACAGTCTGTTCTGTTATGTGGTATTGCATTCACAGGGTCACAAGGATCTACTGGTATGTCAATAGGCTTACCTGGTGTTTGTTCAGCATCAGGAGCATCAAAACAGGATTCTAGTTTTTGGACTTTTAACCACTGTTATTTTTTAAAAGAGATTTACCTACGTTTTGGAGGCTGAATCTGCCTCCGTCTTCAGGGTAGCGTGTAGTCTGCTAGATTATATAAATGGTCTATAAATGGTTGCCTTGGAGGATTATTCTTGGTGGCCTAGGCTCCACAGTGTCTGTTGGTCACACGGACCTCTATATACATAAAGTTGCCAGGTAGGATTATTATCAGTGGCCCAGGCTAAACTTCGTCAGTTGACGACGTCAAGGTCACGATCAAGGCCTCGTGTGGCACCATTAGGTTGCATGCAATCCGAGGCGGTCCAATCCCCAGGGATCAAGGTGGACTGTCAAGGTTTCCACAGATCTCAAAATCTTCAAGGCTTTCTAATCTGGAAGATGCCATGATGCTGGTGATCAAGGTATCTTACTTAAAAAAGTCAGCTCAAATTAAAAGTGACAAACTGTCTATTCAACATTCTACCACACTTGCTTCAAACAAGACTCCTGCACACATTCTTCACTGCAATGCAATTAAATTGTTTTTCTTTAATTATCCCATAATCGTCCCAACTTCAACTTTGTATATGTTATAGTGTAACCTTGTCTTAACAATATATTTCAGTTCCAAGGAAATCGAAGATATGCATCTTCAAAAGTTCAAGGTCCAAAGGTCAAAGTGAATGACCTTGAAAAGATTTTATTCTAAATATAGTGACGTGATACACCATTGGAAAGCTTATTTCATGTCCTTTCAAACAAGACTACAACCAGCTCTCTACGTCAATTGGGATAAGAGCAATTATCCATGAAAGTGTCTGGCGCAGACTAAAAATCAACAATTTTTTGTTTCTTCAAGCCCCCAAAACTCCATAACTACGCCACACAGGAAGCTACAATTTCTCAGGATTTCATATCTTCATGAAGACTCCAAATAGTAGAGTTTCAGAAAAATTAGAGATGGTCGAGGCAGAAATGGCACTTTTTTTCTTGTTGTTGATTTGGCGTGGAATGATATTAAAACCATCTTCAAATAATCTATGCAGTATTTACAAACGCACAATATGACAGGTACCACAGAAGAACAGAAACAAGAGCATGCCAAATTATTGCTTACTTAGGGTAACATCTGAATTTATCCATGCTTAGAAAATTTCAACATTTGAATAGAAAAAAGATGCCATTGCTGCTACAGATGATACATGTGTTTTGAAGTTACGTGAGGAGATGGAGGATCTCTCCAGTAAAATGAAAAGGCATACTTTTCAAGCTAAAAAATGTACTTTTGGAAAAAAATATCTTCACATCAGAATTCATATATTATGAAGTAGTTGGCAAGATAATACTTACATGCAGCTGCTCTTGTTCCCATGATGAATTTCCAGTATTTTATGAAGTCCTAAGTTTTAAAAGTACTTTCGTAATTGAAAGATTGTGAGGCATTCTGAAAAAAAAAAACATCATACTAAGTGTCTATAACTAATATAATTTTGCAATACTAACATAACATTCCTATTTTCTGATGAAGAGGTTTTCTCAGTACAACAACCATGTGATTTCCAGATGTTGAAAATCTCTTCATCAATCGCTACCAGGAAAGCTTCAAGAATTATTTCATTCCTATTTCTATTCAGGCAATGATCAGATGAACTGCACGAGAGAACACAAAGTGAAATGTCAATGCCTGAACCTATGGACCTGCACAATATGATAAGTCACTTCAGCCATGGGTGGCTTAAGGGCTGGGCAACTGACCAGAACATTCTCGTTGGTTAGCATCAAAACCTTATTTCTGATTACCTAAGCATGGTTACTTGTCTTAAAAAGTTGGATTTGTGTAAACAAGAATTAATTGAAGTTACTCTTGGATAACATAATGAGTATATTGGAGAAGCCAAGAGATTATTGTTATTATGATGTAATTATGTAGGTATTACATAAACACATACCTACAATAAACATGTTCTTTAACAGTAACACTTGAAGTCTTTAAAAAATGAGCCAATTATCTTTTGTCATTAAAACTGCAAACATTATAACATGAGAATGTTTTTTTTTTATTGGAGGAAGGTGGAAAGTAGGAGGAACCAGGCAGAAAGTTGGGGGAATGGCAGGATGGACTGAACATTAGAGCGGGTGTTCCAAAGATCCACTTTATCCAGGTGAAAATCTTATCTTGAGCAGCCTTTGACTTCAGCAAAAGTGCTGGCTACTCGATTTGGTGAACAGGTGGTTTTTTATATTGCCTTCCAGTGGTTAACTTTTCCATAAACTTTTGTCTGCTGAAAAAATTTACCTAACCCTCCATTAGGTGCATGGGGTACCAGTGTCTCCCATCGATATTCATTGCAAGATTGCAACACTGTGAACTACATTGTACAAGGATGCTTTTGTGAAACTGAACATCCTTTCTTTGCCATTGTTCTAAGCTCAGCGGTGTTGTTCTGTTGCACTTTTAAGCCATGTTATGCTAAGATATGTTGCATGCTTGGCGAACAGTTGTAACAAGAAAAATATCAAAGCCTAGAAAGCCACAACACAAAGCAGATTCAGATGTTATATGGAAGTGGGTTAGTGTGAAATGGGAGGACACACAGGTGTGTGTTAGTGATGAAAGTGACCATGTGACCAAAAGTAAACATGACACTGCTTCCTTGTTACATATTTAGGCCTGTGGGGGACGTTAACTTTATAATATTATGCCACAGTGCAGCAAAAAATTGCAGCTGATCTTAGACAAAGAAAGAATATTTAGCATGCATGTACATTATAATTAACGTTGTACTTCATGCCTTAAAGACAGTTAAAGAGTTGGGTGACAGGTGTACCTCATGCACCTAAGTATGCTACAGAAAATGACGAGCCTAACGCAAGGTTAATGAATCTAGCATACTGAACAATGTTATACCTGAGTGTGTGTGTGAGAGAATGATCTTAAAAATCGCCTGAACTTTTCTGCAAATATATTTTTTTATAATCAAAGTGTTACTATGGTACAGTCACCAGCAATAAAAATGGAGTAACAGTTCGGTATATCGGAAACACATTTCTTCATTTTTACAGGAGAAACTACTTACAGAAAAGAGTTTCTGCAAGCTTTCCAACGTTCGTCGAGGTATTTTCTTTCATCATGTAATATATTTGACCCGGAAATCATGTATTTTTCAAGAGAAATATCTCACCGATGCACAATTGCCATTGCTTTCCCAATGTGAACTGCATGCTGCGTACGTTTGATGACGTAAGCCCCTGTCAGTGTTTCCAACCCCTTTTTTTCACTAATAATATAAAAAAAAAAGTATATTTAGAGCAAATTGACTGATAGTTCTAATACTTTGATGCATATCTTTTGGCTTTAATTACTGCTTGACACCTGTTCTTCATAGAATTAACAGTTTCAGACATGTTTCAGAGCTTATTTTATTCCACTCGGTTTGCACAACAGTTTTCAACTCTTGTTTGGACTTAACGCCTGCTTTATGAACTCACCTCTTCAAAATTGCCCCTAAATGCTCAATGGGATTTAAGTCTGGACTTTGAGCTGGTGTTTGTAGTACTTTGGGCACATTCCATATAAGCCAATTCATGTTAACTCGTGCCTTATGCTTAGTGTCATTGTCTTGTTGGAATCTGTAGATAGGTGGCATGTCCACTTTTTGGGCACTCTGCCTTACATTGTTCTTCAGTATGTCCAAATAGACATATGCACAGTGTTGGAAGTAGCGAGCTACTTGTAGCGTCACTACTGTAGCTAGCTACAAAATTTGTAGCAGTAGCTGTAGCGGCACTGCATTTCTTAAATTGTAGTTGTAGCTGTAGCGAAGCTACAAAATTCCTGTAGTTTCCAGCTACATTTTTCTCAGCATTTTGAGGTAATTTTTTAAAGTGGCAACGGCACAAACAACAATATTGCTTACTTTTGCAAGCGATTCAAAAAGACAATGTCCATTACATGGAAATACAGATAATCTAGATTATAAATATCTTTATATCGCCGGTTATAAATATCTGCATAATTTATTTCATTAGCATCTGAATAATCCTAATATCCAGATAACTAACTGGCATATATGAATATATTCTGGCTAATAGCCATTTCTTTTATCTGGATCACTATTTTGTGGAGAATAATGTCTCATTTTCTACACCGCCAGGAAAAAATGCCCAGTTTGTGCCACCCCTGGAACAAATCCTGTGGATATCGATGGCATAACAGACAGCAAAATATTGATAATTACTGTGTAAAACACAACTTACAGTGCAAAAACGAGCAATCGATTTTCTACTAATCTGACAAGGCAATAGTGCCAGCAATCAATGGTTCAGTACGTTAACAGCATTGCTCATTGTCGGTGTATAGGATCACACCGGCAAGAAATTATTGTTACAAGAACGATAATGTTCCTGGAATAACAATTATTTTCGTCATAATGCTTGTTCGCAAATTTTAAAATTACAATATGTTTAGAACACTCGAGTTTGCACATCAGTTTCCTCAATATATTTTATCATATTGTAAAAGAACGTACAAGTTATTGACTTTCCTGTAGAAATTACAATTTTCTTTTGTTAAAATGCACAGTTTTCAAATTTATGTATTTTTCCTACGTTTGCGTCCCTTTTCTGTAACTTTTTCTAATCATGGCAATGAGGATGGATTGTTTATTTAGTTATACTCTTATCTATGGCCATTTTCTGCCACTTTTGGCTAATTGTGAGAATGAGGAAGAATGATGAATGATGAGCAGAGTGGGGAATGGAGAAGCAGGAGGATCCCATTCTCCAAACTAGGCGTCTTTCCTAGTATTTGTTTTGAGTCCACTTTATGTACAGATCAGCTGATCGAGACTGATACGAACCACCATCTGTCCTCCGGCAGTTTTGAACCTGGACCCTTTGAATACAAGGTGACAATTACAATTTCCACTGTGTCTTCGGGGGAGCATTTCAAACATAAAAATTTACGTAAAGCATTGCTCCACTAGTTTCTCATTTATCCCATTAGAAGCATCCCTCAGCTATCCTCAAGGTTCGAGCAAATATTCGCCATCCCCCAAATAACATTCTATTTAAGTTAACAAGATTACATTGATAAATATCACATTTTTATCTTATTCCCGTTTTGCACAACACATTATAGTTTATTTCGAATAATGTGATATTCTTCCAATTAATTTTAAAAAGAAGTCTGTCACATAAATATTTTTGATATGACAATAAGAACAACATGGATACGTGTAAGACCTAGTTTTTTGAATTGATATGCTACTTACAAAGGTACTTTATTCTCAAACACTTGAGTAAAAATATGTAACTGAAGTAACACTGCTATAAAAATTATAGAATGAAGGGAATCATGGTAATAAATAACAAAATCTATTTTTCAGTACTTCCACTACTACTATCATACTAGGGCTTCTTTTGAATAGCCATATGGTTGTTTTAAGTTTTTAATACAGAAGTAGCACGAAAGTAGCGAAGTAGCGAGTAGTGAACAGGAATAGCTTAGCAAGCTACTTTCTGGTAAATTTAGTTGTAGTTGTAGCGAAGCTACATTTTGGAAGAGTAGCTGTAGTTGTAGTGAAGCTACTTATAAAATGTAGCGTACTAATCACTGCATATGCATCCATGATACCATCAATAAACTGGATCGTACCAACACCTTTGGACGACAGTCCCAAATCATTAAAGACCCACCACCGTGTTTAACTGTTGGAACTGTGTTAATGTGATCATTGTCTTTATTTGATTCTCTCCAGACCCTATTTATCCCATCTGACTCATATATATTAATCTTGGACTCATCTGACCATATGACACTATCCCAAATTCCTGGTCTTTGTGGATGTGCTCTTTCGCGAATGAAAGTCTATTCCTGCGATTCACCTTATTTACATACGGCCTCTTTCGTGGTATTCTGCCATGATATCCATGTTTAAACAAGGCACGTCGGACAGTTTGATCAGACATCATCTTGCCAGCAACATTTTCTACTAATGGTCGTAACAGAGGAACGCTTAGTCGGGGGTTTTCTCGCACTCTTTTTAAAATAAAGCATTCATCACGTTTATTCAACCATCTCTCTTTTGGTTTTCTCGGCACATTCTGTGTTGAACCTTCCTCTCTAAATTTGTTTACTATGTATTGAACTGTGGAGTGTGATTTATTGACTGTTTGTCCAATTTTTCTTAACAAATAACCTATAAGAGCCAAATTTATAATAACATCCTTCAGATCGGAACTACGTTCCTTCACCTTGCTCATTTCGAACACGCTGATAGATAGACGATAGGCCTACAACAATACCTACTCCAGCATTCCGCTTGACGGGGAGCGCACCTGCATGTTCAAACTTGTTACGAAGTTGCAAACTGCACGAAATTGCCCGAATAGCGGTAGCGCTGTATGCGAGGAAGATTGAAACTCTTGCCTGTACGAATAACAATGTTGTTATTGTTGTTGAAACAGTGTTTTTCTCTTTTCACACAAATTATATGCACTATTTATACACTTTGAACATACATTTTTATTGACATTTGTTGGTGAAACCTTCATTAACATTAATTTCCAGGTACATAAGAAAATGATTATATTTAAGTTTTACTAGTAGATATGACATTTTTTCGGTACCAGTTTGATAGATCGGAGACACATTAAAATCAGATATTTTGTGTTTCGCATGGTTCGTACTTACCAATCGTGTATTGCGGAACATAGTTCAAAGGTGCCATTACGCTTTTTACACGAAAACAAACACTTTTTCTACTAAAGTAACGTATTTTTCTAAGTGCTACCGAACGCACATAACGGCATGATATCGCTTACTTTGCAAATGATATAGCTTCTTTTTTTTTCGAATATCAGTGCTTCCAACCTTCTTCACCGAAAAATACCTACTATCATGTTCGTTACGTGTGCAAATTGTACATTATGCATGGGTAGCTGACAAATAGCCCACGAACCATTCCGATAAGGTTAGGTTAGGTTTGTTTAGGCAAACATAGTTTTTTTTTTTAAACAAAAGGTTGGAAACTGACGATTTCCAGGTCAAATAGATACCACGATGAAAGAGAACACCTCCTGTAAGTAGATTTTTCTGTAAAAATGAAGAAATATGTCTCCGATGTATGAAACTGTTACCCATTTTTTCCTCTGAAATTCTATGTGTACGAATAACAATGTTACATATTGTAGTTGTTTACTACATTGCGCTTGCTGTGTTGCCAACTCTACAGCAACATCGTAACTTGGTATTGAAGTTTCCTCATCACAGTTAGGCAACATATCATGCACTGCAGGGAAGCCTAGTATTTCACAATCTCGATGCCCCATTTATATTGCCGGTGACTGTACACCCAACGGCGAAAGAAACGGTAGGCGAATTGTCCACCACCATTTTCATTCGGTCTGTATTACACAATGTGACTACTTTGCTATACTACCATTATTCCGTCTGCTGAACATCACTATGAAAGTGGGCGTACCCATGATTCTTTCCTTTCCCATCTCCGCAGTGAGCACCGCGCCTCCCGGTGTAAGAACGAAAAATCAATAATTTGTACATGGAAAGATGGTTGTATGATGTAGTTTCGATATTAGGCACCAGGTGGTAGCAACGACAAAAGAAAATGAACGCTTGGAGTGCCATCTGACGGAAAACTATTTAACTTTTAGGAAGTTGAAAGGTTTTTTTCTGTCCTACGAGTAAATCCTTCAAAATTTTAATCGAAAGTGAAATTTCCATTTCCTGTAATTGAGGAATTAAAGTTGTCTAATGTTTGAGTGCATAACGGCAACGCGTAAAACCCGTGTGCAATTCCAGAGTTGGGATTTCTCCTTTGCACACTGACACACATGGGCGTCCGGAAGGGGATGGGCATGCCCCCCTGAAAAAGTAAACCAAAAATTAAATATTTCACACATATAATTTCATTTCAGCCACAATAATATGTGTTAATTTTTGCACAAACATGGTAATTTCAAATTTAAGCAATATTTTTTGAGGGAACAACACTATTATTGGGGGAAAATGTGCCTTGTTTGCCCGCCTGGAAAAAAATACCTTCCTTGCCCCTCCCTAGAAAAAATCCTGCAGACGTCCATGCTCACACACCATGATATATTTATACATTCTAATATATATTATGTTATATATTACGTTGAAATAATATATAATATAAAAACAGATTGTGGAATACATGAAGTCCAGTGAAAGTAGGATGTCTGGCAATCGTGTTCGAGAGAGTACGTCAATGGCAGCGGCGTATACTCTGGGTCATCTAGGTAATCGCAGATGACCCGGCTGTATTTCTTTCTTTTTTTTAAAAAAATATATATATACATTTCTTCGCAATATTCTTCCAAACCAATTTCGATGCATACATTTCTTTGCTTCAAGCGCGCCGCGAATGCTTCCAACCGTTTGCCGCTGAATGTCCGGGAACCTTTCTCCAGCCGGTGGAATGACGTTAGGGAATCTCACCCTGACGTCATTCCACCCGCTTCTTTTACAACCCTTGGCGAGAAGAGAAAGAAAAGAGGGGGGAGGAAACTCTGCTTCTCAGGCGCGCCGATTCCGTGGCCAGGGTAAGCTCCTTCTGGTGAGAGTCCACCGGTCTCAACCCCTAGAGTTTGCCTTTCCTTCCGCTGGCGACCATTGACCTCCTACAACCCTCCTCCACAATTCTCTCCCGAAGGCTATGTCGTCGCTAAACATAGAAACTGTGTTTTTTATGGCAGGGACATTTCTCAGGAACGGGAATCTTGGGTTCACAAATTGCCTTCTGTAAGGCAAATAGGGAAAACATACCCGGTAAAGTGCGAAGAACAGGAAAATATGAATAACATAGGCAAACCAATTCTACGCTAATTTTCACTATACATTTACTTCTGTCTTGCTGATGTCTGTTACAAAAGGAAAAAGCTTAAATATTGAAGATGAAGCAAACTAAATTAAAATTCAAAACTTAAGCAATTAATGCACCTATAAGCTGACTCCCCCCATTCTTGTATTTGCAAAAATAGTGATTGTTTCTTCTCTCTAATCTTCAAAAGCAGGGAGAGTACTTCCTTCACGGAACTGAATATTTTTTAAAGGTAAAAAAGGTAAAGTGCTCCCCTGCGCATAGCACCACGCCATGAAGGCGTATAGGGGGTGTGGGGGTAACGCCCCACACTTTCTTGATCCGGTCGTGAGTGGAGATGATGTGATCAGCATCACGCCCCTGACCGCCTTTACCCCCCAGAGTTTCCCCCAGGTACCCATGTTATTCGACGCTGGGTGGGCGCCGGGGCCGCTTCCATCGTTAGAAAAGTTCCCGGATTTGAACCGCCGGGGATCGAACCCGGGACCTTTAGCATGGTAGTCAGACGCGTCACCGATTGAGCCACCGCGGCCACACGAATATTTTTTAAAGGAAAATATATAAATAAATTACATATATTTTAGTTTATTTAAGTTACTATTCCACCTTTTTAGATTAATAGTGATGAAGATGAACGACTAAAACATATAAGGAACAAACACATCAGGCACGTAGCCAGGTGGAGGACTCGGGGAGCTGAAATCCCCTCCCCGAAATCATTCATATATCTAATTTAAAAAGTGTATAGTGGTAATTAATTTTACTTCATTTGCAGATTAAACACCTTGCATAATACGTTGTAATTATCTGAGATTTATCTTCAGAACTTCTACCCCCACTTTTTCAACTTTATGATGCGGCTGGTAATAAGGGATGAGTACCCTCTTCTCCACCCCACCCCAAAATAAATTTCTGGCTCAGGCCTGCACTGATTCGAACTTTTAAAACCTGTCATTGCAGGGAATTTGGAGCTCGGAAAGGGATTTTTTTTTATCATTCATAGGGAATTTCATTCTGAGTCCTGGAGTAAGTTGAATTTTGCACTTAAATTAATAATGAGGGTTTCTATTTCACTAGTGCATGTCTTTCATTTTATATTTCACAGGTTTTTTTTTATTTTGCTTTAGAATACTGTCTTGTTTTATTATTTGAAATTCTACACGTATATTAAACTGCAATAATGAGAATTAATTGATTGTGGTCGCCACAATAAGACAAAAATTCCCACAAAATATTCCTAAATCCCATATGGATCCTGATATAAAATGCACGGAAACATTTATTAGTTTGATGATCAAGGGTCGGAGATTACCCACTCGTTAGAACCAGCATACGCCACTGGTCAATGGGTACCTGTTGAAGGAGTTAGAGCCGACCGGAGCGTGGTGCCGATCAGATCACCTGTGTAGAAATCTACCTTTACAGCTCCTGCGTGTGGTCATGGCACTGCAGTAGTTGGAGTTTTCTGCACTCGGGGTGAGATCAGGTTTTGGAGCCGACCACAATGAATTTTACTCTCAGTGAAACCTAATTAAATAGCTCTTACTGCATTTCAATAATTTTTTCTGGCAAATTTGCCCAAAACAACAATTCGAGAGTGCCCTCTTTCCAATTAAAGCTTATCAAGAATAATATAATGTATTCGGAAAGTACAGGAAATGTCACGTCTGAAGATCACTGTACTGAACAGTGTTGCCACATGAAGGGAAATTTCCCTTTTGCAGGGAAATTCGGACCGAAATTTTAGCCAAAAGGGAAAAGGGAATTTCGATTAAAAATACCACAATTGCAGGGAAATTTTAAAGTCATCTGACAACATTACTACAATTTATGTTAATTTCGAATTTCATATCCACATTTTTAATGTTATTTATTTATCTATTCCTACTTCTTTCTGCTCCTTTAAGTTTATTGTACGTTGCTTTTATGCATCTTTGGATAAATAGTAACGATGAGGATTAACGATTAAAGATTCCTGACAAGGATTCAAACCTGGGACATCTGGTCACTAAGTGATGAAACTGAAATGTGAATTTTTTAAAGATGTTTTTTATTCTAACAAATAATTCCACCACTAATAATGCTGCTGCTACTACTACTACTACTACTTATTATTATTATTATTATACAATTTGATTAGGTGAAGGGAAAAATTGGTTCAAAAAGGGAAATTTTTCCCCTTGGAAAGGGAAATTGTGCCCTCATATTGTGGCAACACTCGTACTGAAGTCAGTCCCCTGATATAGAAGCAATAGATTGGTAGGTTGTACTTCTCTTCTTGCATTTTATTGACTAATTTGTTTTCTGTGTTGAAGGACAGATAAGGACGAGACGAAGTACCGTCTCAATATATCATCCCTTCCTCGCGCTCTCGGTTTTTAGTGCTGCAAACTTTGAAGTGTACATTTTGTTGTTTATATTCCAACCTATAGTAATGAGAAATAGAAAATTCGGATATGAAAAAATCTTGTCCTTTCTTTCTTTCTTTTTTTTTACATAAGACAACATATCAAGCACTAGTAACGTGGGAAGGGAAGAGCGGATGACTTTTTTTTAGTTCTCGCCTGCTAGGTTCGTTTAAACTTTGCTGTTAGTTTTGAACATCGTGTCTAAACGTGGCTGACTGATCACTTAGATTTAGAAGTATCGTCATTTATTCTTATGTTCACGGGTCATTCAATTTTTCTTCGAGAGGGTGATTTTGTTTTAGATGTCGACAAGGCATGATCTCAATCTTTAACATCTCAGTTGAGAAGGGGGGGGGGAGTAATCACCCCCTCCGCCTTCCACATGATTCTCATGAAAAATGTATTTCAAATCTGAAACATCTGACCGAAGAGTTATTGATTTGTCAAGACTTGTGAAGTTGAGAGGAATGAAAAACAAAACCTTCTGTTGCAATTTATTTTTTCACATTAAGAAGTGTTTTTCATAGCTAAAATAATGTTAATATTTTAAATTATTTTGTGTGGATAAATTGGAGAAGTGATGTAAATATATGATCTATGAAAGCGAAATGTGACTGAGAATAATGCATACTACAGAGAAGGTTCTACCAGAGACAAGGGCGCCTACTTTCCAAAATTTCTGTGGGTGCACATCAATGGCGGTTAAATCTGTAATTGTCAAGTATTGTATACTTTAAACAACTTACATGCACAATGATTGCAAAAGGCAATGATATTATCAACACGTTATTAAAAGAAAATACCACATTCATACAAATTAAAATGAAAAATCTTCATAAATGCAAATAATTTTAATTGTATTGCAGAAAGAACTATGCAAGGATTTTGTTGTGAACAGAAACTACAAAATTACTAACTTTATGTACCAAATAATAATAATAATTATTATGACATGTTAACTTCAATATAAAACACATTCCTTCTTACGTCATTTGCACTTATGAATTTGTTTGCAATTTTGGTAATGTCAATATTTTTAGTCATTTCTTTATGAACATGCAAAATTGTCAAATCATTCAATCTTTTTTGGGTCATTGTTGACCTCAAAAACGTTTTCAATCGTCTAAGTGCTGAAAACGACCGCTCAGAGGTACAAGAAGTAACAGGTATAGTTAATATCACCCGTACAAACTTCACAAATTCTGTGAGCATTTCACGCATGGGACCACTGTTTTCTCTATTTAAAATATTTGTAATGTCTGACAAGTTGGCCACTTTTCTTTGTTCGTTCTGTACACATCTAGAAACATGTCCCTGTGCAATGTTAGCTTGTCTTATCAAAGCCTGTCTCATAGAACTGCAGAATTCGATCAGCACCAATTTGACCGATAGCAAAAGCTTCAAGTTGTGAAATAAGTTCCAAAACCTTTGTTTGAAATCTACGATTTAGCGAATCCACAGCCACATCAATTATTTAAAAAAAATAGGGGTCTGTACATTTCCTCCGGCTTTTGATACGTATGAGGATCACTACCTTCGTCGTAGCGTCTTGGCATCTTCCTTTCTCTAGGCAAAACTGGTTCATCAATGTTCAATTCCTCCGCTATCCTCATGGTTTCATTCCACAACTCAAAAAATATATCCCTTTGTGAAGCTAAACTTGTAGACAAAGTTTCCACCAAAGTTTTGATTTCTCGGTATGATAATGATTTCTTCTGAAAAGAAGAATGAAGTTGTTTAATCCTGCCGAAAACTGAAATTAACATTTTCAGAAAAATATCCACTAGCCTTCCCACCGACTTCACTTTTTTCTTCTGACAGATCTTCCAAAAATTTCAAGAGAACATCATAATTACTTTCCAAAGATTGTAGTTATTTTACCCTCACACACCACCTTGTGGGACAGAATGGTCGCAAAGTCAGTCTGGGAATGTTTTTTTACAACACCATCTTCGTTCTCTTCTTGTACTGATTGAAACACTGCTAGTCTCTTTGGCGAATGTGTTACAAATGATATTAATTCACGAAGAATCACCAGAAAGTCTCGCACATAACTGATACCTTGCATCGCATCTTGCACTACCAAATTCAAATTATGCGCCGAATAATGAACAAATATAGCTCTCGGCTCCAACTGAGTAATCCTACTTTGTAATCCTGTTAAATGTCCACTGACAATAATCGCGCCATCATAACATTGACCACGACAGTATTTTATGTCGAGAGATAAACGTCTTATGACATCCTGAACGATTTCAAACAATGTCCTAGAACTTGTTGAAGCTACTTCATAGAAGCCCATAAACACTTCTTCAACTTGCAGATTTTCATCGACAAATCTGAAGCATATGGATATTTGTTCCTTCACTGATATGTCGGAAGTCTCATCTACAATGAGAGAAAATTATTGTACCGCCTTAATAGATTTCACAATATTTTGCTATACATCGCTGGATAATAAAGAGACAATTTCATTCAATATATCGTGAGAAACCCACTTATATGTAGTTCGCTGCAGCCAAGATTTCAACTCAGGAGCATCTTCTGCTCTAAGCAGCAGCAACTGATGAACTGATGCTTCATCGGTGTGACCCCGAATTGCTATTCCTTGCTGACTTAAAAATTGGAGGGACGTTAATATCTTTAAAATCGCCTTGCGTGCATTTTTCATATCTCCTAATTTATGTGTTGAGATAACAGATGACACATTGGTTCCTTGTTTCGTAGTTGCCAGAGCAGTCACGGACGAACGATGAAGTGTACATTTTTCGTGAACCCTGAAACGTTCAATTGCCTTTTGCCACTGGGAAAATCCATTTCGAACAAATGCATTACACGAATCCCTGTCTGCAGAAGTAGCAGTTGCCGACGAAAGCACTATACTGGAATCAAAATCGTTTTACACACACTACAGAACACTTTGTCCAATTCTTTGTCGTAATAAATCCAAGGAAATGTCTTTTTCCATCGTTCATGGTATGACCTGCCTGACGATTTCTTGATACTTGTTGCTAATGTACTACAGGAACTGGCAGAAGACACATTCTCGGGTTCCTTATTTTTTGACTGAACATGCTTTTCACTATGTTCAGTGTCAGTAATATCCACCTGTGATGACGACGACAAACGTATGACGAATTTATCCATAGCGAATAGCAAACCTACTGTTCGAATGCAAAAGTATGTAAAGAAGCAATACTCAATATTGTGTTTCAGCTTTCCACACGCGTCCCGTGCCACGTTTGAAAATTGCGAAAAGTTTTGCCCGGCGAAGAGCATTTGCTCCACGCATCCGTTCAGTAGACCCTCTTCTTTGTACTAACTGTTAACACGGCAACACCCCTTTTTTCTGAAAATGAGAACTTCCCAGTCTACAATCTAAGCTCCAGCGTCCTTCCAAGCCATTGTCTCTCGGAGAACAAACAAAACGATAACAATCAAGATTACATGAAAACAACTTCCCTGAAATCATAAACCACGCCGCTCTTATTTGATTGAAACAAACAAAAGAAGAAAAAATCAACTATTGAGGTAGTCGGTCACAATCGGATTCCTTGTATTTCATTTCGGTTTATTCTTTATTAGTGCTCAATATCGGCAAATAGGTATTTTAAAACAATTGTTGACGAATGGAGTGGGCGTATTGTAGTGTGTCACTTGTAAGGAAACATCAAAGCAAGCCGAAAAGACGGGATTCTATTCACAGTACAATATACTTCCATTGTTATTGTGGGGACTGCCTTTGACTTGGCCAGAGACAGGCAAGGAAGGGGGGAATGTGTTGCTTGGTTGCCTTTGCACAAACACATTTGAAACAATTATGTTTTAGAGGTTAGAAATTTTAACTTCCATCTCAATGTTTTAATTGCTTATTATTTTTTGATAATGGCAAGTGAGAAATATTTATTTTATTTTGTTTTATCAAACTAAAAATCTTGTGGGTGCGCCGCACCCACAAGATTATTCATGTGGGTGCTCGAGCCCCGGAGCACCCACGTAGTCGGCGCGCATGACCAGAGATAGTTGAAAATATACGGAATTTGACAGTGATTAATTTCATATTTTTAGATCGTTATCATGGCACCTTCACGACGACGGCGGATTTTTGAGTGCATATATTTTCATCAATTTAGGCGTATCTATAGTATTAAAATCTTTATATGCTCATTTCCATGTGTGGAGAAACACCACAGGGTCACTCCCGTAACTGTTCTTTACCTACCCCATAGATACAGCTTCGTTGAGTCCTTGTGTATAATGTTGACTTCGAATCAAATTTTTGTCACTTTGTTATTCTTCTAACAGAAGGCTACCACACGCAATATTTACCTATCTTTTTTCGGTTTTCTTTAATAGGGCAGAAAATTTCATCGGAACTCCTAATTTTATTTAAAATTATGGTCTTCACACACTTTGTGATACAAAGAATTGATTGATTGATTGATTGATTTTGTTTATTTTACTTTGCTTTTCTACTACTTTTGGCTAATCGCGAAGAAGAGAATGAGTGATGGCACGATGAAATTGATGAAATGACATTCACAAATAACACCCATACCCAGTCCGGGATTCGAACTCGGGACCCCAGGCTTCGTAGCGCGCTGCGATAACCACTACGCCACTGAGGTCGGCATGACAAAAAGAAGTAAGATGTCTTAGTGGCGGATCAAATTTCTTCCTCTACAGCCTACCCCTTGCTACGAAAATGTATGATCAACATGGACACTTTCTTGACCTGCGGAAGGAGAGATTTATTTATCCTCCCCTCATCTCCCCGTTTAGCTAAAATAAACGACATTGAAACAATCAACAGAGCATCGAATAGTGGGTTAATTTATTTATTGTGGTTTGCCAGAAACGCATGCCTAATAAATAGCTATATAAAAATAAATGACATATAGGATATATATATATATATATATATATATACATATATATACATATATACACGTATGTTTACGTACATAAATGTGTATATAATTATGTAATAATGTAATTATGTGAATATGTAATACATATAGCCTATTTATGTATGTAGGCTATGCATATGTACTCTCCCCACCCCATATATATATATATATATATATATATATAGGGGGGAAAGAGATTTTTAAAATCGGTTGGTAAGTTGAAAAACCTGCCCCCCCCACTCTTGAACAAGTTCCGACGTCGCTGATTACTTTGAAAAGTAGTTAGTTACAGTTAGAATTCCTCAAAAGTAACTGTTACTTGTAACTGCGTTTCTTATAACTACTTAGTTATTTTCAAACACTGGTAAGTAGTATATGCATACCTAGGTATGTAAGAAATTAATAGTAAAATACTGCTATGGCGAGGCAAGGCACTTTCTGTTCCCCGAAATTTACCAAGAGGAACTGTATTATGTCAGACTTTCCATCCCCTTCAAATGTATTTGAAGTGGACGCTAATAATACTGTTAAAATAATAACTCTATTGTTCTTTAGAAATTCAAGAGTTCCTCCACCATGTGACGTCGGTTGATCATGTGCGTTTAATATCCACGATATACTCACCTGAATAGTTCCAACTTGGCCATTGACAAGTATATAATTCTAATCAAGATTATTAGATTCTAGATTCTTGGTATATCCTACATGCTTTCAGCGTTGTTAAACGTTGTGTATATTGAACAAGATAGTGGACTACACGTAATTAATTACTTCATTACATATATTTTGACTGATTCGTTCCTAGTAAACAAAATATTTTAATTTAAGAAAAATGTCACATTTTTTGCAAGTTTATAGAGCCTACAGACTGCAGAAGAAACTCGAAAAATACAAGAGAGAAAAAGAAATATCTTTCGTTGAGGACAGAAAGAAATCTGCAAATTATAAATTTTGGGAAAAAATCCGAAATGTCTGGTCCAGGTAAGTCATCACTTGTACTAATTTTATCAACAATTTTCTTTCAGCCTGTGCGTTGTTTAAGTTACAAAGAATTATTTAGAATTAAATTCCAATAAGCCAATGTTATTTTGGTGTAGTAGCTATTAAAATGTAAGGTTCTGTAAGAGTCTCAAAGGGTCCCAGATGGGCACGCACATTTCTATGTCGTAGACGGTGATTCATCCACCAGCCCTCATTTAATTTACGCAAAATTTGAGAACACTAACATTTATCAGAAAAAATGTGAAATTCTTCATTGTTAGCTTTAAAAGCATTGACGTCAAGTGTATCTACATTATTTCCGTTTATCGTTGTGAAATTTGAATTTACAGGCAGCAAGATTTTTCGAAGACACCCTTCTGACTTTTTAAAAACGCGTCCTTTCCCCCCCTTTTTTTAAGCCTTTTGGAATCCGGATTCAAATTTACCAAATTTGTCCCGTTCCCTAGACATTCCTAAAATCGTGATTCTACACACCCGCACGCACTACTGTGTCAAACATTAATGACTTGAAATTTGTTGACACTTTGGCGTGGTTGTAAAATCGGGCAAAATCTGGAAACGTTCCTTCTCTGGGAGGGTTTGAGAGACAATAAAAAATAAAGTACTCATATCTCTAGATCTTTACTTCAATTTCATCTGCGGGGACAATATGCGGACCCAAGGTCATATGACCTGCACACCGCCTGCCATGAAGCCCCTTTTTGGAAATGGATGGAGTTGTCAATTTTGACGTCAGAGGGAGGGAAGGCCGCGGAAGAAAACACAGTACACCCCTGATTAGAGAGTGAAATAATCTTGTGTAATTTTTGTTGTTGTATTAGTGTTTTCCTTATAATTTATTTTCCTAGGATTTTTATTTCATATCTAAGTTTGAGACATAAATACTGTCGTCAAGTACAGTAAAACGCAATATTAATTTGACATGGCACTTTTTTACGAGAGTGCTATACAAGAGCTATTTACAATATGAAGTGCTTGGAAAATCACTAAATAAGGACTAAAGATTGACGCCAATCTTGTGTTGCGTATGGGTTGCCTAAAAAATCTGGAAATTACTATACTTGCAGCAAAATGAAAATAAATTATTGCAAACTGAGGTTTGCTTAAATGCTGCACTCACATTTCAGTGCATGAAAGTGACAGGCAAATTATTGATTGTGCCAGCAATGGGACTGTTCTCAAACTATATTTATGCCTACTTTTCTCATTTTACGTCACTTTTCTGCCTCTTTAGTTAAATCGTAACGATGAGCATGAATGACGCTTATATAGAATTGAAGAAGACACTCACAAAGGAACATCCAAGCCCACGCCAGGATTCGAGCGAGTGCATTTTTTGGGAATTAGATATTTGAACAGTAGGAATTTAAAAATGGGATGATAGGAGTGAAGCAAAAGAACTGAACTTATCTTTAATCTCGAACTTCTTCGCAGTAATGCTGCTACAAACAACTCCGTGGCGCAAGAGCCGTCTTAGGGGCACAGCCTGCTAATCAGCTTTTCTTTGGGTGACCGTGGTGAGCGCATCGAATTCCATCGCCGCTATTTTCTGGCTTTTGAGACTGGAGCCCGCTACTGCTTCTTTTAAGTAGCTCCTTAATTGTTCTCACGATGCTGGGTTAATACCGAAATTTTGAGAGTTCGTACTGGGAATCGAACCCGGGACCACTCGCACCAAAATCTAGAACGCTAACCAATAGACTTCGCGGGAGCCCTCTTCACAGTAATAGCTACACTTAAATTTATTTCTTTAATATAAAATAACTTTCTCCAAATTTCATCTAACCACCTTTCATCATCGACGCCACGAGGAGGCCAAAAACAGAGAAATGCATTTTTATCATTTGGGTGCCTATTTACCTACTTGATTCAGAGGTTTTTGCTGACTACAAATTCGTACCCCTAATGGAGTATCAGACACTCGGTAGACGGTTTCATCTTGCCTTTAAAGACACCCAGCTGTGGTTGTAGGCACGAGGGTTTGTAGTAAAGAGCCCAGCGGACCTTCAAGGATTTGATGCCGTCTCTTGTTTTAGTCTTTTCGCGGAGCGGCACACCATCAAATTTGTTGTCCCCTCAGTTTCCAGACAAATAACCATTTTATGATGCATGTCCTCGGTCAAACATTAGGCAGGATTTCTTCACGTATGTCAAGTGGAAATCGCCTCATATTAATACATTATGACATTTTATATCGGACGTTTGCACATCGTTAGCACATGAAAGCACACTATTTATTTTAATAAGCACACAAATATTAATCAAGTTTAATGAGTTTACTGTGGCGATTCTGGCTTGATATAAGATAAAATCGCTACAAATCAAAAAAATATTTTTGAGCAACTAAATTAAAATATTATTTAGGCATTCGTTAGCACACGAAAGCACACTATTTATTTTAATAAACACACAAATATTAATCAAGATAGTAATGAGTTTATTGTGTCTTGATATCAAGATAAGATCGCCACAAATCAAGAAAATTATTTTTGAGCAACCAAATTGTACTATCTTTTAGGCATTCGTCAGCACACTGTTTATTTTAATAAATACACTAATATTCATCAAGATTTTAATGAGTTTCTTGTGGCGATTCTGGCTTGATATCAAGATAAAATCGCCACAAATCAAAAATTATTTTTGAGCAACTAAATTGTACTATCTTTTAGGCATTCGTTAGCACACGAAAGCACACTATTTATTTTAATAAACACACAAATACTAATCAAGATAGTAATGGGTTTATTGTGGCTTGATATCGAGATAAGATCGCCACAAATCAAGAAAATTATTTTTGAGCAAGCAAATTGTACTATCCTTTAGGCATTCGTTAGCACACGAAAGCACACTATTTATTTTAATAAGCACACAAATATTCATCAAAATATTAATGAGTTTATTGTGGCGATTCTGGGTTGATATCAAGACAAAATCGCTACAAACCAAAAAAATATTTTTGAGCAACTAAATTGTACTATCTTTTAGGCATTCGTTAGCACACGAAAGCACACTATTTATTTTAATACGTACGCAAATATTAATGAAGATATTAATGAGTTTATTGTGGCGATTCTGGCTTCATATCAAGATAAAATCGCCACATATCAAAAAAAATATTTTTCAGTAACTAAATTGTACTTTCTTTTAGGCATTTCCTTCGTAGGAAGTGTAGGTACGAATTATGTGCCTTTGATAATATATATATATATATATATATATATATATATCTTTGTATGTACAAATACATTCTTCGTTTGATAAGATAGTCTCTGTTATTCAGTGGTTTTTCAAGTACTCAAAGGGTAAAGTTTTGAGATCACTGATAGGGCACGCTATATGAACGTTTGAATTAAGTTGCAATTGAAATGCAACATGAAACTTGTGGAACGGTTAGGATAATGTGTTGTGTGTGTCTTCCATAACTTTAATTGTTTCCCACTACGTTATATTTTTACCAATTTGTCCCATGAATGATAGTGTTGCTCACGAGACGGGACAAACCTTTTGAAATTCGAGACGGGACGAGACGGAAGGCATGTCTCGTCTCGTTTTCGAGACGAGACACGAGACGGGACGGGACGGCTTTTGAAAAGTCTCGTCTCGTCTCGAATGTCTCGAAAAATAAAAGCAAAATATTTAATCAGTTGCAAATACTTGTTTGCTTGGAATAAAGTATTTCAATTAGAAACGTTGATAAAGCGTGTATTAAGTCAAAAGATGACTATTCTAGAGAGAGTAATGAATGAATACCTAAACTTATTTTCAATACTATTTCGACACACAGCGTTACTACCCATTTTTTTTTCAATTTATTCCAGGTTAATAATTTTATGTTACGATGGCACTCCAGATACTAAAACAATTCTCAATAACTTCAAGTAAAAGGGCAGGTAGAGAAGGTGGGAGGAGGGGCCAAAACATCGTGGAGTATCTGAGTCTGAGATTTATCTTGTAAACATAGTCTCAGCTCTATAGGTTGGAAAGATAAACGGACCGACGAATAAGGTTTATTATTATTATTATTATTATTATTATTATTATTATTTAATTTTTACATCAAAGGGTATACAGAAGTGAATGTTATTAGGAAGTAGGAAAAACATTGTATAAGTATTTATTACTCATCTCGTGTGCGAGCCATCGGTTGTGCGCACTACATATATTCTTATTACATAACTATGATTCCCTACAGACTACACTATCCGTTACATTCCGTATAGATGTTAACATAGCAGTTCTGGTAAATTAGCACTTATTCCTCTTCCTTATCCCGTCTCTTTACAGCACTTCTTTCCCCCCTAAATGTTTGTAAATATACCCCCACTTTTTCCAATAGTTCCATGCTCCTTTGCACTACAATTGATTCAAACACTCTTTCCAAGCTTATGTTGTGTAGCTTCTCCTCCTGCAGAACGCGCGTGTCCTGACATAAGAATAAATGTTCTGTCCCATCGTCACCATTGCGTAATACGCATTTATATCTCCCTTCCTAGTTTTTTACAGTATTGTGTCTCCAATCCCCCAGCCTCATCGATGTCAACCCCCTTTTTGCCACCATGCTCACCTTCTTGATGTACGCTACTTGTCCCCATTCCCGCGGTCCCCTTCTTTGGAGTTCGAGCGATCTCTTAGTTTCACATTCCGCTATTATTCCTGCCTATCCATATCCTCTAATGTTTGTTTCACTAATTGCAATACCCCCTGGTCGACGTGTCCCCCCTCCCATTTCCATTCCAGTCCCATTTCGTATAGTTTGTCTCTGATCTATTCCCCCCACGTTCCCATTTCCTCCCCTTGTACCCGTTGCATCAGCGCTTGCCATTTTACCGAGTTCTCCCTTCTCGATACTAATGTCGCCCAGTATTTAACCTTTCTCAACATATCCCACGTATGCTCCTTGACCAGTCCATGTTCCCGTAGCACGTCGCAGTTTGCAGTGCCCATGCTGATATGCAAAGCACTCTTGTAAAATGTGCATTGGATTCTGTTCAGTACCCCCCCCCCTTTGCTCCCCATATCTCCCTCCCGTACCCTATTGACCCTATTAATAATGTACGATATAGCTTTTCCACAAAATGTATATCGTATTTCTCCAATTTCCATACTATCCGCATTATTTCGTTTGTTATTGCCCCAGCCTTTCCTTGTACCGTTTGCATATGTCTTGTCCATGTCCCTGCCATAGTGAAAACTAGTCCCAAGTATTTTATTATTTTTACCCTTTCCAATTCTTGCCCTCTGAAAGTCCACCTTTCGTCTTTTCCATATACATATCAGTTTTTGAACACCATAATTTTTGCTTTTGTGAGATTTACTTGCAGTTTGGATTCTCTGCTGTATTTTTCCAACCCGTCCAGAGCCCTTTGTAGGCCGGCAATTGTCTCCGAGATCAGAACCACATCATCTGCGAACAGGAGCGCCGGTACCCTTGTCATCCCCACCTTGGGGGTGTCGGCTTGTTCACTCTCTATATACGCCACTATATAATTTATATAGAGAGTGAAGAGCAGGGGCGACAGAACACATCCTTGCTTTACCTCCGCTTCCGATTTTCGTTTCTCTGTCGCGGTATCCACTTGACACCGTACACAGAATTCTACCTTCGAGTATTGTAGGAAACATGGCAGTACAAATTGATGAGGAGTTGTTGGGAAAGTTATTAGGGAGTCCAAGATATTAGCAAGACTAAGAGAAGGAGATAATTAGGGACAAATAATCTTGCATTATCCCACTCCGAGCAGCTGAGAGCTAAAGATAAAAAAAAAAGGCGAAGTTCTCCCCTGTGCATAGCACCACGCCATGAAGGCGTATAGGGGGTGTGCTAAAGAGGAGGAGAAAATACGGGAAATATGGAAAGAACTAATTTGGTGATTTTAGAGTTTACAGGGAACCATGACAAGATTTTACCACATGATTATTTGCACGGGTTGCGAAATTATTAGAATGTTATGGAAATTTCGGAAATGTCTTTGTTGAGAAAATTCTTGTTGTTTCCCTGAGGCAATCCACAGGTGGTTGGATTCGACTTTTTTACGTCCGTTTGAAGATTATTTCCAATGCTTTTATTTTTATTTAAGGAGAATACTATTCGTTGGATTGTAATAAGGAAATACTGAGGCTGAAATAGAATAGATTTCAAGTGAAGGAAGGTAACTAAGTTCTGTATAATTTTCGTAGGAGGAAACTTTGTTCTATGAGGGGACTCCCCGATGGTAAAGTGATAGCGTCGTCGCCTTGTAATCAAGGGGTCCCGGGTGTGATACCTGGTGAAGGCATATAATGATTTGGATCCCACTTTAAACTGTGGGTCCAGTCCCGATTAGCCTTTCTGTAAATCAGATGAACGAATGTTGTATCTGTTCTTTTTATTCTGTGAATTTAGCCAAGTTTTTGAGCAAAATACATGTAGTATCTACTCTCTACATTTTCACTCGTTACCAAACAAATTTCACAAAGTAGTTTTTATAAAACTTCAGAGGGAAGCTGACAGCAATGCCAGGGGGGGAGGGGTGAGGCGGGAGCTCAGCGCACACCCTGCCTGGTTACGGCCAGGGTGTATTCCTAGACTATTTTTCGCCGCTCACCACTGACAGAGGTTTCGCTTTGAACAATGCACACCGTTGCTTTAGGGGCGAGGTTGACCTGCAGTAGCGAGTGCCATAAATCCAGACCTTGGAATGAAGGTTGATGCAAGGGAGGGGCAATAAAAATTCTGTAATTTGCTTTGCTTGCCGACAGAAAGTTTTACAGGAACAATAATACGAGGGACACTTAGGATCCTTTTCAGCTGCTAGGAAAAGCTGAGAGAAATGGAAAACGGCAGACTTTGAATGAAAGAAGGACAGTGAACCCCTTGTAAGATAAACAAGTCCTTTGTATTATTCGCCGAAACGCAAGCTTCCATTTCGAAGCTGAGGCTATCAACAGCGAAGTTATTAGAGGGTTGGAAGCAGTGACGACGCCAAAGGGGGTGGCAGGCGGGCGCCACAAGTCAGACACTTCGCCCCCCCCCATGTGCCCCCCAACTGAAGTTAATTAAATATCGAATAATAAGAGAGTTCATTTATAAGAGTATGACGATTTTCACCTTTTCAAAGTGTTGTATTCTGCATGATATCACTTTCCTGCTTATAATACCAACTTGACTAAATTTGTTTTAGTATATATACGAAAGTGTGTGTGTGTCTTTCGTTCAAGATTCCAGCACTGACCTGGGCAGAGGTGATTTCTCATTCATGTATGTCCTGTAATCGTCGATATTAATTTAAGTTTTAACCAGTTTTAAGAACTGGGAAAAAGCGTTGAATGTGGATGGTTTTAAAACATATTTTGAGGACCACAAAACATCATCTGTAGTACGGGCAAATTATTCTAATCGTGGGTCGTTAGTGACAACGCTAATTAGTAAAAGACATTTAAAGTTGATTCAAGATTTGGTTGGTTGATTGATTTGGTGTTTTAAGTCCACTTTATGCACAGTATGGCTAATCGGGACTGGACCTACAGTTTAAAGTGCCTCCACTGGGTATCGAACCCGGGACCAAAGGTGATCGGAGAAAAACCGACACTACATGTCAGTTGTTGTTTGTCGCGGTTTCTTACTATTCAGGGACTTGAATTTCGAGATGATGAGCCTGAGGCAAACCTTAACAAAGGGCATTTCTTCGATACTCTTAAAGTTAATTTCAAAATGAGGGTATTTTATTCGGAAATGTATTGAACTTGAACCTTAAAATGCAAATTACACTTAAAATTCGATTCAAAACACATCGCGAGCAGGTTCGCTCTTTCTCGTACATATCAAAGTCGAAGAACTTCTTCCCACGAACCCCATAGGTGCCTGTAATTGTGTAGCACAGACATGCGTTTGAGTGGTAGAGTAAGAGTAAGTAATGCCAGGGTCAGAATATTTCTTTTTCAGAATTTTTATCCTGTGATAACATTTCCCTGAAATGTGAAACACAAATTTTGCCCCAAACTCTTCTGCGTTACAAAGATGGCACTGAAGTACTCCACTTAATGGATTTCTTTGAAATCCTAGGAAAATATAAATTGGCATTTCACAAGGTTCACACACTAGTTGTATTCTCTGTAACAATTCCAGTTTCCAATGCAGCGTGTGAATGTGAAACAACCGTTTCGTCCTTAAAATCTTTGAAAAGGCTTGCTCGAAACAGGATGCTGGATGCAAACTGCCTCATATGGCTGTCCTTGATATTGAGAAGAAATGTCAAGTCCTGGACATACCAAAGGTGGGCAATGTGTTCTCCAAAGCACATAGAGCAGAATTCTCCTACAGGAGAATTGCACTTCACTAAGTGACTTTCATTGTTTCTAATACTGAAGAAGATTAATTTCTTCCAACGTCACGTTCATTTTGCAAGAAAATTAAACTCTTCGAAACATTTTTTCGTCATTTATATTATTACCTTATAACTTGAATATTTATATCAGTAGTTTCATCTCCTGAAAGACGATGAATTATAAAATTATGAATGTCTTCCAATACTGAAATAGGTCACTAGAGACAACGCAAGTTACGAATAAAAAAGAATTAATGCCTTTATTAAATAGAATCATATGGAGATAAACTCGTAATCAAGAAGAAAATTTAGGCAGTAAACGTCCACTCTAAACAAGGGACAAATACAAAACAGCATACATGAATATAATAATAATAATTATTATTAAAACTATTATTATATATGTATATATATGTTATATATGTAGTGTTGCCACCTTCCGCCCCCCCCCCCGTCACATTTCCCTGGCGCCGTCACTGGTTGGAAGTAAATTTATTAGGACGAGTAAAGTAACATTAGCTGTTGACAGTGTTGCACTAAAGGACGTGATATGTGCTACTGTTTGTATAAATGATAGGAAATTTAAGCATACATTTTTAATTGTTGAGATTTGAGAGTTGTTTCCGCCATTTGATCGTAGGAAGAGGTTTTCTGAGACAGAGTGGGATTGTTTTACACGTACATGAGAAAGGGTGGTTGTTTAAAGATAGAGAAGTATTTTCCACGTTTTTTTAAAAGTTCAGATAAAACGAGAATTTAGCCTTACTGTTATAAAAAGAGATAACGCAGTACAGGGAAAGAATAACTCTTCACATTTTTCGCACCTGGTGGGATGCAACACACATGCAAAAGAGTATTGCAGGAAGTCTATGAACGAGGATGGAAAGGGACATGTGAAATTTGACTTACCTGCGGGTGTATTAGTGGATTCTAATATTCTTAACGTTGATATTGTATTTCTTTTAGTTGACTTGATTTACAAATAGGCTAAATTGCGAACCGACGTTCAGTTTAAAGTGCGATTCGGTTCAATTTGTGCCTCCATTGGGTATAGAACGCGAGGACCCTTAATTACAAGACCTCGGCGTTATTACTACGCCATCGGGGAGGCATCCAATTTACACAAATAGGTTGATTCCAATAACACGTTATATGCATAATCTGATAATGATGCACTTTTGGTGCATCTAAACATATTTTTTTCAACTATAGCATGTCTAAAAAAGTTATTAAAGTTTGGATTTTTATAAGTTCAGGAGACACGGGTCTGAAAATATGCGATATAAAATAAATGCAGGTTTGCCTTCCATACGTGGTGGTTTTGTCAAGTTTTTTTGCTTCGTGAAACATACACTTTTGCAGGAACGGCTTCTTGCATCCGCCTGGGGTCTTGCTCTAGCTAAACAAAAAATATATTTGTTTAGCATAATCGAGGGTTACTTATTCCTACCGAACAAGGATTCTATTGCGACCATACGGCTTTGCATGACAGTATCAATGAAGATTTATGTACAGAAATATTAATTAGGGACTTTTTTTTTCGTCAACTGGATTTAACATCCTTTTTTGTTATTCAGCAAATATTCAATTCATCACCTTTTTTGTCATTAATTTCCTTGCCAGGTAAAAGTAAAGTGTTCCCCTGTGCATAGCACCACGCCATGAAGGCGTATAGGGGGTATGGGGGTAACGCCCCACACTTTCTTGATCCGGTCGTGAGTGGGGGTGATGTGATCAGCATCACGCCCCTGACCGCCTTTACCCCCCAGTGTTTCCCCCAGGTACCCATGTTATTCGACGCTGGGTAGGCGCCGGGGCCGCTTCCACCGTTAGAAAAGTTCCCGGATTTGAACCGGCCGGGGATCGAACCCGGGACCTTGAGCATGGTAGTCAGACGCGTTACCGACTGAGCCACCTTGCCAGGACAACTGTTTTTATGCAAATTTTGGCGTACTTAACTACACATAAGCTAGATATTAGCTAATATTCGTGCTGTTATATTACTATTCTTGTACCGTCTTTGTAACATTTCATGTAATAATAATAATAATAGAACTAATTAATTTGCATATTCAAGTGAATAGACATGAATTATATTAATGTATTAATTTAAACATTTTCTTGATTGTTGATGTTAATGTTATTACCATTTTTTCTGAAACACTTGGCTCGAACACCCTCCCCCGACATATATTTCTAGATGCGTGCCTGCCGAAGGATAAATTAGATCAAGCGGTGGTGGTACCGGACTTAGAGGCTAAAGGGAAAACAAAGAAGTATGTGCGTCATAAGCTGAGCATACGAAACAGCACAATATCACAAAGAAACACTTTATGAAACTTATGTCATAGAAGATGTTTAACAATATTAAAAACAATAAATGCTTTCTATATGTAATATACTAAGTATTGAAATTTTAAATAGTCTTTTGTGTTCGTACTACACATTTAAAAACATTTTTGTTGCTCCCGAGCGCCAAGCTTAGAATTTAAAGAAAAAATGTAAATTTTCATAGTGCACGGAAGTTCGATATTCAGAAAGAAAAAAGGTCCAGGGGAAAACATTTCAAAAGGATTGACAGTTGTATGGAAGCGAGAAAAACCACAAGGTAGATTTCATAAGATACCTAGCAATCAGTAACCAAGAAACTGCATTTTTAACATTAATGTCCTCATGATTAACGAACCTTATTTATTCTCACCACGCAATGGATAAAATATTTGGAGCTTTATTCCACTTTCCGGAAAAATATTGTGTTTCTGCTACTTTTGACTTTTGTTGGCATACGCCAAAGTCTCGTCTCGTCTCGTCTCGTCTCGTGGACAACACTAATGAATGACTATAGCTCCTGTCCAGTCTTACGGCGGGCATCTCTACATACTGGCAAAGGAAGTGGGGATCGGGGAAGCGACCAATCCAGCGCGATAAGAAACTAAGCAGCCTGTAGAACGAGGTGCGCGTAGTAGTTCCTCCCGCCAGGCCGTAATTACCGGTGCCACCGCTGTTGTCTGGTTGGTTTGCTGCGTATTCCCCGATCCCCACTTCCCTTGCCAGCATGTAGAGCACCCGCCGTAAGAGTAGACAAGAACTCTAGCTTGTCAAGCAGCAAACAACTATTCGTCTTTCACTCCTCGGTGGAAAATGGGCACACGGTTCACTCCGCTTTATTGGCTTTTATTTCTTTTTTTCTCATTCCTGAACCATGTCAACCCCCCCCCCCGTTCCTTGTTCCCTACCAAATTGTTGAAACTCCCCTTACCCCATTTCCTTGCTATTCCATTGTGCGACAGTCGATATCATTTCTTCTCTATGTCCATTATGTGTCACTATTTGATTTTCTACTGATGCGTCCATCCTTCTTCCCGAATCTCACACCCACCCCACTACATATAATTTTTTTTCTATTTTTTAATATTATTTCTAATCCCCAAATGTGTACGTCTTCCTCCTTTGTTTGCAGCACTTGCTTCTTAACGCAGTGATAGCCTACCGTGTCGCTGTAGCTCATTTTTGCTTGCACTGTGTGTGTGTGTGTGTGTGTGTGTGTAAAGCCTGCTTTTTGAATGGACGGTTTCTATCCGATAAAAATCCGGCTTGAAATTTTGGATTTTTACCAATTGTGGCTAACCCATTTCACTTGCAGTGTTAGAAGAGTTTAGAGGTTCGTAATGTCATATTTTGCAATTAGCTAAATAATTTAACAAGGTGTAGCAACCAAGAGACACTTACTGGCCATTTCTTCTACAGGGTGTCCAAAAAGTCAAGCAACCAAGACTGAATGTACGTTACTTTTGTACAAATAGTTATAGAGACATGAATCTTCTACTAGGTATTACCTTTGTCCATGTGGATATTTTTTAAACATTAAACTAGAAAATTGTGCTGTTCATGAACATTCAGTATGGGAAAAAGTTACTAAGGTTCTTTTTAAAAAAATGTACAAAGTGAAAGCGAGCATGGATTAATTACAGCTATGGAGTCGCTTGCAAAAAGTTTTCAATATGTACCATTGGTCTCTGGAGATATTTACCGAATTGATAAAAGAATGTCAAAATGAAAGAAATATTTGAAATTTTTTGTATTAAAAACTAACCTACCTATCTTTTGTACAAAAAATTTCAAATATTTTCTTTCATCTGGACACTGACTATCATAACCAGATGCCAGGCACACCTACCTGATACTGCCCTCTGACCCAATCAATGTTGCCAGTACACCTCGTAATTTTCTAAAAATGCTTCTTCGTGAATAAGCCATAATTAACCCCTAAATCGTCTGTAATGCATAAAAAATTATTGTTCTTTTATGAATTCGGTAAACTACCCACAGAGACCATCGATACACGTTGAAAAGTTTTTCAAGCGTCTTCACAGCTGTCTCTTATCCATACAAATTTGATTTGCAGCAAATTTACCTTGATATCAAGCCAAAATCATGAAGATTCAGGTATTAATGTCAAAGATGTTGAATACTATTTGTGTTCTAATTTAAATGAATAGTGTGCTTTCGTGTGCTAACGAATGCCTAAAATAAAGTACAATTTCTTGCTCAAAAGTAATTTTTTGACTTGTAGCGATTTTATCTTGATATCATGCCGTTTTTATTAAAATAAATAGTGTGCCTTCATGTGCTAACGAATGCCTAAGAGATAATACAATTTAATTGCTCAAAGGTATTTTTTTATACTTATAGCGATTTCATCTTCATATAATGGCGGAGTTAATTAATATCTTGGTAAATATTTGCGTTTTAATTAAAATAAATAATGTGCTTTCGTGTACTGACAAATGCCTAAAAGATAATACAATTTAGTTTCTCAAAAATATTTCTTTTTATTTGTGGCGATTTTATCTTGATATCAAGCCAGAGTCGCCAGGATTAGTTCATTAATATCTTGGATAATATTTGCGTTTCAATTAAAATAAATAGTGTGCTAACGAAGGCCTAATAGAAAGTACAATTTTGTTGCTCAAAAATATTTTTTCTTATTTTAACGACTTTATCTTGATATCATACCAGAGTTCATTAATATCTTAGTTAATATTTGCGTTTTAATTAAAATTAATAATGTGCTTTCCTGTGCTAACGAATGCCTAAGCTCTAGTACAATTTAGTTGCTCAAAAATATTTTTTGATTTGGGGAGATTCTATCTTGATATCAACCCAGAATCGCCACAATAAACTCATTAATATCTTGATTAATATTTGTGTGCTTATTAAAATAAATAGTGTGCTTTCGTGTGCTAACGAATGCCTAAAGGATAGTACAATTTGGTTGCTCAAAAATAATTTTTTGATTTGTGGTGATTTTATCTTGATATCAAGCCAGAATCGCCACAATAAACTCATTAATATCTTGATTAATATTTGTGTGCTTATTAAAATAAATAGTGTGCTTTCATGTGCTAACGATGTGCAAACGTCTGAGATATAATTTCATAATTTATTAATATGTGGCGATTTCCACTTGACATACGTGATTTCTTCCGCAGGAAATCAGGGAAAGTTGGAGTCACAAATGGGTCGTTGTTCCATGTCGGCAAATTTTTACTGGCGGCTTGACAAGAAAGGACAGAGTTGTCCATTACCAGAAATAGAAATTTGTTATGACGCAATTTTTCTTTTCACAACAATTATGTTTCTTCCTTCTATTCGAGTGCAATCGGGCTTGCACAAAAATTGAACACATAACTGATTTGGAAGCGCGAGGCCCTGTGCGGTGGCACACGTCGCATACCCCTAACGGCGGCCCTGGTCTGGCAACTATCAATTCTCTTCTAATTCTGTGCCAAGGCATTCGGGCCATGATCAGCATTTTATATTAAATTGAATGAATAAATAAAGAACGACCCTAGCAATGTAGACTATGTATATTTTTACATTTCTTGGCTTAGCAGGAATGACACGATTATTTCTTTTTACGTTTTGAGTTAGAATTGGAAATTCTTTATTCATGAGTGAAGTTCAGCCTGTGGCCTCTCTACCGTTGTATATTTATAACGCTAGTTTTATCGAGGCAATGGGAACAGATGATAATGATAGAATAAAGTAATAAACAAACATTACTTACCCGAGATTCGAACCCATAACCCCTATTTTCGTAGTATGCTATACAAACCCAGGCCAGCTAGAACATATTTTCGGCTGATAAATGTCCCCTTCCACCAAGTCTAGAATCCTCCACTGGTTTTGAAGTACCTCTTCCTTACAGTGTACGAAAGCGGGTCATCTACTACGTGAAGTGCCGATGTTGGGTGACGGAAGGCGAGGATCCATTGGAGAACTGGTTCACTAGAGTCTGGATCGAAGATACTTTCGAGAATTACATTGCAAAGAGTGGTCTTGGATTCATGGGTAAGTTTCCATTTCGGTTATTTAACATGTCGTCTTTCTGCCTTCTGAGTTAATCGCGACGATGAGGATGAATGATGAACAACCAGGGCTCGATCGCTATTTATATGCTCGTTTGACAGTTGGCAATTTGCTCTTAATTTTAGTTTAGAATGTTCTTCTAACAGTCAATTTATGACATCAGTGTTGTGATATTTAATGTTTGCTCCCTTTCCCATAATTCACCCGCGCTAGGTGCTATCCCCCCACCACAGAGGGCAAAGTGTTAGTTTGGAACGACCCGATTTCAGTAAATTCCCTGGCTCTGGGTAACCAGTCTCACTGATAAGCAACCAGAAATATGTATATTTTTTTATGTATTTGCATTTTTCTGATTCTATAATTTTTAGGCATTTGTATTTTTTTCTGATTCTATATCATCGCGTTTCTTCCTCTTTAGGCAAATCGTGAAGAACTGATGATGAGGACGAATGTTGATTATGTTAAATTGACGATGGAAAACCCACAAAGGAACATTTATGTCCAGGACTCGAACCCGGGACCGTTGGTGGTGAGATTGTGATTCCAGAATTCAACGCGCTCGGCCACATAGGACAGGGTTACTCAACCGCCGTGTCTGGACACGGTATCGGGCCCTGGCGTCAATTATATCGGGCCACAAGTTCTCCTCAAATTTGTCGTTTGCGTTTGCGCAGCAGTTTTCATTAACAAATTAATTTGAGGTGGAAATATTCTGAATAATTGGACATTTTCGGTGTTCAAAATGTAACATGTCAATGAAAATCAGAACTTACCAAATTAATTTAATTATGTTGGACTGAGGAACTACAATATTTTATTGAATCTCCGTAGTGGTAAACAACTAATTTAAACGCAATTTAGTATTTGTCAACAAGAATGAACATAATGTAACTATTGTATGTGGTATTACTTATGATTATACCATAATTTATTTATTAATATATAATTTAAAGGGTGTATATAATTATTGTATAAAGTTAAAAAAAAATACAGACATTTACGAATAAAATTGTTTGGATCTGGGCATCGACTTTCAAAAGAAGAATATACTGTGCCGCATCTCAGGAAGGTTGAGAACCACTGAACTAGGATACATTTTTTTATGTAATGTCACGTCGTATGCTTCTCTCCATTTGTTTTCAATTAGAACACTTATCAAGTAAAGTAACCAGAATACAACTAACGCCTTTGTTTCATTACTACTCATACGTAAAATGTATCGTCTACACGATTTATATTTTTCCGAGGTTTGGTGTTATTGTTGTTTCTATAGGGGAAGAAGTGCCTCCCCGATAGCACAGTGGTAGCGTCGTCGCCTTGTCGCAGTGGTAGCGTCAAGAGGTCCCGAGTTCGATACCCGGTGGAGGCACATAGTGGTTCGGATCCCACTTTAAACTGTAGGTCCAGTCCCGATTAGCCTTACTGTGCATAAAGTGGACTCAAAACACCAAATCAATCAATATAGGGGAAGAAGAAATATTCTAAAATTCTTAACATTTTTATGTTCAAACAGTTCCCCTTTCCACCAACAGGGGAATGGTCCGATTTGGTGTGACATCTGTCGGCTGGACTACATACTACATGCACAAGCCTCGACGGTTTTCGGCTACTTTTTCAATGGGAATGTTGACCAAGAAACAGGAGGAAAACTTGACTGATGTGATACATAAAATTCAATATAATATAAGTGGCTACGTAAAGAAACATTTACTGTGAACTTCAGGGAGGAAGCAGGGGTGGCGCCAGAAATTTTCGACCAGGTGGGCAGAAGCTCCATATTAGATTAGCGTGGGCAGTATAAATGTAAGACCACAGCGGCGTATACTCTGGGTCACCTAGGTAATCGGAGATGACCCGGCTATAATTTTTTAAAAAGTTGTTTTTTTATTTCTTCACAATATTCTTCCGAACCAATCTTTGTCACATATTTCTTTGCTTCCAGCGCGAAAATGTTTTCAACCGTTTGCCGCGGAATGTCCGTGAGGCTTTTTCTCCAGCTGGTGGAATCTGGTGACGTCATGGTGAGATTCCACCGGCTCCCTTTAAATCCCTTACGGGAGGGGTAGGAAACACTGCTTCTCAGGCGCGGTTATTCCGTGGCAAGGGTAAGCTCCTTCTGGAGAGAGTCCATCGGTCGCACTCTCCACCCCAGAGTCTTTGCCGTTCCCTCGGCTGGCAGTGGCGCCCTCTTCTGCCATTCTTCCCCGATGGCCTTTGTATCGTAGGAGCTGTGTTGTTTACGACAGGGAAATTTCTCGGGAAAAAAAAACAGAATTCTGGGTTCACAAATTGCGTACTGAAAAAGAAAGTAGAGAAAATACATCTGAAAATGCGCGAGAAACAGGGAAATCTGAACAACATTTGCGAACCAATTCTATGTTAATTCTCATTTTACATTTGCTTCTGTCTTACTGATCTCTGCTATTTCAACAGATATTGTAAAAGGAAAAAAAACTTTAATATTGAAAATGAAGGTAATTAAATAAATTAAAATTTGAACTAGAAATTCAAGAAATTACACCGACCTCCGTTGCGGAGTGTTAGCACAGCTCCCTACGACGCCAGAGCTACAGGGTTCGAATACAGGCCTGGGTGTTCTTGGTAAATGTCCCTTCATCAATGTCATATCATCACTCGTAGTGATTAACCAAAAGTGGCAGAAAAGCGACGTCAAATAACAATTTAATCAATCGATTAATGAAGTAATTAAACTATATGCTTACTTTTTTTCATTTTTGTATTTTAAGATGCGTGATTACTTTCTTTGTAGCCTTCAAAACCAGTACTTCTTTCACAGAAATGAATAATTTTTAAAAGGGAAAGCTATCAGAAATAAATTATATATATATACGTACACATAAATTAGTTAATTTAAGTTGTTTTTCCCCCGCTTTAGATTAATAATGATCATAAAGATAAAAGATGTATGAATAAAATATATAAACAAAAAAAGCAATGATTCCAACTTATAAAACCTTGCGCATCGCAGGGAATTTAAAGCTGGGAAAGGGAATTTTTCAGCATCCATAGGGAATTTAATTCTGAGTCAAGAAGTAAGGAACCACAATAGAAGATTGGCGCAGGGAATTGATTGCGTGTTGTAGGTGGCTTTGTGCTGTTCTTCCTGTTAGCGATTCGAAAATGTAATATTTGTTTAGCTGTTAGTGGTTTGTATTCGTGCTAGTGCTGTGTTTACTGAAGTTGAAAGCAATGGATATAATACAATATTTGCGTGTGAAAATATTTGGAACGGGATCTTTTCCGGAGAAATTGGAAATAGTTAATGTAGGTAGGCCAGTAACATCTCTTGTACACAGGTCTTGAACTTAAACTTCCATGTATACAAACAAAAATCGGGAATGCACGAGTAACTGGACACTGGGGTAACTTGAATTTTAGACTTCAATTAATATTGACGGTTTTTATTTCACTACCGCATTCCTTTCATATTCTTTGTTACAGGTTTTTTCTTATAGATTTATTATATTTTCTTGTTTTATTATTTGAAATTCTAAACGTAGATTAACTGCAAGTGCAATCACAACAATTATTCGACACTGGTCGCAACAATAAGGTAACATTTTTATCACATATATTCATAAATCCTGTATGGATGTTGAGGTAAATTTGCAGGGAGACTTGAGGAGTGGGTGGATGAATCAAGTGTCGGAGATTACCCACTAGTTAAAACCAGGATACGCCACTGTAAGACCATCGTATATATGCGTATGTATCCTCCTCTCTCTTACACTCCCGATTTTCCTCTTACTTGTTTTCTCTATTTCTTTTTTTTCCCTCTTTTATTCTTTTCTAATCTATTCTCACATCTTGTTCCATTTCCTTTCGCTTTGTCACTGATGGACACAATCATTTCAAGGAAGTGTTTACCCATGCGCAGCCATACAATCTAATCACATTCTTTCATGCAGGTTAATACAGTGAAATAAATGTGAATTAGGTTTAAGCTTGTGTTGCAAATACAAGGCACATACTTGATTTTATGTATTCGGCGACAGTGATAGAAAATGTGATGGTAGACAATCGTGAAATTTCTCGTAATTTAAATGCATGTTCCTGAGCATAGTATTTTCATCGTATGAGTTTTTGACTGAAAGGGTTTTCTTACTCCTTGTGGGTCACTTTTCTTAGCTTACAAGGTTTGTACAACTGACAAATCTGTCTGAATGTTTGCAGTAGCGGCGGTTGGGTGCCAACATTTGAGGGGCCAGAAAAGGATTAGCATAAAGAGACCATAATGCGGAGGCAAAAAGTGGCAAAATGTGGCGGGGGGAACTGTATTCCCTACTTCCCGCTTCTCCTAATCGCCGCCACTGAATGTTTAGATTGAAATGAACGTCTTATTAGGAATGATTTAAAACACACGGAAAACCAATTCTTTGTTCATTGTCCATGAAGTGTTCCTAAGTGTATGGCTGCAGCAACACAAGCCTTCCATCTGTCCCTTCGGGGCAAGATCAATCAAATCTTTCCAATCCTTACCAATTTCTTTTAGGTCCGTCTCAACGTTATCCTTCCATCTTCGTCTTTGCCTTCCTACTGGTCTCTTACCATCAGGTTTCCCAACAAGAATCATGTAAACTATTCTTTCCTCTGCCATTCGTGTCACATGGCCTCCCCATCTAAGTCTTCTTGATTAAATTATTCTAATAATAATTAAAATGTCGAAATAATTTTGTGCTGCTGGAGGAAATAACGCTAAGATGATGTTTTTATTTGCTTATTTAGAGATTATTTTAACTATACCCAGGCTGGGATTTATATACGTATGTGGAGGCCCGGAGCTTACAGCACCAAGACCTCACTCCAATCCCCTCTACACAGTTTCAGTTATAACTTCTCGCCTAGTTACATGGTGTGGTTTGTTATTATATTTTTACCACATCCGAAGTACCTAATTTTTTCATTATGTGGTACTTTTCAAAGCAGTCTTTCCCAGTGAAGACCCGGAGCTGCAGTCCTCAAGTTCACCCTAAATTCTGATGTAATCTTGATCATACCCTGCATAATTTTGAGCCTCCTAAGCCTACCTACTAGCTGCTTTTAATCATAGAAGTATTCATTTGATCACAGTTTTTGTTTCAATAGCTCTAGTAATTACTTTCACTTTCTAATGACAAAATCGGCTTTTTATTGCTTGATAATATGTGAACATTTCCAGCATTGATAATATTCACAACTAAAATGTACATGTTATGAATACCAGAATACACTTATTTTTATTTATTGAATCATTCACATATCCCCAAGCATATGTACTATTTATTGAATTTCATTGGGTGGGCAATCGGATGGGCACAGGAATTTTCGGGTGGGCGTTTGCCCACCCCTGTCGCCGTCCCTGGAGGGGGGAGGAGAATACTTTCTTAGTTATTGGATTTCCAGCTGAAGTGGTCCAATAACATTTATTGTTCTGATAAAACAAAACTTGGTGGGATGTTAGCAACCAGTGTTTTCCTTGAAGACAATTGTGATAGCAATTGTCATTCTGGATGAAATCATTTGAATTATCGACAAATTATTTCCATGCATTAACATTGTGTGCCAGAACCATTTGAGTTATGATTGAGTTGGTGTTTAAAGTCCACTTTATGAACAGTAAACCTACAGTTTAATGTGGAATCCGAAGCACTATGTGCCTCCATCGGGACCTGGGACTCCTTGATTACAAGGCGACGACGCTACCATTGCGCCATCGGGGAAGACCTGGAACCATCTGAGTATATGTGTTTGTCCATTTCTTTTCATCAGGCGTCAAAGAAGCTGTTACACATGCACGGGATGGACAATCCACTCGACAACGCGAGATTCAAACTGCGGGCTGCGAACTGGACGCAGACAGTTCTCGAATATTTCTCTCTGATTCGAGCCTGAACACCACTGATGTGTTTCGTCCTTCCATATTTGCAGCTCTTATAAAAGCCGACGAAACCCACCAAATTGTTCATATTCAGGCCTAAGCACTCGCAAGTGTTCAAAATTGACTGTCATAGCTTTGTCAGTCTTGTGTCTTGTCATATATCGGCACGAAACAAAGGAAGTCTTCTCGAATCCAATTGGATACAGTTGGATCCGTTCCCAACACATCTACTGTTTCGTCCCCCAATATGATCAAATGCTTACTCATTTATCTCCAGTGACGTGCCAAAGGGAGGGTTGGCCCTGTTGGTTGGGGTCATAAGCCCATTTGACCAAGTATTCCTTAAGAAAAGAACGTCAAAGACCGAAAAAATGGCAAAATGAGTACTGATCACCAAAAATAGTATGCATAACCCCTCTCCCATGGCATGCCACTCTTTATCTTGGACCCATTTTTTTTTAATATCAACTCACCAGAAGTTCTTATCATTTCGTTCTGCAGGTTTGGATATTATCCTTTAGGGTGCTGTCGCCTGCCTTCGCACCTAACCCTAACAAAATCCTAATTTTGCATCTTTGTGATTTGCATCTTCAAAACTTAGGAAGATTTCAGACCGAAGGGCCTCACGATACATGTAGTTTGGAATAAGACAATCAACAGCAACGTTTCACACCGTAGCGAAACAAAGGGCCGCACGAACCTACTTCCGACTTGTGAAATCCTCAGGCGATACGGTGTGAAATCTAGACCACTGTCATCGTCACCTCGAAGCGGCAGCTCGTGTTGACTACAGAACTAAAATGTCTCCTCAACCGGTGGGAATGTCCCTCAGTTTTCTTCTTTTTCCTTTATTTTCTGTGCTTGTTCGTTATACAGGCAACATCTTACGATTTGACATACACAGGACATGTAGACATTTTAGTGAAAAAGTCGAAGTCAAGGTTGGTTCAGTTGGTAGAGCAATATCACGGTATGCCAAAGCCTTAATTCGGGTCCTGGTAGAACCTGCAATTTCCTAAAAAATGTCAACATATGCAACATCTTCTTGCTTTCTCTTCTCTACAGTCATAAAATTTTCGGTTGTCCCTTCATGGTAGTTAAGTGTTTGAGTGTGTGTGGAACCCAGTAGGTTTAAACAAAATATTTTTTTTAAGCCATGAAATTCTTGGACTGCATACGTGAAATTTGATCCCGGCAAACTAAATCATCACTCAAAACTTCGATTTTCAGTTGATCTGTGCAGCTTATTTCTTTATTAATAAACCGCTCCAATACCCGGTACTGCTGACATATTCACTTTAGAGAGAGAGAGCGAGAGAGAGAGATATTCGATCTCTTCGGCTCTCGACCCGAACTAGCACTACACTGAGGCTCCGGAAGTTCCGCTGTCGTCAATGTCTTCAGCTTTGGACCCGAACTGGAACTATACTTCGTTACTTTATGATATTTAGTCCTTTTCATTTTCGAATCACTAGATCTTATAAGCTACCAATAGACACTGACTGTTCACTAATCGACTGTATGAACTGTTACACTTACCTCTGAAGTCTCATTAACCGATTCTGTTGTACAAATCAACCTGGAAATTGAAGCCGCGTATTTATATCATCATTATATTCTAGAACGTTCCGCAGATAAAGTATTCGTTGATGTTGCCAGTAGTTCGACTCCTTCTCTTATTCAAGAACATTCCCTCTCGCGCTTTCCAGAAATTAAAAATTACAACGAATCGTCCTACATGTGGCGCAGCTTCCAATCTTTACATAGTGCTGAAGTTCGCTGCGACAACACCGAAAGCGCAAGAAAAGTTTACGTGCAATATTATGAACAACAGGGTTGTAGAACATTCTCCGTCTTGCCTTGATAATTATTTCTCTCCTTAAATTATCGTCACATTATTTTATTTCACATCTCAAGAAACAAAAAACCTCGTTTTATCTAGTGTAAACCGAAAACTAAGGGAGATGGCTAGAGCCCCTAAGCCCACCTCCCCCCCCCATGGATACGTGCCTGACCACAAAAAGAAGCTCGGATTTGAAATTTCTGCAAGGAACCTGTACTAGCCATTCTACTTGTAATTAATTACCAGTCCTTTATATTATTAAATAAAAATAATAATTTAAAACCAATGAAATTACATGTAGAAATACGCGCATGTAACATTAGCTGGACATTCACTTTCCAGGGAGCGTTGCTGTCAGCTGTATTCAGTTTTTACCAATTAGTACATTCCTTCAAAACGATAGGACATGTTTGCATAACGGCGCTTTGTGTGTTTGGCATTGAACGGTTTATCAACTTCGAACACAAATGAGCAGTAGCTAATTCAGAAGAGGATTGGTTGCCCTTGCATATGTATTCCCTCGATTAGGCCCTTCAGCTTACTTGACTGCATCCGCGTGTCAGTGCATAGCGATGTCAAGAGATGCCTCCAAACTTCATTAAACATGAAAACTAGTTAATAAAACTTATGATCAAGCAAGCCACATTCGAGTGTCAATCTTTGACCTATTTTTTAATTGTATGCGAGAGTGAAAGAGGAGAATAAGAGAGGGATAGAGTGAAAGAGAGAAAGGGAGAAACAAAAAACTGAAAAACTGGGAAGAGAATGATAAGAAGAAAAGAAGAAGTCAAAGAAAAGCCGTAGAAATAGTAGTATAGAAAAAGGGACAGCAGTCCTAAAGACAAACTGAGAGAGAGAGACAGAGAGAGAGAGAGAGAGAGAGAGAGAGAGAGAGAGAGAGAGAGAGAGAGAGAGAGAGAGCAACAAACTTAGTATAGATTAACATCCTTATGGGCAACTTGTCTTTCCTTTCCATTTTATTTGAGATATTTTTACTGAGGTGAAGCAAGTCCTTAAATATAATATATATATTGAGATTTCTTAATTCTTTTGTTTAACTGACTTTTTGCTAGTGCCTCTAATAACGATTGTTTTGTATGAACTCATGCAGGTGGTATATTCTTCACATACCTCACCTTCGGCTTTCTTGTTTTCCAACTAAACCTTGCGTTGGCAACTGCCACAGTTATCTGCTCTATAATTGGAATCATCCTTACTTTAGGACTTGCATTCAGCTGTACTATACGGTAAGTATTAGTTCTTCATTTGATTATAAATGTATTATCAGTATTGCGGAGATTGTGGAGCAATGAGCAATATGGTTTTCTTCACTAATTATTTTTAACTAATGCAATTTTGAGCATATTTACAACTCTAAAACTTATAAATTGACGATATCATGTATGATATTCCTTGAATTCCTTGAATGCATGACATTGTGCTTATTCCTTCATTCCAGGAAGGAAATGAGGAATTTCCTACAGTTCATTTGTACTGTACTGTACTTTTTTTTGATTAGCTACTGTCAAGAATTGACTGCTTTCGCACGCACCAGCAGCAGCCGAAAGACGATGGACACAGGCTTTCTGCCGCTCGCTCAGGAAAGACGGCGGTTATCCTACAGACAGATGGGTGAGAGGTGGAAGGACCATTGAAGGGAGGGGCGGCGATCGGCGAGGACTGAGGAACCAGCAAGTTGTTCCTCAATCAGCGTTGCCAATCCCAGCGAAATGGTACTAAAACAAGCACAGTTTGATATTTGTTGGCACTTAGCACCCTGTTTTTGACATAGTAGTAATATTCTACAAACGCCAGTCCCTGGGAGAGGAAAAATCGAATTCAATGGAATATGTTTTCAGGAAATTAAAATAATATTATGTCCAAATCTTATTTCTACTTCACCAGCGGACATGTTTCAAACGAAAGGGAGTATCCGATCCAGCGTCAAGCTTCTTTTACAACCATGCCGCGATCCATCTTCTATATTTTCTTCATGCTGCCCGATTTAGTTCATCAAGAGATTTTGTGGTAGGAAATCGATGGAAATTTGGAAGTAAACAATTTTCTCAAACCTTTTTAAGTTCTATGTTGAACCCATGTTGTTTGTTGCACAATTTTAAACAATTTTGGAGGAAAATTTATGCTATTACATAACTGTTACGCAAGTTCAAAACTCTAGAAAAGTAGATACTGAATTACAATTATCCGAAAAAAGGTAATTAATAATAAATCCTAGCACAATTTTTTTTAAAAAATAGCATAATTTTGAAGTTTTAGCAGCACTTTTTGTTATCGTGAACCCACTCGACGACAGGGAGGGAGAAGAAAATCGAAATTCTTGAAAAATCTGAAATATCGTTTGTTATTTTCGTCTGTTTTTATAGGTTCACATTTAAATATAGTAGTATCAAAAATACTTAAGAGCTAACAATAGACCCTTTAATTGACATTAATGGCTTTTTAATTCAGTTTCGAGGGGTGACGCTATTGTTAATTAATCAAGTGCCACGTGCCGGGGGTGGAGGAGGAGATGAGTCATCGATGACTCATGCACACGTGTGAGTTTGAAATTAATGGTTTTCCATTAGTGCACAAAAGACACTATTATGTATTCCGTTTTCGACCTAAGCTAACACTATTGTTGTATTTTATTAATGCGTTTCTGCCGGATATGAGTCATGGGTGCTTTATGCACACGTGGGATCTTGGAATTAATGGTTTTTTGCCATTAAGGTACAAAAGACACTATTATGGAGTTCGTTTTCGGACTATTCTAACACTATTGTTGTATTTTATTAATGCGTTTCTGCCGGATATGAGTCATGGGTGCTTTATGCACACGTGGGAACTTGGAATTAATGGTTTTTCCATTAATGTACAAAAGACATTTTCGGCCTATTCTAAGGCGTCACGTCCGGCCATTTTGGCGTCGGTGGTGAGTCATATTTGGTATAATTAAGGATCCGGATTTACCCGAATTCAACCGGTGGCGACGCGTTCGATCGGAGGTAGAAGATATTATAACACATGTTCGCTTTAAAGGCGAAGAAATTGAACGATGTAGCCTATATGAAAACGAAGTATGCAGGCAGAAGATATGTTATTAATATTAACCTGTTACGGAAGAACCTGTTATGTGGTTGCATTCATCGGCACCCCCAAACCGCGAGCGTTCATGGACACGCGTGGGGGAAGAAAGGGTCGCCATTGTTACGGCCCCCTTCGCTTGGTCTTCTTCCGAAGTTCAATGGAAGTCAAGTGTCGCCAAATTTTTACACACGAGTATTGATTTTCTTTGAGGTTCCAATTTTATTTGGTGGAAGTAATCTACGCGGTATTTCTGCCGCCTTTCGTAACATTGCAAAGACTATTTGACCAAAACCGTAAGGAATTTGGCTGAACTAGGAACATTCAGTTCCAGTATCTACAAGTTAAAGTGGATAGCAGCCACTATTTGCCCTTATTTCGGGGTTGCGAACCACGGACCATTTGATTATTGCCTTATATACATCAGGATTCACGTAAAATTGACCAGATGTTTTTACTGTTAGGGACAATATTTCGCATTTTTTGTGTATTTTTACTCAGAAAACGCTATTTGAACGATTCAAGCAAGAGTTCGCATGGCAATTTAGACACACAAACTGTGTTTCTTCAACTTTAGCTGAAATTTAGGTTTATTTTTTTACTCTAATATCACAATTTCTTCTATTCAGACAACATTTTTTATTAAATTTTGGACTCACAAAGACATTTTTCAACTTTTAACTTGTTATTTTAAAAGTTTATTTCCATTTTTTACTCTAATATCACAATTTCTTCTATTCAGGCAACATTTTTTATTAAATTTTGGACTCACAAAGACATTTTTCAACTTTTAACTTGCTATTTTAAAAGTTTATTTCCATTTTTACTCTAATATCACAATTTCATCTATTCTGGCAGGAGTGTTTATTCCAGTTTAGACTTGCAAAGATAATTTTTTCAACTTCTTTTATTAATTTTTCTATTTATTGCCTTTTGTATCTTATATTTATTAATTCTTAACTTTGAGTTTTGTTCTTTATTTAAAGAATTTCTCTAATCACTAAGGAAGAAGTACTTTTAAGTAAAACTGTACCCACAAACTTTATTATTACTATTATTATTATTATTATTATTGTTGTTGTTTTTTGTTTTGATGTAGTTGTTGAATCTTGTTGTTGTTGTTAGGGTTTATTGACTTCCACTACGCTATTTTTGGTTTGCTTCGTAGGAAAGTTTGTTTATTTTAGAGTTTCCTCGGTATTTTCTTACTGTTAGGGTAGGTAAAGTTTCTTAAATATATGAGTAGGGTTCCATATATTCTTGTTCTTGCATGTTTTTCATATGATGTGATCACAACAACTCTCCAAGTGCTTTTACTGCATGTTTCCATTTTTATTGAGGCTTAGTGATTCCTAGAGCCACTTTATGCATGAGAGAAAGCTTGAAAATTTCGATCTCAGATAGCCGTCAACCTTATGTCAGAGTATTTTCGAGTATATTTTAGACTTATTATGGGGCAGTAGAATATCACGCCTTGCTTATTTTTTAAGTATGTTGCGCAGTTATTGTATTTTTGCTTTTGCTTTCTAGATAAACTGTATGAAATGTTTAATATTTGTACTTTTCTTTGCACTTATAAGAGGCCAAACTTTTACTGTAACTAAAATTATTATGTCTCTAAGCACTGAAACCCCTTTACCAAGAGTACTATAACTGAATGTTTATTAATATTGTTTCTTTCATCCCTTAAATATAACTACTTAACAATATAATGACAAATCACAGGACAAGACGATGTTAGCAGATGACTACGTGGCTCTTAAGTCCACCTGCCAAACTTTTCTTACCATGCTATTTACCCTTATAGTCTTTTATTCGGGGTACGTTTCAAGTACTACTTGACTTTTTGAGTGTTTGATTAACACCAGGGGTTATTTGTATCTGTTATGCTGTATTATTTGAGGCTTCTATTTTTTTATTCTACAATCACTATATGTCCCTGAGAACTAAATTTCCACTGACTGAAGCTTAAAGCTTACGCTCTACAGCATGTTGAATGGTTAAGCACTGGTCAATATGAATTTTACAGAGGCTAGTAGGAGGCATAGGAACACACGCCAGAGCCTTATTAGCATGCAAGAAGCATTTTCAGGGAGTACTACGAGGAAACGAAGTTGATTTTTTGAGTGATTTACCAGTTACACAGCCAATATTTGCTATTTCAAGTAACTACAGGTACCAAAACATTTTACAGCCCAACACTAACTAGACTTCAATTTATATTTTATTAGGTGCTAAATGTAGCAAGAACACTAATTGTACATACTTTTGAGAATCCAACTATTTCAGGATTTTTTCTATGTAAGCATATTTTTATTGATTACTAACTTTAACAGACCAATCAGGAAGACGCCAAAATTCACTAAACTTAGTACTATAGTGTATGTGATTGCATGAAAAGTAGAAATTATAACAACCACAAGATTTCGCTTTTTTTGCTTTTGGGACTAATCGTGACGCTGAGGATGAATGGATGGCCAAAAATCTTAAGGACTGGATGTATTTTACCACTACAGACGCCTATGTAGAAACACTAGAGTACTGTTAGCTTTCAAAATTGAGGTTATACTGTACTGTTTTTTAAATATTTCGTATTTGGCACGCTTAACAAGTTACATTTATATCCATTTCAGGACAAATATTGCTAAAACTCTCAAATTAATGTGTACAACTTTATATTTCTGCTATCAAAGGAATTAACAACCCTATTTTACAAACAAAGGGTATTGTTTACACTTTATTTACTTCAATCTGAGACTAATATTTTACAGTAATTGAATCATTCAGCCCTAGTCAATATTTTACTGCATCAGAAAGTTTGTTATTAATCTAATAAGTATGCTATTTTGTGCTATTCTAACGCAAAAGTTGTTTAATTCACTGGTTATAATGCAAACTTTTGCACAATTTCGATATATTCACTACCTTCAAACCAAACAATTGTACTTATTTAGCGCATTTCATTTATATTTCTTGTAATTAACTTATGTTTCTTATAATTAACAATCTAAACTAATTACTTTGGCATGTTAAAAACCTTATTTTTTACTATTTCCTATTCTATCAGGTTCTATATTGCTGTTTTTATCAATTTATGTAAGACCACACTCTGGTAAATGCCTATATATTCTCTTTTATACACACGCACGCATGCTACACACACACTCACACACACACACACACACATTTACACACTTATACGAACATACATCTGACGTTTTTCAATATTTTGCTATGAAGTTTGCATCCACGCTATTCAATCAAGGGCAGGCAATGTAGTATTTATGAGTATTAGTAATCCAAAAGTGGTGTTTTTGGTGTCCAAGTTCAGATGAGAGTCTGCTATGTGCCTTTTGCAGGGGATTGCATGTGAAGTGTATCCATATTGAGCATTATTGAGTGTGTATGCTTCCAAGTTTTGCTGTTATTTTCCTATAATTCTGCGAGACTGTAGAGAGTTCTCCCTTTTCAACCAGTTTTCTTTCATTGATTGGATACTTTTTGGGAACTTAGCAGTTTTTTATGTTATGAAGCAGATTGTTGTAGAATATTTTGCATGGTCTTTTGTGATATTGAGTGGCTGCTGTAACGGTAGTAAGTATCTTTCCTTTTTGTGTTGATGTTCTTGTGTAGGTTTCCTATTTTCGGTCAAGTTGCAGTACTTAGAATAATCGCTATTCTCTTATTGATCTACGAAGCTCCTTTGAATAATCATTTGCATGTGACCCTATACTCCACGCTGTACTTTGTTCTGGGAGCTATCTTTTGAAGCCTTGGCATTCTGCTAGTACAGCATTATTATCGTAGAGGTAAATTAGTTCGTGAAAATATGTATTTTTCTGATTAACTATAGTCGCTTAGTTGTTCTTGCAGGTATAAGTAGTTACTGGTGATGTTGTTAATTTTCTATTCGCACGGGCTATGTATGATGTAGCGTATTTGTGTTGGCTGTCCCTTTTATTCCTATGTTGTTGAGTTTCTCCATAAGCATGTCCTGTTTTACTCTATTCTATGCCTTGTTGCTGCTAGATATCTGAGGTATGTTGCTGGTTCATATCTGAGTTAGCTTGTTTGACTATCTATTATTTTTGCTATGGCTGTGGCTATTGATGTCCCTTTCTGAATTCCATGTTGGTTTCTGTTTATCCTTGTTGCTGCTTGTTATCTGAGTTAGGTTGTTTGACTTCAGGACTATCCTTTTTTAACTTTATTGTTGATTGCTTTTTTGTTTATTTCCTTATTTGTTTTTATTTGTTTACTGAATCTATTTGTTTTGTGTCTTGTAATATTATTTACTATAGTAACAAAATTATTTTCCTTCCATCCCACATTTATTATTCTGAGCAACAGAACTTCTCCTTCTTTCCCATATATTTGATTATTTCTGGTGTAAAAGTACATTTTTTTCAAAGTGAATGTTTTAAAAGTACAATTTTTACAAAGTTAATGTTTTAAAAGTACAATTTTTTACAAAGTTAATGTTTTAAAAGTACAATTAAATTACAGATAAACCTTCAAGTCCCTTTTCTTTAGGTGGTGATTATGTAAGTTAATGTTTTAAAATACTATTTTTTCAAAGTTAATAATTTAAGAGTACAATTCTTCTGCTATTTGAACTTTTGTACAATTTTGTTATTATTGTTAAAATAAATATGTTAGTTGATATAAAATTACAGTAAATTTTCAGGAATTTATATATTAAATTTCAAAATAGTGTTACTTGCTAAAGATAGCGGACAAAATAAATTAAACTTTGACAAATACTGAACAAGAAATATACAAGTATGTTGATAAATATCAATTTTTAAAAATAATTTTTTTACCATAGTAAATAATATTACAAGACACAAAACAAATAGATTCAGTAAACAAATAAAAACAAATAAGGAAATAAACAAAAAGCAATCAACAATAAAGTTAAGAAAGGATAGTCCTGAAGTCAAACAACCTAACTCAGATAACAAGCAGCAACAAGGATAAACAGAAACCAACATGGAATTCAGAAAGGGACATCAATAGCCACAGCCATAGCAAAAATAATAGATAGTCAAACAAGCTAACTCAGATATGAACCAGCAACATACCTCAGATATCTAGCAGCAACAAGGCATAGAATAGAGTAAAACAGGACATGCTTATGGAGAAACTCAACAACATAGGAATAAAAGGGACAGCCAACACAAATACGCTACATCATACATAGCCCGTGCGAATAGAAAATTAACAACATCACCAGTAACTACTTATACCTGCAAGAACAACTAAGCGACTATAGTTAATCAGAAAAATACATATTTTCACGAACTAATTTACCTCTACGATAATAATACTGTACTAGCAGAATGCCAAGGCTTCAAAAGATAGCTCCCAGAACAAAGTACAGCGTGGAGTATAGGGTCACATGCAAATGATTATTCAAAGGAGCTTCGTAGATCAATAAGACAATAGCGATTATTCTAAGTACTGCAACTTGACCGAAAATAGGAAACCTACACAAGAACATCAACACAAAAAGGAAAGATACTTACTACCATTACAGCACCCACTCAATATCACAAAAGACCATGCAAAATATTCTACAACAATCTGCTTCATAACATAAAAAACTGCTAAGTTCCCTACTGCAACTTGACCGAAAATAGGAAACCTACACAAGAACATCAACACAAAAAGGAAAGATACTTACTACCGTTACAGCAGCCACTCAATATCACAAAAGACCATGCAAAATATTCTACAACAATCTGCTTCATAACATAAAAAACTGCTAAGTTCCCAAAAAGTATCCAATCAATGAAAGAAAACTGGTTGAAAAGGGAGAACTCTCTACAGTCTCGCAGAATTATAGGAAAATAACAGCAAAACTTGGAAGCATACACACTCAATAATGCTCAATATGGATACACTTCACATGCAATCCCCTGCAAAAGGCACATAGCAGACTCTCATCTGAACTTGGACACCAAAAACACCACTTTTGGATTACTAATACTCATAAATACTACATTGCCTGCCCTTGATTGAATAGCGTGGATGCAAACTTCATAGCAAAATATTGAAAAACGTCAGATGTATGTTCGTATAAGTGTGTAAATGTGTGTGTGTGTGTGTGTGAGTGTGTGTGTAGCATGCGTGCGTGTGTATAAAAGAGAATATATAGGCATTTACCAGAGTGTGGTCTTACATAAATTGATAAAAACAGCAATATAGAACCTGATAGAATAGGAAATAGTAAAAAATAAGGTTTTTAACATGCCAAAGTAATTAGTTTAGATTGTTAATTATAAGAAACATAAGTTAATTACAAGAAATATAAATGAAATGCGCTAAATAAGTACAATTGTTTGGTTTGAAGGTAGTGAATATATCGAAATTGTGCAAAAGTTTGCATTATAACCAGTGAATTAAACAACTTTTGCGTTAGAATAGCACAAAATAGCATACTTATTAGATTAATAACAAACTTTCTGATGCAGTAAAATATTGACTAGGGCTGAATGATTCAATTACTGTAAAATATTAGTCTCAGATTGAAGTAAATAAAGTGTAAACAATACCCTTTGTTTGTAAAATAGGGTTGTTAATTCCTTTGATAGCAGAAATATAAAGTTGTACACATTAATTTGAGAGTTTTAGCAATATTTGTCCTGAAATGGATATAAATGTAACTTGTTAAGCGTGCCAAATACGAAATATTTAAAAAACAGTACAGTATAACCTCAATTTTGAAAGCTAACAGTACTCTAGTGTTTCTACATAGGCGTCTGTAGTGGTAAAATACATCCAGTCCTTAAGATTTTTGGCCATCCATTCATCCTCAGCGTCACGATTAGTCCCAAAAGCAAAAAAAGCGAAATCTTGTGGTTGTTATAATTTCTACTTTTCATGCAATCACATACACTATAGTACTAAGTTTAGTGAATTTTGGCGTCTTCCTGATTGGTCTGTTAAAGTTAGTAATCAATAAAAATATGCTTACATAGAAAAAATCCTGAAATAGTTGGATTCTCAAAAGTATGTACAATTAGTGTTCTTGCTACATTTAGCACCTAATAAAATATAAATTGAAGTCTAGTTAGTGTTGGGCTGTAAAATGTTTTGGTACCTGTAGTTACTTGAAATAGCAAATATTGGCTGTGTAACTGGTAAATCACTCAAAAAATCAACTTCGTTTCCTCGTAGTACTCCCTGAAAATGCTTCTTGCATGCTAATAAGGCTCTGGCGTGTGTTCCTATGCCTCCTACTAGCCTCTGTAAAATTCATATTGACCAGTGCTTAACCATTCAACATGCTGTAGAGCGTAAGCTTTAAGCTTCAGTCAGTGGAAATTTAGTTCTCAGGGACATATAGTGATTGTAGAATAAAAAAATAGAAGCCTCAAATAATACAGCATAACAGATACAAATAACCCCTGGTGTTAATCAAACACTCAAAAAGTCAAGTAGTACTTGAAACGTACCCCGAATAAAAGACTATAAGGGTAAATAGCATGGTAAGAAAAGTTTGGCAGGTGGACTTAAGAGCCACGTAGTCATCTGCTAACATCGTCTTGTCCTGTGATTTGTCATTATATTGTTAAGTAGTTATATTTAAGGGATGAAAGAAACAATATTAATAAACATTCAGTTATAGTACTCTTGGTAAAGGGGTTTCAGTGCTTAGAGACATAATAATTTTAGTTACAGTAAAAGTTTGGCCTCTTATAAGTGCAAAGAAAAGTACAAATATTAAACATTTCATACAGTTTATCTAGAAAGCAAAAGCAAAAATACAATAACTGCGCAACATACTTAAAAAATAAGCAAGGCGTGATATTCTACTGCCCCATAATAAGTCTAAAATATACTCGAAAATACTCTGACATAAGGTTGACGGCTATCTGAGATCGAAATTTTCAAGCTTTCTCTCATGCATAAAGTGGCTCTAGGAATCACTAAGCCTCAATAAAAATGGAAACATGCAGTAAAAGCACTTGGAGAGTTGTTGTGATCACATCATATGAAAAACATGCAAGAACAAGAATATATGGAACCCTACTCATATATTTAAGAAACTTTACCTACCCTAACAGTAAGAAAATACCGAGGAAACTCTAAAATAAACAAACTTTCCTACGAAGCAAACCAAAAATAGCGTAGTGGAAGTCAATAAACCCTAACAACAACAACAAGATTCAACAACTACATCAAAACAAAAAACAACAACAATAATAATAATAATAATAATAGTAATAATAAAGTTTGTGGGTACAGTTTTACTTAAAAGTACTTCTTCCTTAGTGATTAGAGAAATTCTTTAAATAAAGAACAAAACTCAAAGTTAAGAATTAATAAATATAAGATACAAAAGGCAATAAATAGAAAAATTAATAAAAGAAGTTGAAAAAATTATCTTTGCAAGTCTAAACTGGAATAAACACTCCTGCCAGAATAGATGAAATTGTGATATTAGAGTAAAAATGGAAATAAACTTTTAAAATAGCAAGTTAAAAGTTGAAAAATGTCTTTGTGAGTCCAAAATTTAATAAAAAATGTTGCCTGAATAGAAGAAATTGTGATATTAGAGTAAAAAATGGAAATAAACTTTTAAAATAACAAGTTAAAAGTTGAAAAATGTCTTTGTGAGTCCAAAATTTAATAAAAAATGTTGTCTGAATAGAAGAAATTGTGATATTAGAGTAAAAAAATAAACCTAAATTTCAGCTAAAGTTGAAGAAACACAGTTTGTGTGTCTAAATTGCCATGCGAACTCTTGCTTGAATCGTTCAAATAGCGTTTTCTGAGTAAAAATACACAAAAAATGCGAAATATTGTCCCTAACAGTAAAAACATCTGGTCAATTTTACGTGAATCCTGATGTATATAAGGCAATAATCAAATGGTCCGTGGTTCGCAACCCCGAAATAAGGGCAAATAGTGGCTGCTATCCACTTTAACTTGTAGATACTGGAACTGAATGTTCCTAGTTCAGCCAAATTCCTTACGGTTTTGGTCAAATAGTCTTTGCAATGTTACGAAAGGCGGCAGAAATACCGCGTAGATTACTTCCACCAAATAAAATTGGAACCTCAAAGAAAATCAATACTCGTGTGTAAAAATTTGGCGACACTTGACTTCCATTGAACTTCGGAAGAAGACCAAGCGAAGGGGGCCGTAACAATGGCGACCCTTTCTTCCCCCACGCGTGTCCATGAACGCTCGCGGTTTGGGGGTGCCGATGAATGCAACCACATAACAGGTTCTTCCGTAACAGGTTAATATTAATAACATATCTTCTGCCTGCATACTTCGTTTTCATATAGGCTACATCGTTCAATTTCTTCGCCTTTAAAGCGAACATGTGTTATAATATCTTCTACCTCCGATCGAACGCGTCGCCACCGGTTGAATTCGGGTAAATCCGGATCCTTAATTATACCAAATATGACTCACCACCGACGCCAAAATGGCCGGACGTGACGCCTTAGAATAGGCCGAAAATGTCTTTTGTACATTAATGGAAAAACCATTAATTCCAAGTTCCCACGTGTGCATAAAGCACCCATGACTCATATCCGGCAGAAACGCATTAATAAAATACAACAATAGTGTTAGAATAGTCCGAAAACGAACTCCATAATAGTGTCTTTTGTACCTTAATGGCAAAAAACCATTAATTCCAAGATCCCACGTGTGCATAAAGCACCCATGACTCATATCCGGCAGAAACGCATTAATAAAATACAACAATAGTGTTAGCTTAGGTCGAAAACGGAATACATAATAGTGTCTTTTGTGCACTAATGGAAAACCATTAATTTCAAACTCACACGTGTGCATGAGTCATCGATGACTCATCTCCTCCTCCACCCCCGGCACGTGGCACTTGATTAATTAACAATAGCGTCACCCCTCGAAACTGAATTAAAAAGCCATTAATGTCAATTAAAGGGTCTATTGTTAGCTCTTAAGTATTTTTGATACTACTAAATATTTCAAAGTTCAAAGTGAGGAGCAAGGGCCCCTTGCCCTACCTTGAGCATAGGCCTGCAGCTAACATTCTAAATGCAAAGGACAGTACAAGCGATACGTGTGAATGTAATTGAACGCATTTTTCAAAGCTTCCTCGGTTTACCATGATTTCTTCCTACACTCCGAAAAAGTCACGAGTCACCATTGTTTCATTCATTTCATGATCATTGATCCTTATCGTCGGGGTTAACTCAGAGATAAAGCGAAGTTATAACCATAACATACAGTAGATATTCTTGGGGGAAAAAAGATCCTTCTGAACTAAATTCAATTCTAAACCTGCTTACCCGCAAAAATTAAATTATACCTACAAATTTGTTTGAAAATAAGGGACGATATCAAGCAAGTAGTCCTTCAAGTATCCTTCTCCCATTTAAATTTTTCGTAAACGTTCCCCCTTTTTCAAAGAGGGGCAGGAAGAAAGTACAAAATTGCACATGTACACTTACGTTTAGCCTTCTAATCTAGAGGTACATTGCCGGAATGTGATCAGGATAGGGAAAAAGTATGTATCGCTATCGACATTCAAGAAATGCCTGAGAGTTCCCTGTAAATCTGGAAACTATTGGGAATGGGACAGAAAATATTCAGGGTTTTCCGAAATTGCGGGAATTCCCCAAGTTCTACATGAAACTTCACGCCGGTTTGTTTCGGATTTCTGCACTGGGGATGATTTTCTCTGAAGATCCTGATACTTGTAATGCGGGAAATTGAAAAATATAGCTATGTATATTTCCAGAATCCTGACATCATGTTCATTCGGGAAAACTAGATCCCGCACACTCTACATGATCATGTTTTGGTTTCATGGGCACAGTAATAATATTGTTTCTTTGTAGTGGATACTTTTGGTATAATTATATCCTAAAACTTATTTTCGATGCTTCCTTTCACAGGTCCATCGTGTTCCTGGTCTTGCCCCAGATCTTTTCTAAGAGAGGTCGCCAAGCACTGATTGCCTACACGTTTATACTGACTTTGACAGGTCCAGGAAAGAACATTGTGCGCAACACACGGGTGATTTCGGAATCACTGGCTTGTGGCCAGGTAAATAAATTCATTGCATATGACTTTCAAATATACAGGGTGGCTCAATAAGTCACTTAACACCCTCAGTACAAGGCCACTGCGGCATGGAATGTGAAAATGGCGATGACCAATCATTGCCTGGCCAAGGGGGAACCACATTGACGCCACCCACACGGTCGGCGGCCATCTTGAATTCAACTTCAGAATTTTAAATGGGAAGGGGGTCGTGCGACATATCAAAATGGGCTAGAATTTCACGAGACATACAATGGTGAAGGTTTTTTTTGACGTATCTTTAACCAGTAAAAAGTTATGACTGAATTCTTGTACCAATTTGCTCCTTTTCGAGGTGTTAGAAAAATGCCTTAAAATTTGTTTAGCGCATCGGTAATGCATCGAGATCAAAGTGACGTCTATGGAGAGAAGTTCGCATGCCATTGCACATTATTTTAATCGGATACATCCATGAAGAGCTGTGCATTATGAATGGTTGTCGCGAACAATTTACAGTGTGACGCTTCCATTGAATTAAAAGTCCTTCACAGTGACAAGGCTAATGTTTATGTTCATAAGGAAGTTCATAAACAGAATATTCGATGCTTTTTATCTGATAACCCATTTTCGACAGATCAAAGCTGAATGGTTAGTGTTGGTAAGTTAATGGTGTGGCGTGCTGTGTGGAACACGATTGGTTAGTCAATTTTCCATCAACGGAACCTTAAATGCTTGGGCTACTTTGATTTGTTAAATAAACAGGTTCTTTCATCCTTGGTTGTGGAAGAAGGTACTTTTTACAGAGTTTTTTCAATAGGGAAGAACACCAGAACACTTATGGGAACGTTATGAACCTGTTTTTGTCCAAAGTTAGTTATCAGATGACAAGGGTCACATATTCTGTTTATGAACTTCCTTATGAACATAAACATTAGCCTTGTCACTGTGAAGGACTTTTAATTCAATGGAAGCGTCACACTGTAAATTGTTCGCGACAACCATTCATAATGCACAGCTCTTCATGGATGTATCCGATTAAAATAATGTGCAATGGCATGCGAACGTCTCTCCATAGACGTCACTTTGATCTCTATGCATTACCGAAGCGCTAAACAAATTTTAAGGCATTTTTCTAACACCTCGAAAAGGAGCAAATTGGTACAAGAATTCAGTCATAACTTTTTATTGGTTAAAGATACGTCGAAAAAACCTTCACCATTGCATTTCTCGTGACATTCTAGCCCATTTTGATATGTCGCACGACCCCCTTCCTATTTATAATTCTGAAGTTGAATTCAAGATGGCGGACATCAAGATGGCCGCCGACCGTGTGGGTGGCGTCAATGTGGTTCCCCCTTGACCAGGCAATGATTGGTCATCGCCATTTTCACATTCCATGCCGCAGTGGCCTTGCACTGAGGGTGTTAAGTGACTTATTGAGCCACCCTGTAGAAGTAATAGGCGTACTTCTTCATTGTACTGCTCAATGTTACATTATACTTTCAGTATGAGTTACTTTTACACTATCTGATCAGACTCTTCGGGTTGCTGGCAGTGGCGTGACAAGAAATATCGAATGGGAGGGAGATATGACCAAAAGGAACGTTATGTCATTTTTAATGTTGTATTTTAGCATTTGACCTGACATATCTTTGGAACCTACTACCTACCAATGTATGTGTGTGATTATAAAAACCTAAAACCGCTCTTTGAATTATCACTCATATCGGAGAAGAATCCGCCATAATATTCATATTTGTTAAGATTTCACAATTCTTTCAAATGTACAAATTTTCAACTTTAACAAGTTCACAATTTATTAAATAATATAATTTTACGAAATGAAATTTAATAATATTTACATAAATAATACGAATATCTTTTAGAAGGACGTTAATATGCGGTAAGTCACGGATATGTGAGTGTGTCAGAGTTGATATATGTTTCGGATTTTCGGGACACAATCGACAATAACGTTTGTGTCCAGGAATCTAGAAATAATTCTTCCCGAATAGAAGAATAAAGATTTTTCTCTCTCTTTTATTCTATCTTCCTTTCTCTCTCGAAACATGTCTTTCTTACAATAACCTGTTAACTTTACATTTTCAGTACATTAGTTCAGGACATTTGTTGTTTTTAACCCGTAGAAATTCTCTGCAGGCCACAATGCTTGTAAGCCTTGGACGTAAGATAATCATACAAAAGAAACCAACATCAGAGATCCCTAATTTTTTGTGTTTACAAGATGTAAAACACTCGAAGTTCGTAAGCAATTAATTCTTTGATATAGTAAGTGAACTCCCGCGTAACCGAAAGATTAGCACTCTCACCTTTGGTACGATCGGCCCCGGGTTGGATACATCTTGAGGGTAAATGGGCAGCTATTTAGTAGTGGACTCTGGTCAAACCAGAATGGGGCCTCCTCGATGGCGCAGTGGTAGCGTCGTCGCCTTGTAATCAAGGGGTCTCGGGTTCGATACCCGGTGGAGGCATAGTGGTTCGGATCCCACTTTAAACTGTAGTTCCAGTCCAGATTAGCCTTACTGTGCATAAAGTGGACTTAAAACAATAAATCAAATCAAAATTAAATCAAACCAGAATAAAAAAAAACAACCATGGGACTTGATGCACTTACCACGCGTCATCCAACGAAATGCTGCTTGACAGACCCCAGTCCTCAACGGAGTATTGCGCCATGAACTTTAGTGGAGATAAGATACTTATTGAGAGTTATTTTCAATTAGCCGGCCCCCGTGGCGGAGTGTTTAGCACGGCGCTTCGAATCCCGGCCTGGGCGTGGATGTTTGCGAGTCCCCATTCATCATATCATCACTCATCCCCATCTTCGCAAATTAGCCAAAAGTAGAACAAAAAGCGAAGTAAAATAAAGCAAATCAATCAAGTTATTTTCAACTAATACGTAGTACACAATTTAATTTTAGTGTTTTATTTGAGGACATTTTCTCGGATTTTGTTTCATTATGGCATGTGTAAATGGAAGAGGTGAACGAATTTAAAGAAATGTTTAGTATGTTCTTGTCCAATATAGACAAGGTGCGTCTAGTAGGAATGTTGAAATTATTGATACTTACCTTATCTACAAGTAGACACACACAAAAAAATATAAAATTCGATTTGCGATTTTTTTTTTCCAGGAACAACTTAAGAACGCTGCACGTCAGATCATTAACCTGATGAAGCAACCGTTTGTTGCCCTCCGGAAGGCCATGCAGAAGGTGATGAACTCGATTAAGACTGTGCTTAACAAAATGAAAACAGCCATGCTTGGCGTGAAGAGGATAGTTGTTAACATATGTAAGGACGATTAAATCACAACATGTTTTCGTACGTTCAATGTGATATATTGAGATAGGCCATGATCAAAATTTTTGTCAACGTTTCACAACAATGTAATATATATAGGGTGACAGCTTATGTTATCGACAAACTTGACATTGCCTAGACCATATCAAGGCGAATAACGTTTCTTAATATGGATGGTGCCGAGAGGGCCTAAAAAGAGACCGAAATGAGACCACGACTTAATATTCGAGACTTTGATATATTGGAAAAATAATTGAATTAATTTATTATGTGACTTTTGCAGACATATCAACCGGGTATCTAGATTATTATTTATGGATAAGTCATATATTGTGTTTCTAGTAATTGGAAAGTAAATTAATTAGTAGCAATCGGCCTTCCCGATGCGTAGTGGTAGCGTCATCGGCTTGTAATAAAGGGGTCTTGGGTTCGACACCCGGTGGAGGCACATAGTGGTTCGATCCCACTTTAAACTGTAGCTCCAGTCTAGGGATGGCCAAACGGATCCGTTCAGATCCGGATCCGGATCTGGATCCAAAAGTTACGGATCTGGATCCGGATCCGGATCCGGATCCGAAAATTCCGGATCCGGATCCGGGTCTGAAAGTTTCGGATCTAGATCCGGATCCGAAAGTTCCGGATCTGGATCCGGATCCGAGAGTTCCGGACCTATATCCGGAACCGAGAGTTCCGGATATGGATCCGGATCCGAAAGTTTCGGATCTGGAGCCGGATCCGAGAGTTTCGTATCTCAATCCCATTATAATATTACCACACCTTAAAAGGTATTATGATCTTCGATTACAAAGAAAATTTTTATTAGTTAGTCCTACAAGAATTTTTTTCAAATGTTGTTCCTAAAATACTTTGCTACGCATCGGCTAACACACTCGTGCACAAAAAAATCGTACTTGTTTAACAAAAAATGTCAGAGGTGATTTTGTAAATGCCCCTGAAACGAATATGTATTCATTCGAATGTATTGGAAATGGAAACACATAAATCTGAGACATTCCATTCCAGGATGAAACCTTTAACACATATAACAAGATAGAAATTTTATACAAAAATTATACAATTGTTCTACAGTTACAGTTTTACAAATTAAAATAAAACATTATAATATATGCAGTGTTAAATAATTACAAAGTGTAAAAGTAACAAGGGAGGTTATCTAAGTGTCCCCCTCCGATTTCCATGAAACTTGGCAGGCGTATAGTGGGGACCAAAGGAAGAAATACGTGTTTTTTTGTTTCAGCTAAAAAACTGTTTTAGGGGGCAAAACCCCCTCAAATGTCTAGATGAGGACAAATTGAAGTAAGGATCTGACCCCTGTGTACCTCCGATTTCCATGAAACCTTGCAGGTGTATAGTGGGGCGCAATGGAAGAAACACCTGTTTTTTGTATCAGCTAAAAAACTGTTTTATGGGGCAAAACCCCCTCAAATGTAGAGATGAGGACAAATTGAAGTGACGATCTGACCCCTGTGTCCCCCTCCGATTTCCATGATACTTGGCAGGTGTGTGTATAAACGGGCCCAAATGAAGAAATACGTGGTTTTTTTTTTGTTTCAGCTAAAAAAACTGTTTTAGGGGGCAAAACCCCCTCAAATGTCAAGATGAGGACAAATTGAAGTGAGGATCTGACCCCTGTGTCCCTCCGATTTCTATGAAACTTGGCAGGTATATAGTGGGGCCCAAAGGAAGAAATACGTGTTTTTTTTGTTTCAGGTAAAAAACGGTTTTACAGGGCAAAACCCACTCAATTGTCAAGATGAGGACAAATTGAAGTCGGGATCTGACCCCTGTGTCCCCCTCCGATTTCCATGAAACTTGGCAGGTGTGTGTATAAACGGGCCCAAATGAAGAAATACGTGTTTTTTTTGTTTCAGGTAAAAAACGGTTTTACAGGGCAATCTCCCCTCAAATGTCAAGATGAGGACAAATTGAAGTGGGGATCTGACCCCTGTGTTCCCCTCCGATTTCCATGAAACGTGGCAGGTGTATAGTGGGGCCCAAAGGAAGAAATACGTGTTTTTTTTTGTTTGAGGTAAAAAACGGTTTTACAGGGCAAAACCCACTCAATTGTCAAGATGAGGACAAATTGAAGTGGGGATCTGACCCCTGTGTCCCCCTCCGATTTCCATGAAACTTGGCAGGTGTGTGTATAAACGGGCCCAAATGAAGAAATACGTGTTTTTTTGTTTCGGCTAAAAATCTGTTCTAGGGGGCAACCTCCCCTCAAATGTCAAGATGAGGACAAATTGAAGTGGGGATCTGACCCCTGTGTTCCCCTCCGATTTCCATGAAACGTGGCAGGTGTATAGAGGGGCCCAAAGGAAGAAATTCGTTTTTTTTTTGTTTCGGCTAAAAAACTGTTTTAGGGGGCAAAACCCGCCTCAAATGTCAAGATGAGGACAATTTGACGTGGGGATAATCTGACCCCTGTGTCCCCCTCCAATTCCCATGAAATTTGACACGTGTATAGAGAGCCCCTATGCCCCCTGTTTCTTCCTATGCCTATATTTACGTGGTTTCGGGGTCAGATCCCCACAATTTCTCCACATCTTGACATTTGAGGGGGGGCCTCTATACACCTGTCAAGTTTCATGGAAATCGGAAGGGGAGACTTAGACCTCCCTTGTAAATGTATTAATTAATTACAAATCGCGCACGGGCACACACACACTATATATATGTGTGTATGTATGTATATTATATATATATGTATATTAGCATGTAACAATATGTTATACACACATTCTTACTTTCCAAAGAAGCGCATGTGGGATGGCAAAACGGATCCGGATCCGAAAGTACCGGATCCGGATCCGGATCTGAAAATTCCGGATCCGCGGATCCGGATCCGAAAAATTTCAGGATCCGGATCTTTAGGATCCGGAACCAACCGGATCCGGATTTCGGATCCGCCAGGATCCGGATCTGGCCATCCCCCAATCCCGATTAGCCTTACTATGCATAAAGCAGTGGCGCAACCACAGGGGGGCGGGGGAGAATTGTCCCCCCCCCCACCAACCTTCGACGGAAGTCAATTCTAGGTGGGGCAAGGGCGACAAACATTGACGGCCAAGGGCACCTGCAGGGGGCACAGAGGAGAATTACCCCCTTCGATTTTAAATTTTATGCAAATAAAAGTACATTTCGTAAAATTTTCTTGCTCGCTTCGCTCGCAATGCCTACTTTTCTCTCTTTCGTCAAGTTCAGAGCCGTAGACAGGTGGCGGCGCGAGTCGGCCATGGGTGCCGAATGATCTAAATGAAAAAAGTTGTGAAAGAGAGAATGCCTTGGCGCCCCGTGATATTATTTGCGCCCTATTAGGGACAAATATGGGGGGGACGCAAACATTGACGGCCAAGGGCACCTGCAGGGGGTGCACAGAGAAGCAATTGCCTCCTTCGATTTAAAATCTTATGTACACCCAACGGCAAAATAAATAGTAGGCACATTGTCCATCACCATTTTCATTCAGTCCGTTTTTCACAATGTGATGATCATGAATTGATGTAAAAACGTCATTAAGCAGAGGACAACATTTGCTTTATATCAACAGAAATTGATTCCTTAAAACAACACAGGGTGTGGAATAAGGAGTCATGAAAATATTGATGGACAATTTGCCTACTATTTTCTTTGCCGTTGACTGTACATTAAAATACATTTCGCAAGATTTTCTTGCTCTCTTCGCTCGAAAAGCCTGCTTATCTCGGTGTCGTCAGGTTCAGAGCCCTAGTGGAGTGGCGGGTGTCGGCCATGGATGCCGAGCGACCTAAATTTAAAAAGTTGAAAAAGAGAGAATGCCATGGCGTCCAGCAAAATTATTTGTGCCCTATTAAATCAATATTGATTTCAATTGCAAAATTTGGATATAAAAATTTTCTTGCTCGCTTCGCTCGCAATGCTTTTTTTCTGTATTGTAATGTGTTTTAATAATATGTGTTGTATATATGTATTGAACAAACTTTGAATACATACACAATTAATGTTAGCATGTTGCATATGTACTTTCTTATTTTATGTCGCTCCATGTTGCATATGTGTAAAAGATATGTTGTACATGAAAGTTATACGTGTCATATGTACAAAAAGAATAATGTTCGTCATGCATATTCTGTCTTTCAAAAATACAGTTTGTGTGCTTGTTTTCCATTATTAGCTAATATGAAATTGACGGTGTTGAAAAAATATTTCAAATCGTTTATTCCAAACAAATGCTTTATCACCGACTTCTACCCCCTTTTTGCGTAATTTATGAGGATAATAACGTCTTTGATACTACTATTACTATTACTAGTAATAGTAGTAGTAATAAAGTCATTATTAATGTTATTATTGTTGTTGTTGTTATTGTTGTTGTTGTTGGTACGTTTATCCTGGTACTTGCCCCTCCCCCCAGGCAAAAATTCGTGGTTGCGCCTCTGGCACAAAGTGGACTTAAAACACCAGCTCACCACCACAATTAGTAGCAATTGTGAACATGTGATGCGTGAATGCATCTTTTCAGGATGATATTCCGTTATCGAGGGTTCAGAACGTCGGAAGTTAGTTGTTACACAGCGACACCTTCCATCTTCTGTGGAGAAATGAAGCGTTTGAAGTGGAACATGCTAGCTGGGGGAAGTTTGGTCGAGCCGTGGGGTTAGCTGGGGTATGCTTCTATGGTTTAACATGGTGAAAATACGATAACTGGGGTGGTACTTTGCGAAAATTTTGCAAGTTGGGGGGATACCATCCCCCTTTTCCTCCACTTCGAGCACTGGGGGAGTGTTGTTCAACGTCACGCGCTACAATGCCAGAAGTGCCAGGTTCGAACTCTAGTTATGCACCATTTTGTATCACCGGATGTATCATTGTCTTTGTCTCTTCATCCATTTCTTCAGGTCATTATTCGCATACATCCTAGGGTGTAAGGGTGACCCTTAGTAAAGATGCCCAAATGTCAACCTCTTTTCCCCGTAGACTGAATTTTACAGACTAGCGAGGCTTTGGTTTGGCGTCTGGGACCTGTAGCGAGGATAATGCTCTGCGTCGTTCATGTGTGTTTGTGAGTGTCCCTTCATCCATCTTACATTATCACTATCCAACTTCATCTTCGCGTTTAGCTAAAACTGGAAGAAGAGCAAAGTAAAATGAATCAAATCAATCAAACACATGCATCCTAGTCGTCGCGATTAACCCAAGAGGTGGAATACAGGTCCGTAGCCAGGCAGGGGCCGGGGGGGCTCAGCCCCTCCTGACAAGGTCGCCAGCCCCCTTGACATTAGGTAAAACAATTTTGTTTTCTAATTTGTTTGAGATGAAGATTATGAGCAGAAGTCTAAACAGCGGCAAGTGTTTAGAAGATTCTCTAGACTTTAGAAAGTTCTTTCATAGGGAGCCTTCTTTATCTATACCTTCCCTGCCCCTGTTGCAGCTTCTCGTTTTGCAAAAATCTGTGACTTTCATGTCATTATCCACATTCCTTCCGCATCTGCGTCAAATGTCAACAGATCCCATGTTTTATTGCTTTGGCCGGGGGTGGAATGTACGGTAGACACTATGATTGAAGTGAATATTGTACATTTTAACATGTATATGATATAAATATCTGTATCATCAACAATAGTATGGAGTGTGTATTAAGGGATGGTGTCAGTAGCAGTCATGAGCACTTCAAGAGATGTTTCACAAGATATAGAAAAAAAATCTGTAGTATTTGTATGATATTTCTAAATTTTATATTTTAAATTAACTTAATGACCCCCGACTTGCATAATTTACCTTCATTTAATACTATTAAACTTTTTAAAAATGGACTTGGTTTACAAAGCCCCCCCCACCTGATAACCCGTGAGCCCCCCTACTAGTGTTGCCCACGAGACGAAACTTTGACCTGTCTCGTCTCGTGGAGCCTCGTGGAAATGCTGTCTCGTCTCGAAAATATTCGTTTGTCTTATGACACATGGTCAATCTCGTCTCGTCTCGAATTTTTATAAGCCTGTCCCGTCTCGTCCCTTGGGCAACACTACCCCCTACCTCCCTGGAGGTCAGTTCTAGTACTGGGTAGAAGAGCAACGTAGTAAACGAACCAAAATGGAAAGATAGAAATAAATAGTACATAGAGAAGGGAGGAAATTTTCTTTCTCTGGTTCGGAATGAATTTAGAAATGCAGTCCAGAAAACAAAATCCAGTTTCTTATTTGCTTGTCTTGTCTGTCTTCCAGTGTCTGTATTCAAAACTGCTTTCGAATGGCTGGGGAGCGTAGTGAACGTGTGCAACAAGAAACTGGGGACCCCTTTTGAAAGGTGCATGCGGGTGATGGAAGACGGCGTCGAGGACTGCCGGGCGACGCTTGGCCCCACCTTCAGTTGGCTGTGCAACCTCACCTACGTGGGCCACGCTTTGTGCTACATCGTCAAACCTCTCGACCTCATTTGCATGGTGGCGGATTTCATCAAGGACACTGTCCTTGTCTCAGTAAAGAAAAGTAAGTGTACACCAGCGTGTTTTTTTTTAATTTTTATTTGTTTAGTTTTGTTTTATTTTACTTTGTTTTTCTTGTACTCTTGGCTAATCACAAAGATGATGAGTGATATATGATGAAATTGATGAAGGCACACTCACAAATAACACCAATGACCAGGTCGGGACTCGAGCCCGGGACTAATTTGTTTTGCTTTTGGAAATATTTCATTTTTTTAAATTTGGTAAAGTTATCGGGTGAGTATGTAATATTTAATTCTAAGAATAATTTTTAAACGTCGTCGGAAATTAATGGACAATTATAATAATAATGACAATTAAACATTTCTGGCTTTCCTCAGCATCACTGAGGAACAATTTTAGATTTAGGGCTAATGCAGTTTTTTTTTTAAAAAAAATAACGTAAATTCTATTAAATAAAGCGGGTAAAATATACATAAATATACATACATTGAAATGTATGCATCTTAAACCTCATTCAATGCTATACATATACCTTAATGGCAGGCACGAATTAAAAAAAATATATATGTATATGTTATTTTGTATCATAACTTCTGTACGATAAAATTAATTGTTAAACAAAGAAAAATGTCTGCATTCGTAATATTTACAATGCATTATTATGAAGGTAAAATTAATGGATCATAAATTTTTTCGAAAGTTGATTTAGACACGAATTTTTATTTCCAATAATAGTTTCAAATGATGTTCTGCTCACACGAGAGCGCGCGTGTGTGTTCTGTTCATTTTGATAACTCATTGTCATTAATAATATGGTATTAAATACTTCCACTTTCTACAGAGCTAAGACAATTTGGTCGTCTAATGTACAACGCTTTTTACGTCAAAGTGAAATTCAAGCACTCATTCAACTTTGAAACTACCCAGTCCAAGTCATGGAGCGAAGTTGCCTCTGGAATCGTCACAGAAATCAGAGACAGGGCGGACGAATTCGTGTCCGTGTTCGATTGGATGTGCGGTTGCGTCACGTTCTTTGCCGTTTTCATTGTGTGCAAGTAAGTTCTTACCATATACGTAGTTCAAAAATTTCAGGTGGAATGAAATGTCGAAGGCTTCTTCAGACATCATTGTAATGATTTCTTCGTGACAATTTATTCAAATAACTGTAGTATCTGGGATCACCTAATAGAATAGAATAGAAAAGTATTTTTATTTCCTACAGGACATTTTTGTAGAGAACGTTCTATTCATAGAAAATGCGTTCTCTCTCTAATATTCTCATGAACTGAGGATAGGAACAGGTTTTCTGCACAATATATCGTCATTGACCCTCACAATTACTGAATAAGGGTTACCCAAATATTAGTAGCAGTAGTGTGCTCAGGGGAGTGGTTGATCTTTTCTAAACAACAAGCGTGTCCAATGCAGAAAAATATGAAAAATATGGGACAGCCCGCACGAGCTTCGGGGGCGCAGTAAAAATTAAAAATTTAGAAAGACCGATAGTTCACAAAAGTTTTCCTTTGTTAAATTACATTTTCAACCAAACATATTACATTATTATGCACCTATAACTGCAAACAGAAAATGTTAATCACTAGAAATGTAGAAAGAGAATTGCCAAATTAGAAGAAAACCTTCATTACATGAATAGTTCAAGTCATTGATTACGTCGCCGAAGGGTAGACGACAGGCAAGTAAAAGACTGTGCATTACTAGATGGTCGTCTACAGGGTGGCTCAATAAGTCACTTAACACCCCCAGTACAAAGCCACTGCAGCGCGCAACATGGAAATGGTGATGACCAATCGTTATCAGGCCAAGGGGGAAACACATTGACGCCACCCACACGGTCGGCGGCCATCTTGATGTCCGCCATCTTGAATTCAACTTCAGAATTTTAAATAGGAAGGGGGTCGTGCGACATATCAACATGGGCTAGAATGTCACGAGAAATGCAATGGTGAAGGTTTTTTCGACGTATCTTTAACCAGTAAAAAGTTATGACTGAATTCTTGTACCAATTTGCTCCTTTTCGAGGTGTTAGAAAAATGCCTTAAAATTTGTTTAGCGCTTCGGTAATGCATAGAGATCAAAGTGACGTCTATGGAGAGACGTTCGCATGCCATTGCACATTATTTTAATCGGATACATCCATGAAGAGCTGTGCATTATGAATGGTTGTCGCGAACAATTTACAGTGTGACGCTTCCATTGAATTAAAAGTCCTTCACAGTGACAATGCTAATGTTTATGTTCATAAGGAAGTTCATAAACAGAATATTCGATGATTTTTATCTGATAACCCATTTTCGACAGATCAAAGCTGAATGGTTAGTGTTGCTAAGTTAATGGTGTGGCGTGCTGTGTGGAACACGATTGGTTAGTCAATTTTCCATCAACGGAACCTTAAATGCTTAGGGCTACTTGGATTTGTTAAATAAACAGTTTTTTCATCCTTGCTTATGGAAGAAGGTACTTTTTACAGAGTTTTTTCAATAGGGAAGAACACCAGAACACTTATGGGAACGTTATGAACCAGTTTTTGTCCAAAGTTAGTTATCAGATGACAAGGGTCACATATTCTGTTTATGAACTTCCTTATGAACATAAACATTAGCCTTGTCACTGTGAAGGACTTTTAATTCAATGGAAGCGTCACACTGTAAATTGTTCGCGACAACCATTCATAATGCACAGCTCTTCATGGATGTATCCGATTAAAATAATGTGCAATGGCATGCGAACGTCTCTCCATAGACGTCACTTTGATCTCGATGCATTACCGATGCGCTAAACAAATTTTAAGGCATTTTTCTAACACCTCGAAAAGGAGCAAATTGGTACAAGAATTCAGTCATAACCTTTTACTGGTTAAAGACACGTCGAAAAAACCTTCACCATTGCATTTCTCGTGACATTCTAGCCCATTTCGATATGTCACACGACCCCCTTCCCATTTAAAATTCTGAAGTTGAATTCAAGATGGCGGACATCAAGATGGCCGCCGACCGTGTGGGTGGCGTCAATGTGGTTCCCCCTTGGCCAGATAACGATTGGTCATCGCCAATTTTAAATTCCATGCCGCAGTGGCCTTGTACTGAGGGTGTTAAGTGACTTATTGAGCCACCCTGTAGATTTGATTCCTTGTTGGCAATTCAAGTAAATTTTCATTTAAACTTAAACTTCTTGTCAAGAGTCATAGTAACGTCAAAGAAAATGCAGAAATAGCCGAAGCATCTGCATTACGAAAGAAAATGTATTCATTCCACTTCGTCTTAATGTTTGTATTCCAAAGTAAATCTTGGAACATATAAAATGTAAATGATGTTTCCAACATTTTCAAAATTCCAGTATATCTCTTGAAGAGGCATGCAGCCTTCTAGAAAAATCTTTACGTTGTCTTAACGAGCCTTGGAATAATTTTTGAGTGTTAGAATATGAAGCTAAGGAAATGGCCAGAAGGCGGCAAATAGAAAAGTCAATTTCTACCAAACGGAAAATAAAAGTAAAGAACTTTTTCGACGTTTAGCTTACTGCCCCATAAGTTTATAATCATCTCATATGTATTCTCATATTGACAAGGGTTAGGTGGCAGAGCATCCCTTGGCTGAACCTCGCCCGCTGAATAAAGAAAATTTATTATTATTATTATTATTATTATTATTAAAGGCCTAGCGGATATAATTCTCACAGGGCCTCGCGTTCCCTAACAGCGGCCCTGAATATAACTGATTTATACTTCAGTTACAAAAACTATATTAACTTCAATTCTTTACTACAAAATAAACTCAGTAAATGGAGCTTGCAAATACAAAACGAAATATTGCTATATAATTTTAAAAATCTTCCTTTGTATTTATTTATGTTTCCAACATTTGTCATCTCTTGTAGAACTGTTGTTTATCGCCACAAGTTTCTGACGAAGGACCCATTCGATAATCACTATATCACTAAAGATTTTCTTCAGATCGACTTGAAGAGGACTCAGATGGACAAGGAAACAGTTCTTCCCCTGAATAGAAGAGAAAGAGCTCATTACATTATGGTAAGCCATAATTTTTGATCGGGGATTTTCTTTTTTGAAGTACACACACACACACACAAACTTAACTAGCTATAGATCCATAGATGAATAACATCTTCTATTTACAATATCACAATATTTCAGGATATAAATTCACATAATAGTATGGTACTTCAAATTTGGATGCCGAACATCCGTCCGAAAGCTAGAGTTTTGCCTTGACATATTGATCCATCTCAGTAGGTGGAATGGGCGATTCTGGAAGGGCCCTTTGACCTACTTTTTATTTTACGACGTTTTACGCACTAAACTAACCTACAATGAGAGAAAAATGGACAGAAAAAAGCTCTGGCATCACTTTTTAAGCTATTTTTTATGCTAACTCGTTTTTTTTACCTACATTTGAAATGACTTACGACATTTTCCTATAAGGCTGCCTTTTTTAATGTAAGCCCCCCCCCCCCTCGGTGTAATCTACTACGACCTGCTAATAGGCTTTTGCTCTCAGCGTAATTCGTTTTACGGGCTAAACTAACCTACAATGAGATAAAATTAGACAGAAGAGAAGCTCTGGCGTCAGTTTTTAAGCTATTTTTTACCTTCTGCAAATCTTGCTTTTATGCTAACTCGTTTTTTGACCTACATTTGAAATGACTTACGACATTTTCCTATAAGGCTGCCCCCCTTTTATTGTAAGCTCCCCCTCGGTGTAATTTACTACAACCTGCTAATAGGCTTTTGCTCTCAGCGTAATCTGTTTTTTTCGGGCTAAACTAAGCTACAATGAGAGAAGATTAGACAGAAGAGAAGCTCTGGCATCAGTTTTTTAAGCTATTTTTTACCTTCTGCAAATCTTGCTAACATCGTTCTTTGACCTACATTTAAAATGACTTACGACATTTTCCTATAAGGCTGTCTCCTCTTACTGTAAGGTCCCTCAGTGTAATCTACCACGACCTTGCACTCTCAGCGTAATCTGCCACAATGTTTTGTTTTTAAAACTCTCAGGTGTGATCTTCTACAATGTGTGTGTGTGATAACCAAAATTTATTTTTTGTTAAGGAAATCCCTGGCCCCCCAAAAAAGAAAATATCCCGCCAGGGGTGCGTGGTGCCCAACACAGTTCTAATGGCCACGGCTAACAAAGCCATGCCTTTGTAGAGTTTCATGGGTTCTTTTTTTTTTAAACCCCCCATGACTCCCTACAGAGGACCTCCGTGTGTAATGTGTGTGTTTTATGATTGAAGAGAAGAAAAATTTTTTGGTTAAGAATGGAATGTGTAAGAACTAAAAAAGTTTCCGTAGGGGGTGCAGCATCTGAAAGAAATAAAAAAATATCCTCAAAAAATAGTGTACATAATATGATAGAAAAAATATAAAAAAAGTGTGAATGCAAAAATTAGTGTGAATAATTGTTTTTTTTAAAAAAATAAAAGAAAAAATATAAAAAAAATGTGAATGCAAAAATTAGTCTGAATAATTGTTTTTTTTTAAAAAAAAGTGGTACAAGAAATAATACATACTTTTTTTGATGAAGAAGTCTAATGGTGCGAGCAGATTTCTTCCTCGTCATGACATCCCCATTCTCGGGTGTGGATGTTGCAGTCCAGTAGCCTCAATTTGGTGTCGTGGGGATCAAGCGCCACTTTGTTGATCGTGGATGTACGCAACTGGTCGATGGTGCTCGTGATCCGATGTTCGGTCATGCGTTTGATTTTTTTGTCGAACAAGCACGACTTGTAATGTTCTACGGTCAGTTTGTTTGTGCTCGAACGCCCCACCCCTTTTGCTTTTTTTATTTCGGTCTCGTCCTGGATTTTCACGGCATACATTTTCGCTCGAAGACCCGCAAACTCTGTGATGATGCGGCCGTTGACTTCATCCTTCATCTTCCCGATCGTCATTTTCTGGCTGTTGTCGAAGAGAGCGTGATCTTTTGGATAGTTCGAGAAGTCGAAATGCTGGCTCATGTTTTTCAGATCTTCGTATAGATCATTGGTGTGGATGTTGTACACGAAGCTGTCTGTGTCGGTGTACGCCACCTCGATCGCCTCTCCATAGCGTGGTTTCATGATGTTGTAGTGAAACTTGTACATGGCCAGCTTCGACAACTCGAGGATCGCGACTCCCACGGCGATTGGTTTGTTGAATGTTATGTGGCGGAGAGCACGTTCGATCAATACCAACGTGTCGCTCAGTATCGTGAAGTTCTTGTACGTGGGCTGAGCGACGAGCTTGTTTATTTTCTTCGGGTCGGAGACCAAGTTGATATTTCTTCTTTTCCTGGCATCTTCCATGCTCTTGCCGTAGATACTATTGTTCATCAATTTGTATAGCTATTGTCTGCGGAAGAAGAAGCTGATGCTCGACGTTGAGTGTTGCCGTCGATATAGGGTGCTAGCCACCTGGTCTGTTTAAACTTCAATCCCGAGTGCACATGCTTCAAAACCAATCCATGCTGGAGGTAGAATTGTAGGAGACGATAATGCACCACGTAATTCTCTTTGCTCTTGAAGGTGAGCATCAGCTTTTTCTCCGGAGCCGTTTCCATTACAGGTGCCATCGCAAATCCATGGTGTTCTTGATGAAGCGATGCAGGATATTCCAAATCTACTTTCAGGAAACATCCATTTTCATGATCTTCGCTCCATTCTAAACAATCTTGAAGTTCCTGCTCGCTCATCCATTCGTATTCTCCGATGGGCAGAGGCTCGGACATGGCATAACCATACAGGTTGTTCATGTCCCAGTATGCCAAGAAGTTTGTCGGTTTCCCTGCATCGAAATCGGCAACATATGGATTGTTGGCTTTGACGTATCGAAGGGGACACTGGACGATTCCACCACGTTTTGCCTCTTCGACAAACAAAAGTTGATTGACGTCCTTGATGAGTTCTATCTTCACCTTCGTGGATTTTAACATCGCCTGCCAAGAATAACCCGGTGTGGTGTAGCTGAAAGCGGGGTCCAAACCATATGCTGCCATTCCTCTCGAGCGATGGAGATGAAAACGGTCGCTCAATAGCGTAACATCCAGTTTCAGATACAGATCGTGATAGTCGGCCATGGTTTGACAAGAGAATGTAGACCAGACGAGGTGAGCATGATGGTAGTCCTCTTCGGTGCAACAGGTGTCGCTAAGATGACTGTAGAATGCTTCTCTCGGTGGTAACGATGTTTCTGAGAATTTGGAAGCATCCGTCATGTATTCGTAGGGGTAAACACCCTTGCGTCTCAACAGTGCTAAATGTTGGTCGCCGAAACATTTCCTGGTGGCGACCAAATCATCGTCGGTGAGTTGAGACGCGAGTGTCGCCAAACTCGAAGACAGAAAGTTGTAGGAGTCCAAGAAGCGAATTTCTACGTGATTGCTATTTCCAACGTCGACCTTCTTGCTGAATGAAATGAATTTCTCATTGGTGCGAGCTACGACGCTAATGGGTTGAGCGTCGCATCCCATCTCCTTTATGAAGATTTTGGCGTCGTAGCCCTCCAAATTGTGAATGAATACAGGAATAAATTTCGGTTTCTTGATTTGTAGATTACAGTTGTTACACAGGGGGGCCACATATTTTCCCGTGTGATGATTGTGGTGGCGAACTTTGATATTTTCGAGGGTGAAGTTACATTCGCACGCATCACACTGAGAGGCAAGGTCGTATGCTTCCTTCTCTTCCTGGGTAAGAGGCTCCATTGCTTTGTCTTCTCTTAGTAGAGGAGCGAATTGTATGGCCATCTGTTTCAAGGTTTGAACAAATTTTTGTGGAGCATCATTGCCGCGATGTAAAATAACATTGCCTGTGTTGTTGACCATCAATCCTAAAGCGCAGGCTTCGTGATGTAGAATTTCGGTGGTGCTCGATACGCTGGGATTCGGTTCGCAGATGGCGAGTGGAAGTTGGAAACTTTCAAAGTCGGCGCATATCACCAAGGGATGCCAGAGTAACGCCTTGTAGTTTGAAAATGTCATGTCATGAGAAGGCATTTTGATAGCCGTAGCCGGATGTTTACTACACATTTTATAATGATCTTGGAGTTCTTCATCAGCATTCTTTTTTCCTCGAGCGTAGAATATACTCAGACATCTGTCGCATACTTCAATTTTATGTTGATGTGTGGTAATTTGACTTCTTGTTAATTTTGGAAGATTCTGAATTAGACAGTAATGATAATTATCATCATCTTCGATCAGAAGTAATCTGATGACACGATTACTTTTAATGTTGCTATGTCTGAGAACGTAGATGGTGTTGTTTTTGTCTAATCCGAAGATGTGTACTGCTATATTTTCGTTTTTATCTGTCTTGTACTGTGCCTCAAATTTACTAATGTCTCGTAGATTTACAGGGTAATTAATACCAGCCATAGGTTTTTCAAATTCTGAGAGATATTCTGGCTTGTTGTAGTGGTATAAACAATGTTTGTTATTATTGGCTGGATGATGATCGGCAATGATGCACCACAAAAAGCATCTGTTATCCTCATTTTGAATGTTGATGATGGCTTTCTTAGCGGCTATTTCCCGAGGCAAATTGATGTAGCTGGATGCTCCCATCGGGTTGTATCGTGCCACCTTCAAAGTTAAAGTGTGAGGCGAACCGCAAAGTGTCCAACCCGATCCACGTTGTTCGAAAGTCTCGTGCTTGTTCAACAAAGCGTCAAACATCTGGTTGCAAATGGCATCCAGCTCATCGACATCGGTGTCGTGGAGGCTCTTTACACCAGTGTAATGATGGAAAGTTTCTCGCTCTTTTTTTACGTTTTCGTAAATGACGGAAACGATGAGGTGGATTTTCAACGAGCATTGCAACAAAGCTTCGGTGATAGACGAAATTAACTTGGTTTTGACCGAATGAAAAAAGTTGTTTAGATCAGATGTTTCTTCAGATTGGAAAGTCTCCTTGGTTAAAATATTTCTAATATTTTCGCCGGTACTTTTCTGCTTTTTTCGTGGCGCTTGATCGTCAACATCAAGCTCTCTCTTACTTGATCCTCCCCCATGCACATCCTTCCGATGTCTACTCAAGTGAGAGATGGATATATATTTCCCACAGTCGTCACATGCACGTTTCGCTTCCTTCTTCTCCATTTTTTTGCTAAGAAAAAAAAGATGAAGTTGCTAAATTGCACTCATTTTTTGTGGTGTTATTTATATTAGACCCCGAAACCATAAATGATCTACCATAGATGAAGTTACTATTTGTGGTGTTATTTATATTAGACCCCCAAGCATAAATAATCTACCATGGATGAAGTTACTATTTGTGGTGTTATTTATATTAGACCCCAAAACCATAAATGATCTACCATAGATGAAGTTACTATTTGTGGTGTTGTTTATATTAGATATGTTCTCAATTTTTTTCTTAAATAACCAGCATGAATCTCTTTGGTTTTCGAAAACAAACCAACATGGAGACTGTACACCACACGACGACAGATCTACCTTCCATGTTAACTAAACTCAATGGTCTACTGATTGTTCATCTCAACAGTATTTGGACGAAATTGGATGATGATGTGGGCAAGATGTTTTACGTCTTCAACAACAATTTACATTTTTACGAAATTCCGATCGGTGGGAAACTTCAAATCACCGTGAATCCGGAAAACGTAGGCGAAATCAAAATATCTACCGGCAAGAACATTTTTCGAATCAAGCACGACAAGATGCTTTCTAACATTACGTACGATGTTTCTGCAGGAGATTATCTTTACGTTCAACTCCTAGGAGATTACGATAAACTCATTCCTCTCTTCGTAGAATTACGTATCGTCTATCCTATTATAAATAACCGCTAACCAAAAATGCCTAACGACATTTTCGGCAACACCAAGCGTGTAGACCACGCAGAAGAGATTCTCATGTTGGACGTCCGAATTAAAAAGTTGAGGAGCGATTTGATCGCTTTGCAGGAGACCTTAAACAAAAGTTTAGAGTCGGAAATCGCTACGCTCCAAACGCAATGTCTCGACCCCATTCTGAAAATCGATTCCGAACTGAAAACGCTCATAAAAAATTATGTCGACGTACCTTCTTACGACAGCGTTCAAAATATACAGTTGAGCGTGGATTCGCTTCAAAATGATTTGGCCAAATTACAGCAATTTCAATCGAAAAATGAAGATTTGGAAAAATTGAAACTCGAAATCGAAGAACGAACTTCCGCAATCGAAAAAAATTTCTCTGAACTTCAAACCGTCGTGAAGGATATTGATGTAGAACGCTTGCACGTCGTCGTTTCCAAATTACAAGAAGAATTCGCCAGCACGTTGGAAGAAATTAAATCCAAGTTACAGACTTTGGAAGATACCATGACGAACCTACCATCGTCAGACGAACTGCAGGTCATCGGCAAGAGCGTTGCGAACATAAAAATTCAATTGGAGGCTTATCAAGATTTCGAACACATTCAAACCACCATCGCTACGCTTCAGGCGTCTCTGGAGTTGATCAACGAAGAAATTAAAAATATTCACGCTGAAGCGAGCGCGTTGACGAGCATTCAGGACACGTTAATCACGGTTCAGCAGAAGATCGAATATTTAGAAAATTTGAACGTTGAATCCAATCTTGCTCATTTTCATCACGTACTCGACAACATACAGGGTGATTTGGAATCGTTACGGACGAGCGTACCTTCGAGTGAAGATTTGGAAAAATTGAAAACGGCCGTGACGGCACTATTCGAATCGAGCGACATCAAAAGTTCGTTGGGCGATCTCGAGAGTAGGGTGGCCAATCTCCCCACCTCCAAAGAATTACATGCTTTGAAAAGGAACATATCACGTATGCTGAAACGATTGGAAACGGAAACGGCGAACGTGGAACAGATTCGAGACGAACTTGCTTCGCTGGTGTCGACGCTGCCCACTTCGCAGAGCGTCGCCGATCTTCACACGCAGTTTACCGAGATGCGAAGCATCGTGAACGATCTCACCGAGAAAAGTTCGAAATTGAATCAAGTCGAGAACCTTCAGAGTATTGTCGTCAACATCAAAAATCAAGTTGGAGTGCTGGAATCCACGCAGGAATCGACGCTGGCCTCTTTCGGTGCCAAGTTGCAAGAACTCAACGAAAACTACAAGCAGTTGAACGTGGAAGTGAAAATCAAACCGTCGTTTTCTGCCGTAACGGATACCATAATCGAGCATTTGCTGCCCATCGAAAATAAACTCGGACAAGTTCACAGTAATCTGCTCGGCGTCGACACTAAATTCGCTAAACTGCATTCTCTGCAAGCCATCGAAATCAACAGCGTACCCAATCAACAGAGAATCTCCACGTTCGTCGAAGGTAACAAACTGTACATGTTGCATCCTTATCATCCGTACTACAAGTTTCTCCTCGATGGCACGATTCAGATAAACGAATTTTCGTACTGGTCTCACGGTAGAAAAGCTAGCGTTCCCACCATGACTTTGATATCGAATCGCGGTGTCCAGAAAGCAGGAAACATTCCTCTGGCACGTTGGAACGAAACGCGCAACATATATGAAATACACGAAGACGAAGATCTCACCGTTTTCGACGTGAGTGCCGGCGATAAGCTGATCATTCAAAACACGAGCGAAGTGCCACCCTCTTTGAATCCCATCACGCTTGTGCTTCTCTTGAAACGTAATCTCTAAAAAATGTCTAGGCAAGCCATCGTCGAAGAATTGCATAAACCTGCACGCCGTAACTACGAACGTTTGGCTGTGGTAACCAAGGGCATCGACGACCTCTGGCAAAGTGACCTCGTGGAGATGAGCAGCGGTAATTTGAAAAACGTGCATAAATTGAACAAGGGCAACAAGTACCTTCTCACCGTCATAGACACGTTTTCGAAATTCGCATGGGCTCTACCTTTGAAGGCGAAAACGGGAACGTGCGTCACGGAAGCATTCAAATTAATTTTTCGCGAAAGCGGCGGCAGACGACCTCGGTTTCTGCAAACGGACAACGGTAAAGAATTTTACAACTCCGTATTCCAAAAGTTTATTCAAAAACATGGCATTCGACATTATTCGACCTTCAGTCACATCAAAGCCACCATCGTGGAAAGATTCAATCGAACCTTGAAAACACACATGTGGAAACGATTCACGCTTCGGGGAAATTACAAATGGGTCGACATCCTGCCGGAACTCGTCGACACCTATAATGATACGGTGCACAGAACGATAGGCATGAAGCCAGCCGACGTTACGAAATCTGACGAGCAGCGTTTAATTTCTACAGTTTACTGTCCAAAGTACACACCCACGACAAAAAAAGCTAAATACAAAATTGGAGACCAGGCGAGGATCAGCAAATTCAAACGCACCTTCGAGAAGGGATTCACAAAAAATTGGAGCATGGAACTTTTTACCGTGGTTCGAGTTCTACGCGGAAACCGACACACGTATATAATAAAAGATAGTAGCGGCGAGATTTTGAAAGGAAGATTTTACGAAGAGGAACTCTCTAAAACGAAACACCCCGACACGTACCTCATCGAGAAAGTATTGCGTAGGAAAGGTGACAAACTGTTTGTCAAATGGCTGGGACTTCCGGAAAAGAGTTGGATCGACGCGAACGAAGTGATCTTGTGAGTACGTGGAACGTGGTGAAGCGTCTACCGGATCCGGAAAGTCAAACGAGAAAAAAAAAGAACGGTGAGTTGCTTCCCGACAGCATCCGCTGTCTGATCGTAGGTCCTTCGGGGTGTGGGAAAACGACACTGCTCGTGGACAATTTTCTCTTCGCACCGAATTGGTTAGATTGGAAGAACAGGCACCTGTACGTGTTCTCAAAAAGTTTGGAGCAATCCAAATACCAGCAACTGATGAAACTGTACGATGGTCTGGACATTGCAACGTTCGCCTCGGAAATAAAACCACTCGACGATTGTCGTGAAAATTCAGTTGTCGTGTTCGACGACGCCATCCTGGAAAATCAAAATGAAATTCGCAACTTTTTCACGCAAGGTCGTCACAAAGGAATGGATTGTTTTTACCTAGCTCAAACGTTTTCCAAAATTCCAAAACAGTTAGTGCGCGACAACGCTAATTTCATATGTTTGTTTCGTCAAGATCACACCAACCTCAAGCACGCGTACGATGACTACGTAGGCGGAGACATGAACTACAATCAATTTTCGGAAGGCTGCTGCTCTACTTGCTGGAACGGTGACGATTTCGGATTCGCGACGATCGACATGACGAGGAAACCCAACGACGGAAAATACAGAAACAAAATCAACGACTTTCTAAACGTTGCAACGTTGTGAGAAACGACGTATATAAATAACGTTATGACGAAACGAAAAATCGAAGACGAAAATCTCAAGCTTCGCGATTACCTCGCGAAACGCTTCAAAGGTTGGAAATCCGAGAATCGCGGATTCTACGAAGAGAAGAAACGTCAGGATCAACCTGTGATCGATGCCATCAGCGGTCTAGGTAAAGAAATTAAAAGTGTCACGGAACAAAATAAAAATTTGATCAACGAACTCGTGCCGCTCGCAGCTAAAAGTTACGCCGTACCCACGCCCATTTCGAGCATTCCTTCGACGCCGTTCGAACTGAAGGATGCACCGGCACGACGTCGAGCCATTGGTAGCACGTCCTCTTCGGATAAAATCGAGTTGGTGCCTTTGGCGCGAGACTACCTGAGTACGGGGAAATTCGACAAGGATGAAGTGTTCGGATTGTATCCTAGCATGGAAACCAACGAAGGCGGTGGTGTGGTGTGGAAGATTGGGAAATCGAAGGTGACCTTCGAAGGCAACGATATTAAAGTTAATTTAGGCGACAAGGATAGTTGGAACAGGTATCCGGGTACGGTGGGACTGTGGGAACTCGTTGCCAAAAAGCAGCCGAAAGATTACACCGACGAAGATTACCAGAGTTACAAGGAAATTTTGATCATGACGGATGCCTTGTACCAGAAAAACGACGCCTCGCAGAATAGGGTGAAATCGAGCAGCGGCGAGAAGTACAGGAATCTCATCAAACCGATTTGGAACCAGGTCAAAACAGGCAGCGGCGTCAAACGCTACAACACGTTACCCAAAGAATTCGTTTGGGTGGACGACGTTAGGAAACTCGTGGACCGATTGTTGGTGATAGCCGGCGAAGAGAATGCAGGCAACCGTAATTTCTACAACGAGAAGATTGGCATCGTGGACATGATCAGCACGAAACTTTCCAACTTCATCGTGAACGACGACAAGGGCATAGGTTACCTGATCAAAATCATCAACACGCTGCCTCCGAAATTTTGGAACGTGGCCGAAGGAAAGGGACTCGTGAACGACATCATCAACAAGTTACCTTTCGAGATGCATTTACCTGGCTACCAGTACTGCGGACCGGGTACCAAACTCGAGAAAAGATTGGAGAGAGGAGACAAGGGTGTGAATCCGTTGGACGCGGCATGCAAAAATCACGACATCGCCTACAACACCACGCAGACGGATCTGGACGCACGTCACGAAGCAGACAGAAAGTTAGAGCACGCAGCTTTCGAAAGGTTCGTGAGCAGAGACGCATCGCTGGGTGAACGGGTCGCCGCACTGGGTACCACCATCGCCATGAACACGAAACAAAAATTGGGGTGGGGTATATAAATAACATAGAGTAAAAAATAATAATAATAACAACATGTCTCATATAACTGATTTGCCACCCGAGCTACTATCTAAAATATTCAAAAAGGTAGTTAACGGAGATGTTAATAGACTTGTAATCATGGCAAAAACAACGCCGGAATTTCGCATCCCTTGTGAAATGGTTCTCAAGGACCATCTTCGGGAGATCAGCGGCCTGAGGTGTGGTGATCTCAACATTCTGCTTTCGGCTGCAGGGGAAAAATTGAACGAAAGGTTAGACGAACTGGACGAGGCGAGGCAGGGAAGAAGACGATATACTGATGATTGGCGCAAGTCTAAGCAGGAGACGGAAGATATCATCACACACATCATCGCGTTTTCCGAGGCACGGACTTTCTTCCTCTGTTAAAAAAATAATAATATATATACGTGTCAAAAAAAACTTGATATATAAATAACACACATCGTGAAAAAAAATAATCTTCGGTATATATAAATAACACACATCGTGAAAAAACAATTAAATTTCTCTCTAACACTCTGAAATTTTTTTTTGATATGACGACTGAAAAAATGAGTGATCTCCAAGCATTAAAACAAATGCTAAATTTGTCAGTCGAGTATGTAAAAATTCAGGAATTGGAAGTCGACAAACCTTACACGATAACTTCCGGTTCAATCGTTTCTACCCAGTATGGCACAATACAGTCTATTTTTACCAGATCGATACGCTAACATGTTATCCGACGAGAAGCTATCTATTTTAATCGAGAACAAAACTCGAATCGTGTACAAGGGGACAAAGGAACTTCTTGGCAAGAAAACGAAGCACGTAATAGAATTTGTGTAACGACTGCGAGGCCTTGAAAATATATAAATAACATACCGTAAAAAAACTACACAAGAAAAAATCTCAGAATATATATATAAATAACATACCGTGAAAATAACACATAGAGCATCAACATGAAGCCCAAGGGTGTCGTGTACCAGATACCATACTCCAATCTTAAAAATCTAGGTGCCCTCGATGGGTTACTCACCAAGAAACAACGCGAGAAGAAACGTTCTTGCTTGACGAAAGGACACGGAATGAAATTACTTCTCAGCACACCTCAATTGAGACGCTTGCAGCGTTCGCGGTAACAGCAAAAGATCGGAGGTTTCATATTCAGCATCCCGGCCATCCTGGCAGCATTGGGGGCCGTTGGAAGTTTGGCCGGTGGAAGTGCCGCCATCGCAAAAACCGTCATCGACTCGAAGAAGAACAAGGCGGAATTGGAAGAACAGAAACGTCACAATCTGGCCATGGAGAAGAAAGGGGGGAAGGGCGTGATGAAAAATTTTAAAAAAAAGAAACAGCAGCACTCACCAACCGAGACATTGAATCTCTGATCGAACCGTTACGAATCAAACACTTCAGAGGAGTTTTCATGTCCGACTCGTTACCTTCAACCGTCAAAAGAAGAGAATGTGGAGTAGTCAACTTGGACGGTCAAGAAAATCCAGGCACGCATTGGATATGTTACCACAAAAATGATGATAAAGCATTCGTTTTCGATTCTTTCGGAGGTGTTCCACCTACAAATTTAATTCATTATCTGAAAACGAACAAAACCTCTATATACTACAACGACGAACGCATTCAAGATTTCGGAGACGTGAACTGCGGTCATCTCTGCCTCTCCATGCTCGCGTTTCTCTCTAAAATAAATAACCCTACGATCGAGGATTTCCAGAAAGCATTGTGGAACCTCAAACAGCATCACTAGGATGGGCGTGTTCCATCTTACGAGCGAATCTTCGATCTTGAAACTCACGTTGCACGACGACATCGTCTATCCTAAATCCGTGGCTCTGCGTGCATTCTACAGCATGTACCTCATACCTAACGTTACGCAGCACAACAACAAAATTAGCGTCGGAAGCGAACACATCGTCGTCACGCCAGGCCAATACAATCTTTCCACTTTGCAAGCTCAATTACCCAAAGGCACATACCTTTCTCAAAATTCGGTCACGCACAGAGTGGAAATCCTATCCGCGACGGAGACCGTGGACCTGGGCACCATGGGAGAACTTTTAGGTTTCGAGAATGACACCAAACTCGAAGATCACGAAATCCTCGGACGGATTACTGGGAAGTCACAAGCAGACGGGAATCATAGCCACTTTCAAACCAAGTTCCGAGTTCATGGAACCGATCATCTACACGCCCTCTTCGCCGATCTATTTTCCAGTATGTCGCAACCGCATAGACGACATAGAGTTGGTGGTGACGAACGAGAAAGGAGAGGTGGTGGATTTCGCAGGTGCAACGATCACTGCCATCGTGGAGATCAACGTATAATAAATAACACACATAGTGAAAAAAATGGAGCAAATCGAAAGTTACGAATTGCAATCTTTCCCTCCCAACCGTCGCACGTTCGCCAATCTCAACGAGGCGAACAGGGAGATCGAATACGACGTGGACGTAGGCGATGGGTTCGTTCATCCTCACAGAGCGGACCTCTACCTTCAATTCGACGTGGTGAAGAAAGAAAGCGGAGACGCGTTTCCCGCAGCAGCAAACTTGATACTCGTGGACAACTTCGTGCCTCACCTGTTCTCGCAGGTGGAGGTGAGGAAACACAACACCGTCATAGACAGAATAGATTATCCAGGCATCACGTCGACGGCGGTGGGAACGTTGAAATTATCCAAAACAGACGCGGCATACTATCAGGCCGGGGGATTCGAAGCCGGAACCAAAATATCGACGACAAGTCACACGGTGCTCTTTCCCATGCGTCTGCTGCCTGGTTTCTTCTCGGACTACAAGGAGATCATGTGGAAGGGAGGACTGCGCGTTACGTTTCGAAGAGCGGCCAACGACAACGACGCACTGATGCGATACGCTACTTTGGGTCCGGACGGTATCACCCCGATAGCCAACACTTTACCCGAAGCAGCCAAATGCGTCATCCGGAGCATGGAGTTGAGAATGCCGGTGGTGGAATACGAAACAAATTACGCCCTCAAGTACAAAGCGGAGATCTTGAAAAGTCCGCAGGTACCGATTCACTTTCACGGTTACCAGTGCGTGCAGAAGTTGGCGTCGGGAAGTCACATGGAATTCGACGTGACGACGCAGTTCAACAACATACAGTTCGACATGCCAGATTTCGTCGTGGTGCTTTTTCAGACCGGGAGGGACAAGAATCAGGAAAAAGATTCCAGCAAGTTCGACGACTGCAAGATCAAGAACGTTTATCTGAAGAATGGACGCAACGAAGTGTTCCCGCGCGAGAATTACAACCTCGACGTGACCAAAAACGATTACCTCAAACTTTACGAAGCGTTTTCGGCTTACAAACGCGTGACCGAGGGAAGCGTGGACATGTACTACACGCCCAGCGAGTTCAAAGCACGGAGACCCATGACCGTCATCAACACCACAAAAAGGAAGAAGGTTGTGGTCAACGATCGAACCAACATCAAGGTCGTCTGCGAGTTCCACGATGCCTTGCCCGAGGATACCCTATGCAGTGTCATCCTGATTGCAGAGAAGTCCTTCGCCTACGACGTGAAGAACGAGAGGGTCACAGAGCAGTTTTAACAAGTTTTTTACATCTTTTCTTGCACAATAAGTAATTTTTTGGACTAGCACAATCAGCTACAATAGCACAATACAAATTTCACTAGTTCAGATCAGTTACAAATGTCAATTTCATTAGTTATCAGTTACAATATCTTTTTTTGCACTATAGCACGAGACAATCAGAATTTGCACAAAATTTGTTGTTGTTTTTACACGTGAAAACTAACAATAAAATTTATTTTTTTATCGTTTCAGATGCTGTCGAAACATCAAAAACACATACACACACTAGAAAAAAAAAAGCATGCAACTTTATTTGTAACACACACATATTCTCCATCTTCATCAAGAAAATATTATAATAAACATAATTATTTTTATCTATATCTCACAATAAAACTCTATATCTAAAAATATCACAACATCAAATAACACTAGAGGTGTTAGTACACGTTGCATGCATTACGGAGGTCCTCTGTAGAGTTTCATAGAAGTTTGAGAAAAAAAAAACACGTGAAACTCTACAGAGGCATGACTTTGTTAGCCGTGGCCATTAGAACTGTGTTGGGCACCACGCACCCTCGCGAGGTTATAGGGGCCAGGTATCCTAAAAGACAACAATTATTATTTTGTTTGTTTGCTTGCGTCACAATACAGGTGTGTGCGCGCGTGTGTGTGGCACATCGTTCCCCCGAGAGAGGTTTACAAAGGTCACGATATACGGAGTTGGAAAATTACGATATGGCGCATTCGCTTATTACTGTTGCCAGCCATGGGTCTCTCTCTCTCTCTCTTCATCTTACACCAACGTTGGCATCTCTATTTTTTTTTAGTTGTAAGTAAATTGCCAACACACTCTAGTTAATAATGCTACATATTATACACACACACGCACACACATACTGCGTTGCCATCCACCCATCTCTCTCTCTTTTACAGCAGTGCCGGCTCTCCTTGCCCAGTGTGTGCAGGTTGGCAAAAATTGCTTTATGCGCTGTAAGGCAAGCCTCAAGCAAAGTTGCCAGCTCCTTGCTTTAGGTTAGGTTAGACCAAAAAAAACCTTGGTGATTTTTTTTCGAGTGAGGAGTTGGCAACGCTGATCTCCACTTGAGGGCGGTCAACCGGGTTGATTGCACAAGCAAAATTGCCAGCTCCTTGCTTTAGGTTAGGTTAGACCAAAAAAAAATCTTGGTGATTTTTTTTCGAGTGAGGAGTTGGCAACGCTGATTTTTACTTGAGGGCGGTCAACCGGGTTGATTGCACAAGCAAAGTTGCCAGCTCCTTGCTTTAGGTTAGGTTAGAGCAAAAAAGGCTGTGGGTAAGCTGTCGGTTGTTTAACTCTTCCCTTTCTCTTTTTTTTCTTGTAAAAGGCTATGGCAAAAGTACCAGTGGGTTGGCAACCTTGCTTTATGCACTGTAAGGCAAGCCTCAAGCAAGGTTGTCAGCTCCTTGCTTTAGGCTAGGTTAGACCCAAAAAAAAAAACCTTGGTGATTTTTTCGAGTGAGGAGTTGGCAACACTGCGAGAAAATACCTCAAGCAAGGTTGCCAGCTCCTTGCTTTAGGTTAGGTTAGACCCAAAAACAAAAACCTTGGTGATTTTTTCGAGTGAGGAGCTGGCAACACTGCGCGCGAAAAGTAGGTCAAAAGGCCCTTCCAGAATCGCCCATTCCACCTACTCATCTCAGTTGAACTATGCACAATAGAATTGTATGCAAGTATGATAAACTTCTAATTGATTAATCGCGACGATGAGAATGAGAAATGATATGATGAAATTGATGAAACAGCACTTACAAAGAAAATCCAGGCTCAGGCCGAGATTCCAACCCGGGACTCCTAGCGGAGTAGCGCGGTGTGAAAGCGATTCCTTCACGGAGGTCGGCCCTTGGTGGACGAGTCATTCCCCTTACATTCCGCCGGCAAACAAGAAGAACTACTAGCGGTAAAACTTCCATCGCAAACATGCATTTGTATTTAGGAGGGAGTATCTTAATTGTGACTCCCCCCGAGAAAATAATCCCGCCTCTTCTGCCTCCGAACTATTTCTTTTCTAGTGCCGTTGAACAAGCCCAGACCCTTCGTGACTTGGCAAGAAGAGATCGAGATCTAGTCAGATCTTCAGTAAATCGAGACGCGACGAGACTTACATGTTAGTCTCCGTGACCCAGGTCTCATTCGAAACTTTGGTAAACCCAATCGAATACCTACCTGATTAATGAGTATTTATACAGAGAGACAATATATTTTGTTTGTAGTATTTGCAAAGTACTCCCCACCCCGCCAGATTAGCCCTATCTGACCATAAATTGGACTCAACACCAACTTTGACGAAGTTAATCCATTGTTGGCAACCGTGAACTTGTGCATACCTACGTTCAGGATAAAAGGTCGTTTTTGAGGATTTGCAGCGTTGGAACGAGGCGTACAAACAGAAAAAACGTTATTAAGAAAACTTGTGTCTATAAACATGGGCGTATATATAGTTCACGTAAGGGGGGGGGGAGTTCAACTTTTGGTACGAAAAGTGTTGCTATATTTCATAAGTGAAAATCCGGGACACTGCTGACCTGAAGCTTGTTGGGGATCGGCGAGGGGGGTGCTGGATCCGACAAAGTTGTGTGTATGTACATGTCTATTATCATATTCTTTACACTTCTTAAAAAGAAACAGGAATCTACTTCGATGTATATAATTAATCTTGCAATTCCTTTTCGGTGCCATAATGAACTTCTATCTCACAATGTCGAAATTTTATTTGAGAACTACGGACTGAGCAGTGCGGACATTCAAGTTCTGACTGTTTGCAGTAAACAACTTACTATGCAATGGAAGAGATTTGCAATTGAAATTCAGTGCTGCTAGCAAACGGCCGCGATATCGTGAAGTCAAATATCTTTGCAGCATCTTCTTGTAGCTCGATAACTCTTGTATTATCGAGAGGGAGCAGTTCAATGTAGAGTTAGATTGTTTAGTATTAGGCTCAGTCAATAAATAACGAGGCAGATATTACACCAAAACTATGGTAGTTAGAAATGGGTCGACGGGCCCGAAATGGAGGTGCAGGTGTGACGAAACTGATTCGCGCACGTTTTCCCGCTAGACGGCGTTACGTGTCTGGAAAGGTATGCGCAAAGGCTGCTAACCGAGCAACGGCCGTGTCCACTCATTCCACGTTTGGAAGCACGCAGATTCCCCTCCACCAAAAAAAGTTCAAGACCCTCCACACTAGTGCAGGCCGGCAAGGTTATGCTTCCGTTCTTCGATCGCAAGGGACCGCTCCTCGTCGACTTCCTGGAGCATGGAGCTACGGTCAATGCCCAGCGGTATTGTGAAACGTTAACGAACCTTGGGAAGGGAATCAAATGGAAACGTCCCGGTCACCTTTCTCGCGGTGTCGTCCTATTGCACAACAACGCTAAACCACACACAGCCAACGCAACAATGGAATGTCTGGAAAAATCAAGTGGGAAGTCCTGAGCCACTCCCCCTATATTCCAGATCTGTCCCCGTGTGACTTCCACATCTTCGGTGAGCTCAAAAAGGCACTGCGGGGACAATGGTTTCAATCGGACAATGACGTCAAGGAGTACGTGCGCAATTGGTTCCAACAGCAGCTAAAGGAGTCCTACGAGCATGCCATTTTTCAACTGCGTCACAATGGACTGGATGGTACCAACACCTTTAGACGACATACAGTCCCAAATCATTAATGACCCACCACCGTGTTCAACTGTTGGAACTGTGTTAATGTGATCATTGTCTTTATTTGATTTTCTCCAGACCCTATTTATCCCGTCTGACCCGTTTATGTTAATCTTGGACTCTTCTGACCATATGACACTATCCCAAAATTCCTGGTCCTTGTGGATGTGCTCTTTCGCGAATGAAAGTCTATTCCTGCGATTCACCTTATTTACATACGGCCTCTTTCGTGGTATTCTGCCATGATATCCATGCCTCCACAAGGCACGTCGGACAGTTTGATGGGACATCATCTTGCCAGCAACATTTTCTACTAACGGTCGTAACTGAGGAACACTTAGTCGGGGGTTTTCTCGCACTCTTTTTAAAATAAAGCGTTCATCACGTTTATTCAACCGTCTCTTTTTTGGTTTCCTCGGCACATTCTGTGTTGAACCTTCCTCTCTAAATTTCATTACTATGTATTGAACTGTGGAGTGTGATTTATTGACTGTTTGTTCGATTTTTCTTAACGAATAACCTCTAAGAGCGAAATTTATAATAACATCCTTCAGATCGGAACTAAGTTCCTTCACCTTGCCCATTTCGAACAATACCTACACCAGCATTCCGCTTGACGGGGAGCGCACCTGCATGTTCAAACTTGTTACGAAGTTGCAAACTGCACGAAATCGCCCGAATAGCGGTGGCGCTGTAGGCGAGGAAGATTGAAACTCTTGCCTGTATGAATAACAATGTTGCATGAAACAGCGTGTTTTCCTATTTTCACACAAATTATATGCTCTGTTTATACACTTTGAACATACATTTTTATTGACATTTGTTGGTGAAACCTTCATTAACATTAATTTCCAGGTACATATGAAAATGATTATATTTACTATTATAGATATGACATTTTTTCCTCGGAAATTCTATGTGTACGAAAAACAATGTTACATACTGTATTAAAGTCCACTTATCGCCGTAGAATTAGGCAACATACATACCACCTTGCAGGGAAGCCAACATTTCAGGATCTAGATGTCCCATTTTTATTACCGGTGACTGTATATTGAATGGTTTAAACATATTGCAACATTTTGTTTTATCCTCAGGCTACATCCTGTAGACTCGTGAAGGAAGAGAAGCTAAAGCTGGTCAAGTCTGCAGTATTCTTAGCAATGCAAACATTCAAGGTGTGCATCCATATGGTAGCAGACTATAGCTTGTATTGGATTCTTGATACCATTCGGCGCCATGGAGAAGTAAAAACTGAAGTTCAAGGCAAGTATGAATTAACTTCGCCCAACTTTTACATGAAAACGCCAGCAATATGTGCTAACATTTTGTATCTTGGGAAGAACCCCACCCGCTTAATAAATACATTACTAATAATAATATTACTATTATTAATATTATATGCTTAAACAAATTGCTTTGGGGATATGCGCAGTTTTATGTGTGTGTGTGTGTGTGTGTGTGTGTGTGTGTGTGTGTGTGTGTGTGTGTGGGTGTGTGTGTGTGTGTGTGTGTGTGTGTGTTAAAATACCAAAAAGCAGAAATGTCTTGTTTTAAACTTTACTGAACATTTTATGTAAGTTGTTTCCTTGAAGCCCACATACACACATAAGATGAGTGTGATTGCTAAAACTTTAGTAAGCGTGAAGAATTTAAATGATTCCTTGCATAAAATGAATGCATAATCTGTGCATGATTAATTGTAGGTGCAGATGTTGTAAAGGTTCACGTAGATGGAGAAGGGCCAGTGGCGGACATGTACGGTAGTGTCATCAAGTCATTTGAACCTCTAGGCACTAACTCCGAAATGGATACCACTCCTTGTCTACCAGATCCAAGTCCACCCGATTTAGGCCGCTACATGCAAATATGTGAGTGTTTGTTTCAAACCGTCATGAACATGTATTAGTACTTAGGATGTTGAAAAGTTTGACCTTGTGGATTAGAATGAATTTGAACTGAAATCCTGCATTCTGTTTACCATAATCCACCTAGCTCCTGTATTATTTAGTAGTGTAAGTTTGAGGATAATATTTCGAGAATTGAGCTTAAGTATGTAATGGTTACTACTAGTGTGTACGTACAGTTTAGCAAGTTCAAGTAGAATTAACAGTATGTGACACAAGGTATAGATTAGAAAACTCTATGTGAAATGGTTAAATCCAGCATTTGATAGGTGATAAAACTTGTCATGTAAATTACTTTTTAAAATTGTAAATTTCCACACCTTCCTAAAAATGTGTTCATGAAAAATGTTTAAAATACGGTTTGAAAATTATTGTTAGCTTAGAAATATGTATTAAAAAATGGTATGATATTTGATTTGAGTTGGTCAAAGCACATGAAGGACAGATAGATATAAGTTCTTACATAAATTGACAGAATGTTGATTTGATTAGCCAAAATCTGAAGTTATCTGAAAACATCTATTGATATTTTTAGAACGCTTTTTCAAGATAATAATCGACTTACATAGGGGGAAATTTAAATCTATATCTATCTATATATCTACACACCCACGCCTTCCAGATATATTTTTGCGTAATTGTTCTTCCTAAAATCTACTTATTTTGTTTTTTGTTTTTCTAGTGTCGCTGCTCTTGTTATGCTGGTTCCTGTCTCTTACCGAACCTTATGGCCTGAGGCTCCGTCAACGCGTGATGAGCTTCTACCACCCCGATCGGGCGAAGCAGAGGGCGGTATGGCTATACAACCACATCATCAGATCCAGAGGCACTTTCCTCAAGTTCGCCCGACGACAGCTCCGGAGGAAGTTCGTGAAAGGAGGCGCTCCCATTGAGAAGGTGTCTCTTCTGGATAGGCTGCGGGCTCAGTAAGCATAGGTCAAGGATGAGAGCAACAATTCCAACAAGAAGATAAGCACTTTTCGGAAAGAATGATGAGCTGGCTAATGTTTTCCATGCTTTTTTTTTCTTTTTTTTTTTGTGTCTGTAATTGCGGAGATCCAGCGGCGACTGGTGGCTTTGAATTAAGCGAAGGGCTAGTACGGAAGAAAATGAGGTAGCAGAGAAAATTAGATTAATAGTCACACATACTTATTAGACACCCCATTTTTTAATAAGAATGAATAACCATAGATTATGCAACAGATACTAATAATGGTAAGTCTTTCGGGGGTCCGGATCCCTGGACCCCCCTAAATACGTCTTTCCTGTCCTTCAAAGCCGTATGATCCCAATATAATCGTTGTCTTCCAATACGTTCAGAGGAAATTCTATAACAAATGCTAAACGAGTATATTTTCATTATTTAATTTTCGTACTTATTAAGACTATCGGGTAGGGCGGGGGTCCGGACCCCCTAAATACGTCCTTCCTGTTCTTCAAAGCCATATGATCCCAATATAATCCTTGTCTTTCAATACGTTCAGATGAAATTATATAACAAATGCTAAACGAGTATATTTTCATTATTTAATTTTCGTACTTAATATGTTTTTCGGGTAGGGAGAGGAGGTTTGGACCCCTTAAATACGTCCTTCCTGTTCTTCAAAGCCGTATGATCCCAATATAATCCTTGTCTTCCGATAAGATCAGAGGAAATTATACAACAAATGCTAAACGAGTATATTTTCATTTAATTTTCGTACTTAAGTCCTTCGGGTAGGGGGAGGAGGTCCGGACCCCATAAATATGTCCCTGCCCTTCAAAGCCGTATGATCCCAATATAATCCTTGTCTTACGATAAGTTCAGAGGAAATTATACAACAAAAGCTAAACGAATATATTTTTCATTATTTAATTTTATTTAGTACTTGATAAGTCTTTCGGGGGGAGATCCGGACTCTCTGGACCCCCCTCTAAATACGTCCTTGCGTGAGAGTGACCAAATTTTGATAAATACACTTGCAGCAATTGATATGCGATTAATATACATATACAGGGAGTCCATAAAGTCCTGCAAAAAACTAAAACTCTATAACTTTTTAGCTGTTGCGTTTAACAATACACATTTTTTGGGTGAGAAGGGTGGAAGTTTAAAGTTTTGTTCTGGCCACACTGCTCAGTGACGCTTGCACTGGTAATCACGTGATCATGTGACTTAAGATGGCGTCCATCCAGGAAAAGGCACAGTGTGTTCTGTGGTTTGCAGAGTTAAAATCTTGTGTTTCAGTGCAGAGAAAGTTCCAGACAACATATGGGAAACCACCCCCAGCAAATTCAAGCATCAAGAGATGGTATGAAAAGTTCAAGGCAACGGGAAATGTGTCAGATTTGCCACGCAGTGGATGGCCAGGATCGAGTGATTGGTCCATTTTTCTTCGAAGAAGACACGGTAAATGGCAACAACTATCTGAACATGCTACAGACATTCCTTGTGCCAGAACCTAATAGGTTAGGCATCATCAATGACGTCCACATGCAATAATATGGGGCGCCGCCGCATTTTGACCTTGAAGTTCGGCAGTTTCTTAACGAACAATTTCAAGATAGATGGATTGGCCGAAGAGGGCCCACAGCTTGGCCTGCAAGATCACCAGACTCGGCACCTTGCGATTGTTGGTTGTGGGGACATGTAAAGACCGAGGTGTATTCACAGAAACCAGCTAATCTGGATGACCTAAAAAAAAAAAAAATAAGAGATGTGATTCTGAATATCCCAGGAGAGCACCGTCAGCACGTAATTCTCGGTTTCACAAAAAGACTGCAACAGTGTTTGGACGTGAATGGTGCACAATTGGATGTTTGGCGATGAACGTAACAAGCAGGAAATAAACTTTGAACCTTGCTGTAAGTACACACAAAATATTTTGTTAATAAACTTAATAGTTTTCAAGTTATAGAGTTTTAGTTTTTTGCAGGACTTTATGGACTCCCTGTATTCTAATACATACTTGTATGTAGTCAACTTCACGTACACAGATATTTAAGGGGGCGCAGTATAAAGTAAAGATTTGGCATCACAATTTTGCATCGCCAACATTAAAACAAATTTAAGCAGTTGAATGATTATGGCATCAATTACCTGTTATTTTTCGTGCAGTGAGAAGGTAATACGTCTTTTGAAATCTGTACCAGTTATACTTATGTTGAATATTAATTTGTAGATTCCCCATTCTGAGAAGAATCCTGGGGAAAGGTACAAAGAAGTTCTGTCTTGTGTGTGGGGAGGCGGCGGAAGAGAATAGTTTGATTGCCTGCCAGAAGCCTAACTGCGTGGGAATGTACTGCTCCAGTTGCTACAGGGACATTCGAAACCTTTGCACTATTTGCATGGAGCCAGTTGATTACGGAGATGTTTCTGACGTCAGCGAAGAAGTGTAAGTTCATTGGTTCCAATTAAATACCATCTTTACATCACCACTTAATTCTAGATATTCGAAACTGATTCATTTACTTTCCGAAGAATTGTTTGTTCCCATGACTTTGAGCATTTTCTAAACACAGTCCTCGTTACCCGTTTATTTTTCCAAATATTCTACCAATCATATTGTTCGTTTCTTAAGCTACAATTTTTAAAAAAAGACAATTAAAGTATGTTATTAATTTCGTTCAATGCGTTGTTTCTAAATTTGAAAGTGAGAATTTACCACGATATGTTATACACAAATGTTTAGATGATAAGTTTTCGCAAAACCATGTTATCATTGTAATATTACATGTAATTTCAGAGACTCGTCTGATGTAGACCTCAAAAAGATGAGCTGCAGCTTGGATATAAGGAAAAGAAAGTCTGTGAGAAGGCTACGACAAGAAAAACGCAGGAGTGTAATCGTGGAAAGCCTGAAGAGAGATAGAGAGAAGCGTTCGTCGACAAAGTCTGAAGAGGAAAGCGGAAGTTCCAAATTGTCCTTCAGTTACCAGTTTGATCCCAACCACAATTCATATTCACCCGATCCAAATGCACCAATTTATCGTGATGTAGAAAAACAGCGCGTACCCGACGAAGTGTCTGCGGATGTCTTCCGTAAATCTGGTGAAGTTCCAACTCAGACCAATATAAATGATAATGAAGATGACCAGATGAAGTACACATGTACAGGGCTTCTACGGTACTTGTTTAACAGACGAAAACAGGAAGGAAGCAAGGAAGAGGAAACAGCCAATACGAATAAGCAACCATCTCTATCGTCTGACCATTCATCTTCGAGAAACGGTGGCAACAATAAAATAGTTCAGTGGGTGCAAATGTCTGAAAACAGACCTGACTTGTCCTGTCCAATTTCATCGTTTGAGAAGAAATCTGTCTTGCCCAAAGTAGAAGCTCCAACGATATGTGCTGCGGGAGACATAGGTGTAGATTCAAGGAAATTAAAGTGCGAGAAAGATGATTGCGATTCTTCTTCAGTTAAACAAAAAACTATTAAACCAAAATCAAATCAAGTTACTTCTTTCACAAAAAGATTAGGAGCTTTTGTGAGTAATATGATTAATGTTGGCTCTTTTAGAAAAAAACAACAAAGAGAAGAAACTCCTTTATTAGGAAAACAAGTTCCTGGTTCAACTGACAGCGAGTTGTCTACAGAATCAAGTCCAAGAACTATGGTCAAGAAAGCCGCTAGCCAAAAGTACATGAAGCCTGTTGCAGAAGCTCTTCGCCAATCCAAATCTGTAGGTCTTGAAGGCAAAAAATATCCCTTGTTATCCGAAGTGGTTCGCAGACGGAGAGGTAAAATGTCACCTACTGTAAGAACGGAACGAAGGGAAACTTCATCGGATTCTAAGACATCGGAAAGAGAAGATTTAACAATGGAAGCAGTGAAAAATCTCACAGAGAGTGACGCTTTTAATCTAGTTTATGGCTCTCAACTTTCTGCTGATAAAGTTTTAGAGGAAACTTCATCTAGGAAGCAAGTTATTTCTAGAAAAAATATTTATGAAGATGTTACTAGTGGAGAATCTGAGTTTTCTAACGAGAGATCTGAAAATGTTCCTCCAGTACCCAGGAGGGATACTGAACAATCGAAGACAATCTCCCAAGCACCATTCAGAAGAGCCATTTTCCCTCATTTGAGGTTGAATAGATCGACCGCAGCTTCTACAGTCAATAAGTCCTACTTTGATGGGAGCATGCGTGCCGAAACTGAAAAGGGAAAGTCAAAACAAATTCCAGATAAATCGAGAACATCCTTCAGATATTCGGCAGTGAAAAAATCAGAAAGGTTACTAGTGCCACGTAGTAGGGAGGACATGCCAGGTTTGGTGAACCGATGTCATCAATCAACGGAGAACAAAATATCTGAGGGAGATGATTCTTCCACGAAGAAGCTAAATGGAAGCAATGCAGCGGATAGATTACTGCTATCAAATATTTCAAGTGAAAGCACAAGTTCTAGTGAGGACTCTCAACTTTCTACGCTGAAAGAAATATATGGGGCTCGAATTAAGGAAAGTGCGCAACTAGGAATTTCTCACACAACAGTGAAAGGTCAATACTCTGCATCGCGAAAAAATATCATCAAATTGCGATACAGTAGCTCGTCCTCTTCAACTGAGAGAACAATTTTGTCCGAATCGGTTGAATCCGAGGACACTTCCTACAGCCACGAGCAGGATAGTACGCAGGAACTGCTTCCTTCTTCCTCTGTAGTTCCAGACATCATCCCAAAACCAGATCCTAAAAGGCAACAGAGCAAGTCGTGGTATCGTCGCTTACTGGGAATTTTGCGAGAGCAAGATAGTTCCTCGCCAAATACCAAAACATACCGACAATGTGAACATCGTGTCACTGTGACGAAAGCAAACATGAGAACCAGAGCTGTAAGAAGAGACGCAGCTGACAGGATTGGAAATTCTCAAAGATGCAGTTCAGAACAGGCAAGATCAGATCGGTCGGATGGAACTCCCCAGGATTGTATCAATATATACGGTAATGTGTGCTGCGTACCAGAGAGCGAATCGACGTCAACAATCGCCTACAATTCAATCTGCAAACAGAACATAGAGAGGATGAAGAACAGTCAGGAAGAAGAAGACCCTACAGACGTAAGCATCAGCAACGAGGAAAGTAAATTGCTACATACAGAATGTGCAACTAATTCAAGAAGAAGGTTATATACAAGTCTCAACAAACACGCAAGTTCTTACACTTCGGATTCATCAGATGATGAGGTTAGAGACCCAGAGGAGGGACCTTCAGTTAGCATAGTAAGAAACCAGCCATTAGACGAAATTCACCAATTGCCTGCTGCTCGCAGACCAATCTTCGCTTTTCAACAACACGATGCCTACCCGAGTCTAATATCCGAGCTCCAAACTAAATTTGGACAAAGAGAAAACAGAAACTCTGGTAATTGCAATACAGAAGAGAAGAATGGTAATTGCACATCTTTGAACACACACAAGAAAGGCACACATGTGTCTCACTCGTCTGGAACAGATAATAGCCCCTTATTCACACATGTGGGACAATTTTCCATGTCACAATTGCCATCATTTCCCCTTCAGCATCGTACTTCATCCATGTACAACATACGGAGAAGGACTCAATCTGTAAAAATAAGGGATGAATTTGGAGGAATAAGTCAATTCGGAAGAAGATCTTTACACGACTCCGACGAAGAACACAAATGACACAGTCAATAATAGTAATAAGAACATTTAAACGGAATTTCAAAGTAAATTGTAAAATAACAGACATAATATGAAAACAACAAATATCAAGAAATTTTACAAAATGTAACAATGAAACATTTTGTATTTTTATTTATATATGTATATATATGTAGTTTTGTACTTTTTATACAAATTTTTGTAATATGTTTTAAAACTATATTGTAAAATAGTAAAATTACATAAATTTCTCAATAATATAAACATAAAATGAAACGTTATTTTTCTAAAATAAAGTATCTCTAACAATAGTTTCTTATTATTTTTTTCATAAGATATGTATTAGCACTTCCCCCTGGGATGGGTAACCTTCCTAGAGGCAGAACTGCGCGTCTCCGGGTTGCAGATAGGGGAACGGACAACGGATATATTGGCTAGGTGGAAACAGTCGTAGACAAACAGCAGCAACATTGGAGGAGACACATAAGTATTGGGTGGCACTTTTTATTTAGTAAATACTGCTTAAGTCCTGTGAAGATCTTGTGGAAGAGAGTGGCTGAAAATCATTGAGCAGACTCGCACAGAGTTGTGGAGCCAAAAAAAGATTAGCAACTTCCCATTGAGACTTGGTTTTACAGAACAATCTAGTGTGTATGTGTGGCATTGGAAGATTTAGAGGGGGACAGGGCACAGGGGCCTAAGATTTATGAAAAAGGATGATATTGCTTTATCGAACAGAACAAAGAAAAAAGTTTCAGCAACATAAAATAAAATTCTTCAATAATATCTGTTCCCAAACTGCGAAAGTTCAACCCCGATACGCAAATCACTACTGGACCTATCTGACATTGGAACCGCCACTGAAAACCGAATCCGGAACATCTTACTTACAGGTCGATGAGGTTAATGTGCGAAAAACGTTAATACATACCAGTTTCAGTTAAAAAAGAAAAATAAGGGTCACCGATACCGGTTTTATGCCCCACCCTGTAGAAATGACTATATATAAATCGAGGTTCATAACATAAAGATATAAAAATGCCATTTTTTGATCGAGTCTTTGCGTTGTCTAAACGAGTGCGCAACAAGTAAATCGTTACTAAAAGCCAAGAAAGCTATTCACCTTCACGTCCTCTACCAGCAAAGTTCGTCGGTGTTTTACGGCGATACCCTTGGCCTGTCTCAGTTTTAATTACATTCACTGTCGAATTCCCTTGATAATTATGAAATGTGAGAATTGGTGCCTAGCTTAACCGTAACCTATGTAAGTCATTGCTGATGTAAGAAGAACTGATTAATCAATCTCGTGTTCGTGCAGCTATTCACGTCACTGGTCCCTTATCATACACTCACATGCCATCGTGTCGAAACAGCCCATGGTATCAACATATAAACCTTGCCCGTTTGTCTTTCGATCTCCTTGTGAAAAATGCTGTTCATCTTGTTTATAAGAAGAATTATTTGTGCCTTATATTCAGTGCTCGAAGTCAAAGGGGGACGCGGGGAATGCTACCCACCAGTTCAGAAACTTATCATCAAGCATTTCCCTAGCTAGAATAATTTGCACAAGCATCGTCCACCTGCTACAATGTCTCCATGTCGATTCATACAAGCATCCCCCACCTATGCTCAGACTCGAATAAGCACCTCTCCAGCTAAGAATTTCCGCTTCGACCACTGCTTGTACTCACATGAGGACAGTATCCATCCAAGAAGCTGAACATTGGGATCATGAAATTTATATATATATATATATATATATATATATATATATATATATATATATATATATATATATGTTGAAAAAATCTTTGCTCTATAATGAATCATATTTTTACATTGGCTTATGACACTGGGGTGCGTTGGGCAAAGCTGATGGGGCTACAGCTTCTCCAGAAATTTTGATAAAATCAAAATTTTCAACTGAAAGTAGTCCAGTACTCTGAAAAAACAACGTGGTAAACGCAAACTTCCCTTAAAATGATCTCCGATTACCATTTTGGTGTGAAAAATTTTTAAAGCGAAGGTTAAAAATGGTAATTTGGTAATTACAAAATAATTATTATCCACCTTTACAATTCCAGTGCCCCCAGAAAAAATCCTGCGTATGGTAGTGATTTGACACGTAGTTGTCGAATACCCTTAGAGATGGGATTTGGGGTTGGCAAGGAACGAGAAAATTGGTCACCGCCAAGTTATGAGAAAATACGGTAAATAATTTACATGAGAATCACTATATTCGTAGCACATAGTAATCCGGAACTCAAAACATATTTCTTTCGATAAATCATGCGTGCATTTTTAGAACGAGCAGTTTGTAAAAAAATGTAACGAGACAGAGAACGAGATCAACTTTCTCATTCCCGAGACAAGACGACCACCATCCCTAATTTTAATGAGAAACGATGAAAGCTTCGTTGTTGTTACACCTCAACAAAAAGGCAATAGTATGTGAAACGGTTTCTGTAGTAACAACCAAATGGGATACTAAAGGTTAAATTGGAAATTGCTAAAAATTGTTAGCTCCAAAACAAAAGAATTAATGAAATTGAAAGTTGTGAAAATTTGAGTTTCTGCGTTTACTTGTGGAAAGGGAAGCTGAATTCGTTGAAAGATAAGGAAGCCATGTTAAGCTCTAGTGGTCCAAACTGCTCATCATCGGATGACTCCCTACAGGTTCTTGTCGAAGAGTCAGGAGGAAAAGGCAAACGTAAAGGTGAGATAAACTGCAATGTATAACAAAGAACTACTATAGTTCACGAGGTAGAACTATACCTTTTCCATCATAGGTGCCGACTTTGTGTGTGTGTGATCAGGCACGTAGTCGGGGGGAGGGGGAGGGGGATGTAGACCCCCGAAATCCTACAAATATCTAATTTAAATGTATAGTGATAACTAATTTTACTTCCTTAGCAGAATTAAACATCTAATGTAATAAGTTGTAGCATACAAATAAACTCATCTTGAGGGCCTCTACCCCCCCTTTTTTATTTTTAAATGGTGGCTACTGATAAAGGATGAGCCACTCGCGAAATAAAATCCTGGCTACGGGCCTGTATGTGATTGAATGTCTATATACGGTGCTCCAAGTGTTGTGGATGCACGAAAGAATGCTATCATATCAACCCCAGTTAGAAAAATGTATGTGTAGCTTCATCCCCCACAAAACTATCTAACTGTCACCATATAAAACTACATACCCAACAGGTTTTAATAAAAAGTGTGCATTTTCTATGTAAAAGTACGGAAAATGGTAAGCTTGTTATTAATAGCTAATTAGTGGTTTTAAGCTATGTAGACATCGGCAGAATGCACTTTGAACCACCATATAGGAAAATGGTGGCCACAAGCTGTTTTTAGACCATGACTTTAGAATGGATGATCGGAATTTATTTTTTCTCTTTTGGTTTTAAAGCTCTTTTTAAGACAATATTTCCTTGTCATCTACAAACTTTTTCTAAATGGTAAGGACTGTACACAATTTCCAGAAATTAAACTATGTAGTGTATGTAACATTCATAACCTTTGACACATTTTAAGGACTTAATACGACTTAATATTTTGTGCATGCGCACATACACAAGTAAATTCGTTCTCATGAATTCCGCAAAAGGGAGTTACTGCTTCCTCTTTTAGTGGCTAGCGTGATTCGAATAATGGAGGAAGCCACGAAATTTCTACCCTTCTCTGAAATTCCTTTTCCCAGCGTCTACAGTTCTAACAAAAATTCCCAACCGGTAGAAATAAATCTTCGTCTCCTCTGAGAATAAACACTACAATAGTTATATTTTATTATTTATCAACAATTTTCAGCATGAACTTAATTTTAAAATGGGAAAATTGTATTGCTGGTGTGTAGAGCTTAACCTATACCCACACCAATGAATCGGTATCGAACAGTATCAGTTTAGATTTATTCACCGAGAGTGGATGGAATTTTTCCCGAGACCAGGAATCTCGCGGGTCAGCAAAAATTCCACGCTACGTTTTCTCGGAGCTTGTCCTGCATAATTTTCATTACTTTGGACACATCATTGTGGGGAGGACATTGATTTTGGAGTTAAATAATTATAGATTACGTGAAATTATGAATATTTTAAAAGCAAAACATTGGCACTTTTTATATGGTATAGTTCCAATTAAAAACTATATTTAAACATTTTTATATCTTCTGAAATACTATAACTTGTTTCAATTTTATATATTCTGAAATACTATAACTTGTTTGTTTCAATTTCTAAGTATCCGCGTCGGTATGGTGTTAATAGGTGGGCATTAGTATCGTTATCGGTTTGGTTTATTTTACTTCGCTCTTGTGTCAATTTTGGCTAATTGATTGATGATATGATGAAATTAATGAAGAACACCCATGCCCTTGCCGGGGTTAGAACCCGGGAGCCATGGCATCGTGGCGCTCTATGCTAACCACTCCGCCACGGAGGTCGGCTGTGTTAGGTGGTCAATCTTTTATCTCGCCTCCAGAGTTCCCGAGTTCGAGTTCCGACATGAGAGTTCTTTCCGAGTGCATTATCTCATCGTCGCGATTAATAAAAAAGGCAGGGAAACGACATAAAATAACAAAAATGCAAATACAAATATTGGCACATTTAAATATCTTAGTACTATGTTTAGCTATTGGACCACAAATATAGTGGTACCTCCATGAGCAAGAATTTGAATCTTAGGAGATATTAGGCGCATCCAGAAAGTAAGTTTCCCTGAGGTCGTGCACAAAAAGGAAACATTATTTCATTCAATTATTTATTGCCATAGATACAGCACTTGTCCAGTTACTTGTCAACATAATTCCCCCCGGAATTCGCGGACTTGTCATAGCGTGGGACCAACTTCTGTATACCTGCGTCGTAGAAGTCCGCCGCCTGGGCGCCAGTACATGTACAGCCGTTCTCAACGGTGCATAGCCATGGGAGGGGACTACTTCGAAGGACAGTAAGGTAGGTTTCATTCAGAATTCGTCTACTTTCGATATTCAGGATCATTCACCGAACTTTATTGTCAGAGGTTGTATTTTACCATCCTTGTATGTCTCTGATGCTCTATTTTTCAGGGCGTGCAAGGTGGTAGAGGGTTAGAGAACGTAGGAAAGGGTGATTGTACTTCTTGTGCAAAGGAAAAAGTATGTACACTATGTACACTGTAAGGGGGCTCTGGAGGCAGAAGCCCTCCCCGAAAACCTACAAATATCTAATTTAAATAGTGTATAGTGGTAATTAATTTTATTTCCATAGCAGGATTCAACATCATGCATAATAAGATATAATATACTGAAAAATTGTTAAATGCACCTTTAGATGGCTGCCGATAAGGGATGAGTCCCCCGAAATAAAACTCTGGCTAAGGGCCTGTACACTGCCAATAAATTGTTTATGTTTATTTTCCAGGGATCGTACCAAAGTGTGTGTGCAAAACTCAAAGTAGGCTGAGACTACAATTTCGGAAAATAGAAGAGTCAAAACTCGACGAAGATTCGAAACGATGTGGTCCGGTTCTGAAAATGACAACCATGCACCATCCGTTTGCCACTTTTGATTACACACCACAGGAATCAAACAACAAATGTCAAGGCAATGAAAGAGTGTCATTACGTGGAGTCGCATTACGAGAAGTCGCATCAGTTATCATACCTAAGGTCCACAATAACGTGGAAAGAAAAGCAGTACGAGAAAGTTCAAAAAAATTCGGAATCAACGCTGCCCCCAGCTTAGGAAACGTACCAGTGGGCAAAGAAGAATCTGCAGGTAAGTTTCATTTTGAAACTGTATCTGTCTTCATTTGTATTGTAGACATTTGAGGGGTTCAGAGCACAAGCGCCGTAACTCCAATCAAGACAGTTTTGAGAAATAGGCACATTTAGATAGCTTAGTACTACGTTTAGTTATTGGAGCAAGAATTTGAAACTTAGGAGATACTTACTTCTAGCCCTGAAATGTTGATACTTCACACTTCTAAGTTAAACCTGTAACTCAATTTTCATGAAAAGTGGAGTTACACCACTTATGCTCTGAACCCCTCATTTATCATTAAGCAAATTTGACAGCTACTTTCTGCGTTCAAGAACGTTAAACAATTTTAATGTTGTTGATTTCGATTGTTTTTTTGTTGAAACCAATGCAATTCATCTAATGCAGTGGATGATGTTAATGCAAATTGCATTTTGTACAGAATATTAATTTCAAAGAAATTGTGCTGCAAGAAGCATTTATTGTGTTTTAATATGGCAAAATCCAGTTGAGCGCTAAAATGTATATTTTACGTGTATATGGAAAGAAAATTCTGCTCATCATTACGTGTAGTGAATTAGAACAGAACCGGCGTTAAGAGGTGCGAGGGTGGCCACCTGAAGAATTCAAGGAATAGGTATTTATGAATATCCGTAGGCTTTACTAAAGCAGTGTATGAAGCTGGTCTTAACTCCATGTATATTTTACTTACACTAGAAATGTTCCCAAATTATCTTGTGGCTTTACATTTGTTTCTGAATAAGTTGAAAAAAAATTCCTGGTCCTTAATAACTACTTCTTCAAGCTTCCTTATCATAGCAACTGCATATGACTGATTGGTTTTTGTTTTATTTTACGTTTAGTAAGGAAAAAATATAATGAAAGACAAACTTAAGCCTGGAGGAGAGGGAAAGAGATAAGGGGGAGTTATAACAAAAGCAGACAGAGAAAAAAACGTAGAAAAAGGCAGGTAGGAAGGCATGGCGCATGAACAAACAAAAATATTGAAGGAAGAGAAAGGAGAATGAGTTAACAAGGAAGTCGGAGTAAAAAGTGAGAGGGGATACATGTTTATAAAACTCATGTGTACTCCATCACTTATCCATGTATGCACCATTGTTTATCCTGTTCATTTACTCGTTATTGTTTTTGATAAGAAGAGCATACAACTTCCTCATTGTGATCGTAACCGCTGCCTTTGCTGAATTCTATTGTTCACTTTGATGTCTAATAATTGTACGGATAATAATTAGTTTACCTAAAGTGCTGAGTCATACTCATTTTTTAAACAAAATTTTAAAATACTTCAACTCGTAAAACATAATTAACAATATTTAATCGCTACTTACACTGGACCCCTCCCACACAGCACACAAAAGACTCACATATTGCACACCAATCGATGAACTCTGGAACTGACGTAGCATTTGCATTATATACAACCTTGGTGACAATGAAGTTCGACCAGAAAGAAATACGTGATTAAATGCACAGAGGCATAGGCGGTGGAATGGGTGACCCGCAGAAGTGACGCATGTGTGTAAGAGGAGGCGTGTGAGCAGGCAAGAATCGTGATCCCAGCATGTTGCACCCAAGGTCACGTAAAAGAACGAAAACGGGGAACTATACGCGTGACATTGAACTTCGACCAGGCACCAGACCCATACGGAAAAATTCCAGATAGTGGCGCATTCGACGGAAGCATGACGATAAGGCAGTCCGCCGTATATAAGCGCGTGCTGTGCACCGAGGAACCGCAGTGCATCATCACCATGGCCAGGGGCAAACCTATTGACAACACCGTGAGGAGAAGAGTGGTGGAGTTGCAACGGGATGGACTCAGTGAACGGGAAATAGGGCGCCAACTGAACTTACCCAAGTCAACCGTCCACTGCATCATCAAACACCACCAAAATATGGTTACTACAGAGCCAGGTAAGGCCCCCGGTCGAAAACGCCTGCTGAGCGTGCGTGACCTACGGATATTTAGGCGCTATATCCAGACCAACAATCATGTTTCTGTGGCCGAATTACGACTGTGGACTCGAGAACGCTTTCACATTGAAGTGTCAACCAGAACCATTCGCCGTTACCTACAGCGATGCGGTTACCGAGTGTACAAGGCGAAACGTAAACCCTTCCTTTCCATGTTGAACAAAGGCAATCGGCAGTGGAACAGGGTTTTGTGGACGGACGAATCCATTTTCAATGATGTGTACGGGAAAATACGGAAAACAGTCATTTGTCGGAAGGAGGAACAGAATGAAGCAAAATGTTATGCACGTCGGGTACAGAAACCTGCGTCAGTGATGGTATGGGGATGCATGACGGCATCTGGGGTTGGCCCACTACACGTCTGTGAGGGCATTGTGAATGCACACGCCTATACCCGCATACTGGAGCGGCGTCTTCCCACAGTGCGAAGGCACCTGTTCCACAGGCGGCGTCTCATCTTTCAACACGACAATGCCAGGCCTCATACAGCGCGGCTGACAAGAGAATGGTTGACTCGCCATCACGTGCGAACTCTGCCATGGCCACCATCGAGTCCCGACCTCTCGCCCATTGAGAATGTGTGGCGTGTTCTTAAGCGACGTGTGCAACAGAGGGGACCCACGACAGTGGCTGCTCTTATCGTCTGCCTGCAGGAGGAATGGCACCGCATCGATGTGGAATTCCTTGAACGACTCGTCCGCAGCATGCCCCGACGCATTGCCACAGTTATTCGCCGACGGGGCGGCGTCACACCATGGTAAACAGGATCCCCTCTAACAGTGGTCGAACTTCAATGTCACGTGTAGATGGACGAAAATGTTTTATTTTGTGTGGACACCATACATTGCTGCGTTGCAGCGGAAATTTATGTTTTCCTTTGTTCCATGTAGCCTGCTGAATAAAATATGTTCAGCATATGCATGTGTTCTCCTTCTTTCACAACGCACTCCTATATTTGTGACTGGTCGAACTTCATTGTCACTACGGTTGTACTTGCTATATTACTCTAATTCTGAGTAATGTACAGTGCAATGTGTTATATTTGGAAGATGATTTCGTCATTGCGCGTGAATATACGTATTGAAATAAATTAGTTAAGAATTGCTTTTTGCTTTATTGAATATTTTTTATGATATTAACAAGAAATGTCCTTTCTTACAGTTGACGAGGAAAGAGGCAAGCTGCTTTACCCAGTAAGTAGCCTATTAGTTCCTGTAGATACAAATAAACAAAGAAAGTCAGAAACATTCAAGTATGCATGCTAAGAAAGGCAGCATCCTTGTCTGCAGGTCATACAGGAATTTCACAAAAATATTCATAAATTCATCCTGTATCCGTTTGTGACACATAACAGTTGGGCTGAAAAGTTCGTAGGTTAACATAGTAAAAAATATTTTTTTGACAAAATTCGATTTTATTATTCAATATAGTTGCCTTCGAGGGCGATACAACGATTATAGCGGTCATACAATTTTTCGATGCCATTTTTATAGTACGATTTCTCTTTAGCCTCAAAATAGGCCTCAGTTTCGGCGATTACCTCTTCATCAGTGCTAAATTTCTTTCCAGCGAGCATTCTTTTAAGGTCTGCAAACAGGAAAAAGTCACTGGGGGCCAGATCTGGAGAATATGGTGGATGGGGAAGCAATTTTATGACGGTTGAATATCGCTAAACATTGCTCCGAATCATCAAAACGTTGTTGCTTTTGATCGATTGTGAGCACGCGCGGCACCCATTTTGCACACAGCTTTCGCATGTTCAAATATTCATGCACAATATGTCCAACACGTTCCTTTGATATTTTTAAAGTCTCAGCTATCTCGATCAACTTCACTTTACGATCATTTAAAATTATTTTGTGGACTTTTTTGATGTTTTCGTCGGTAACAGCCTCTTTGGGGAGTCCACTGCGTGCATCGTCTTCGATGCTCATTTCGCCTCGTTTAAATTTAGCAAACCACTTCTCAACGGTTGATTTTTCTGGTGCAGAGTCCGAATAATGTTTATCAAGCCAAGCCTTGGCTTCAACAGTATTTCTTTTCGCCAAAAAGCAATGCTTTATTGACACACGAAATTCTTTTTTATCCATTTTTTCACAATAACAAAAGCTGCTTCACTCACAATGCTATATCTCACGAACTAATTATCCGCCAGCTGTGAAATTTATACACGTATCTTTTGAAGGTTAGTACTAAGTAAAAATCACATGGATTTAATTCTAGTAACGCCATCTATGAGTCAGCCTACGAACTTTTCAGCCCAACTGTTATTTAGTTGAGTTTTGTACATCATTTTTCTACCTTTCTAGATTAATGGCTGCGATGAGGATGAATAATGAATTGATGAATAAGATGAGGGTCAAACATAATTAACTTCCGAGGAGAGACGAAACGAGACTTGGCTTGGCAGTGTCACGGTATGAATGCAAGGACAAAAACTTGTTCCAAAAAAAAAAGGTAAAGTGTTCCCCTGTGCATAGCACCACGCCATGAAGGCATATAGGGGGTGTGGCGGTAACGCCCCACACTTTCTTGATCCGGTCGTGAGCGGGGGTGATGTGATCAGCATCACGCCCCTGACCGCCTTTACCCCCCAGGGTTTCCCCCAGGTACCCATGTTATTCGACGCTGGGTGGGCGCCGGGGCCGCTTCCACCGTTAGAAAAGTTCCCGGATTTGAACCGGCCGGGGATCGAACCCGGGACCTTTAGCATGGTAGTCAGACGCGTTACCGACTGAGCCACCGCGGCCAAATATAATACATTGGATTATACGAACTCGTCTTGAGTTGTAAATGCCTGGATCGTTCTCTTCTCATTGGCCTTCCGATGGCGCAGTGGTAGCGTCGACGCCTTGTAATCAAGAGGTCCCGGGTTCGATTCCAGGTGGATGCACTTGGTGGTTCGGATTCCACTTTTAACTGTAGTCCCAGTCCCGATTAGCTTTACTGTGCATAAAGTGGACTTAAAACATCAAATCAATCAATCGTTCTCGTCTCTGTCTCGAAGGACAAGTCTAGGTTTGGTTTGAGTTTCGTTTTCTAAGTTCACTTTTATGCACATATTGACTAATTGGGACTGGACCTACAGTTTAAACTGGGATCCGAACCACTGTGTGCTTCCACCGGCTATCGAATCCGGAACCTCTCAATTACAAGGAGATGGCGTTACCACTACGCCACCGGGGAGGCATTCTTTTTTTTTCAGTCTTACCAGAGAAGATGTAATAGGTTTTTTTTCATTTGCCAGTTATTGTTTACTACTATTTGTTTCATATTTCCAATTAAAAAAGGGAAAAAGGGACAAGAATGAATTTGTAAGAGAAAATTATTGCACACTGAGTAGTTTCAAGACTGTCAACTCTCTGCCAAACATGCATTCATTTATTTCAATCCATCATAAAGCAAATAAATCAGTTATGTTTAATTGACTCCTATATATCCGTTATGCATGGCCGCTTTCGGTACATATCCACTCTGTTTGAATGATCGAAAGCGAAGGAGAGAAGAGGAGATTCAGTACCAAAGATCTAGATGCCGTTCCCGGGATTACAGTCCCCAGTCCAGAAATCCCTAGATTATACATTCTACTCGGGACTGTGTTCCTTAGTTTTAACCTCATATCCTGGACTTGATAAAATGAAAGTTTCAAAGAAAAATTAATGTAAGTTAAAATATTAAATATTGGAGTCAACGTGAAAATATTCTACGTTCGCTACAATATTTGTGTCGTAACCTATCATTCCATTTCAAAGAATCTTAGCTAAGATCTGACACAGTGTCTTTGATTACAGGTTACTCTTTATGGACAACCCTCAGGAGGTGAAACCGGTGCCAAGAAGTCTAAATTCAAGTCACCAGATTCCGACACAACAAATGTCATCGGTTCCTTCCAAAAATGTAGAGTTACCAAGCCACGTAAGAAAGTAAATGACAAGAAACCAGCCTATACTGACACCGAAGATGACTTCTCAGATATGGGAAAAGTCTGGACAAACAAACTGAGGAAACTATCAACTGTCAATCCCCAGATGGCAACAATCGCCGAGAAGCTTATAAACGATATATTCTTTGAAGCTGACATGGGCACCCTGACCAGAAGTGCTTCCATAAGTATCCCCCAGGAAAAGGAAAAAACATTCGTGTTTGGAAGGAATTTCTAAAGAAATGGATTTGTAATTTGTACCCCCTTACAAAATACAGTTTGTTGGCAAGACCGTTGAACACATGTCGGGAATCAAAAACTCAGCAAAATTTCTCTTGTACATGATAGTACTTAACAGGTGTTATTTTCGTTTCGTGTACCTAATTTACTAGTAGCTATGTAGGAACAGTGTTCATCAATCACAAATTCTATTACCAATAAAGTATGGACAAATAATATTAGTTTTATTATTACCTTTCTTGGTGTAATTACAAGATTTTTTAGTATTAGTATTAGAAAAGTGATGTCAAATTGTTTGCAGAAAAGTTTTAAATTTGCAAGACTGAAGGTACTTTAGATATAATCTTCCACATAAATACAAGCGTGAAAATCCTAGCCGATGGGGAACATGTAATTACCCTTCGGAATTTGAACATAATCTACTTAATATTATCTACTGTGCTCAAACATCTGTGCCAAAACGCCGGGGTATTTACCGGTCAATCTTCATAAATGGCCACAATTGAACCTTTGGACCTCAAACGAGTCATTTTTTTCCTGCTGTTATTGCACACAGGTTGTGTCAAGGAGGCTATTATTAGGTATATCGTGATAAATCCTTTGAACTTATCAACAAAACCGAAATTTAGTCAATACGTAGTTGTGAGAGTCTTCTCTGTTTTCATTGCTCGAAGTTGGGGAAAGCACATTGCATAGTGGTTCGAACTCTGCTTTAAACTTAGGTCAAGTCACGATTATTCTGTGTATAAAATGAACCAAATGAGCTCTTGCGAGGGTGAAGACTTGAAACAGAACGTCAAGACTCTTGGTGACCTTCTAAAACTGTTAATTTTAGACGTCCCGGCAGATGGTGTAGCTGTGTATGTGCGTGTGTGTGTGTGGGGGGGGGGGTCAATCAATCATAGGCGTGCGCAACGAGGGAGCCTGGGGTGCCTGAGTACCGTTCTCAAAACAGGAAAGAATGTAGAAACCATAGAGAGCAGTGGCGACTCGTGGTTTTCTTGAAGTGTAGGAATAAGTTATGGTAAACTGAGGAAGGTTTGAAAAATGCATTCAATTACAGTCGCACAAATCGCTCGTACTATCCACTGCATTTAGGATATTACCTGCAGGCCCACGCACAAGATAGGGCAAGGGGCCCCTGCTCCCTTGAACTATGATTTTTTTAAATGTAAACCTATAAAAAAACAACGAAAATACATGACGATATTTCAGATTTTGCAAGAATTTCGATTTTGCCCCTCTCCCTGTCGTGTGGATTGAGGATAATAAAAAGTCCTGTTTAAACTCTGAAATTATGATAAATGCTTCTAAATTATGCTAGGATTTATTATTAATTACTTTTTTCTGATAACTACAGTTTTAAGTTCAATTATGCATATATTTTTCGAGTTTTGAACTTGCGTTACTTATTATTCACAACACAAAATTGTGTAGAATGGCTCAACAAACGAGATGGGTTGAGCATAGAACTTGAAACTGTTTGAGAAAATGGTTTGTTTACCGCCAACCTTCTATAGATTTACTGCCGTAAAATCTCCTCAGGAACAAAATCGACAGGATAAAAAAAGATAGAGGATGATGGATCGTCGCATGGTTGTAAAAAAAAAGCGTGTCGCTGTGTGTGTATACTCCCTTTTATTTGAAACAAGTCCGCTGGTGAAGTGTAAATAAGATTTGAACGTAATTTTATTTCTACTTCCTGAAAACCTATTCCTTTGAATTCGATTTCCTTCTCCAAGGGATTCGCGTTTGCAGGTATCACCAGGTCGTACTCGGGAAATTATTTACTAATGCGAGTTGTAACATGAAGGGTAGTAATCCTGGCGCCGCCGCTGGTGGGATGTAAATGACAATTATGTTGTACATACATACATCTAACCGCACCCACCCCTCCCCGCTCCCTAACAAGCTTCCGGTGAGTAGTGTTATGATTTTCAGTTATGAAATATAGGAACCCTAATTGTACCAAAAGTTGACCCCCCCCCCTTTACGTGAACTATATATACGCTCATGCTGTAGACACATAGCCTTGTAGTTTATTAAAATTGTTAGAGTTGGTTATTATGCACCAATATTGATTTTCAATTGTTTACTTTCATTATTTAAATAATATATAAATAGCGACGCAATGATAGGAAAGTCTATGCTAAAGTGATAACGAATATACAGAGACTACAATTGTGAAAAGGGAACATGAAGTTACGACAATTAGGCTTACATTGTCCGGATAGGCAATTGAAAATCCTCTTGAGGCACCCCCAAAATAAATTAATCTGTGCACGCCTATGGGGCCAGTTTAATTTACTCTTCATTTATAATTTGTTCTTAGTTTTGGACGCTTCTGAGGAGCGATTGGATCTCTTAATCGGCTAATAATAGCCTTGTATAATAACATTGTTTCACCGTCCCGTTACAGTAGGTAATGAAACTAATAATTAGTACTCATTAAGTTAGACGTAGGATACTGATGACCCACACAATCATCTTGAAAAGAGAGAAAGACGATAAAAACCAGTCCAGCACAACCGGATCTTGGCTAGTTTGTCCCGTGCTTCTTCCCTCGTTTTGTGCATTCTTTCGCAAGGTGGAAAGCATTAGCATCTTACTTGTGAACAATGTTGCCAAACGCAACAAAATTCTACTAGACGTGTACGTTTTTTTTATTTTGAGACTTCCCTTATGTTACATACTGGGTGCGTGACGGGGCCGAAGGGGGCAGAAGGGGTGAATAATCTCTCCGGTCTGCCCCAGTAAACAAGGGAAACCAGATAAATAAATATTCATATGAACCCAAAACGCATTTTTGCATGTTATACAGGTGTAGGGTGACCAGACATATAAATTCAAAAAGAGGACAGAGCACGGCGAAAAAGGCGGACAAAGTCATAGAAAAGAGGATACCAAAAAATTACGGCAACTCATTTTGCCATTACTCATGTAAAAACAAACTACCAACACTTTGCTCAATATAATTCTGATGATTTCTTCAATACTTTCCTCTTACCTTTAAGCAACGAAAGCAATCTACTAATCTAACACATGGCAATCATAACTAGGAATATACCTATATAGCCTCAAGTACAGAATTTTAATATTTTTCCAATTCTTGGAGATTAGAATGCAATATCCCCATAAGAAAATGCATATGTGAGAGTAAGGTTCGCTTTAACTATTTTCCAAAACCGAATTTAAATTTTAGGTAGTTTAGATTGGGTCAAGAAATATGATTTTAATGCCACGAACATTTCTAGCACTCTTTCAACAGCAGGGGAAAGTGACAGCCACATTACACTTTAACCTCATATTCGTTCCTTCCATCCTTTAAAAGCTGGATATTTTCTTGCAAGATCGCTGAATTGAACTGGCCGACATCTGTGGTTAGCACACCGATCCAGAACGCCAGAGGTCCCGGGTTCGAATCCCAGCCAGGGCATGGATGTTCTTTGTAAGTGTTCCTTCATCAAATCATTGCTCATCCTCATCTTCGAGATTAGCCAAAAGTGAATTAAAATACACCATATCAATCAATCGAAAAGGAAGTGCTCAGATTACATGGTATTTCGTAAGTCTCAGATTGCGAAGCAACGAGTTAGAATAATACGTAGATGACTACGGGTGTGCGCGACAGAACTTGTTTGGTTGGGACGGGAATTTTTTTTAAATACCGACGTTCGGGATGGGAAAAATTCGCAATTTCCCGACCAAGCTGGGAAAATTTCGGAACGAGAAATGTTAAAGATTTCCCAGTGCTGGGGAAATCACGAATTTTACACGTCATTTTTCCATAACTTTTTCCTCTGAAATTTCTGAAATAAAAGCTAACCATTTCTGAGAAGTCAAGACACTACAATGCAAAAAAACATCAAGAACTATCCACTTTTAAAAATGACTATTTGGAATTTTCGGACTGTTCGGGATCCCGAAAAATCTGGAAGTCATTTCCCGAAGTCGAGATCGGGACGGGAATCTTTTTGCCGATCTCGGTACCGACTCTTCTGGATCCTGCGCGCCCCTAATAATGACTCAGTCGGGAAAGTGATCGTTCAGCCCCCAGATGCTAGGCGAGCATTGCTCGAATACTTAACGCGCCCCCAAGTGATATGAAGATCGTTATGTGTGGAAGCATTCTCTATGCAGCACATTTGCTACGGTCGATGCTATACTCTTTCCAAAAAAGGAGGACATTTACCGATTTCTAAAAAATCCGCCCGGACGCCGGACAGACACCTAAAAAGAAGGACATGTCCGGATAAAAGAGGACGTCTGGTCACCCTATACAGGTGTATACTAAATTGACTCCCCTCGAAAATATTCCCGACCTCTTTCCTTCCAACTGCCGACCTCCGTGGTGAAGTGGTTAGTACAGCGCGCTACGACGCCAGGGGTCTCGGATTCGAATCCTGGCCTGGACATGGGTGTTCCTTGTGAGTATCCCTTCATCAATTTCATATCATCACTCCTCCTCATCTTGGCATTTAGTCAAAAATCAAATAATTATTACAAATTTATTTATAAAAATACGAATTAATAAATATAAAATAGAAATTAATAAATTGTGTACGTAGAAAATTTCAGCGAAAAATGCAGGCTCGATCAGGGCTCGAACCCGGGTCTCTGCTCTAACCACTGAGCTACCGAACCGGCCTGGCCTCACCTGATTTTTCGCTATCGCTGTTTTACCTGCGTGGAATCGTCTCTGCTGAAAATTTCTACGTAGTACATCTCCTGTGTGTGCCTAATCTACAAAAAATAATAAATTGTGTATCAACTTGCAGCTCACTGCTCCACATGCAGTTTATTATATATGTAACATTACATTGACAAGGGTTAGGTGGCAGAGCAGCCTATAGGCTGAACCTCGCCTGCTTACCTAATAAAGAAATGTATTATTATTATTATTATTATTATTATTATTATTATTATTATTATTATTATTATTATTATTAACTTTCCACAACCACATCATTGTCTTTTTTCACTTTCACTCAATGAAGCGTAAGTTAAGCAATTTATTTTTAAATGCTTGAAATTATTATCACTTTATATATTTTATTTACATAAGATACAATTTACATAAAATCTACAAACAAATTTCAAATACACTCATATCTATATCAAACCTTAGAAATATAGTAAGAATTTACAATATAGAGAAAGTCTCCAATTTCGTTAATTTTCGGTATACTAACTAATTTTGGCCTCCTAATCACGAATCTGTTGTAAAAAACCGGGGTCACTTCTGGAAATTGTACATTTTGATGAAAAATTGTTCGTTAGCGCCAAAAACCATCCACGGGTAGTCCCACAAACCATTGACGTTAGCCCCAAAAACCATCCACGGGTAGCCCCACAAACCATTGACGTTAGCCCCAAAAACCATCCACGGGTAGCCCCACGAACCATTCACACGAGGTTAGGTTAGGCCTGTTAGGTTAGGTTCCATTAGCAGTTATTTCACCCCTAAATTCATCGAAAAAATAGGGATCGTACTAGAATTGAACATCATAAATCATTTTCTTGTAAAACAACGGCATGGTTGGACACAATGACAGGAGATTACATTTTTGTTTGTAAAACTACGCACATACACCTATATAGCTATAAAAAAATTCAATCGGCTTTTTTTCAAATTTTCAGACGTGACCCTCGGTTTTTTTTCAACAGATTCGTGATTAGGTCAAAATTAGTTATTATACCGAAAATTAACAAAATTGGAGACTTTCTCTATATTGTAAATTCGCTCCGAAATATACATTACCATGGTATATTATTTTGTCTAAAAAAAATGTAAGTAAAATATATTCAATGCGCATGCAAAGAATTTTCTTCTTTTTTTCTGACCCTATCAAGTGTTAGTCGATTTTAGTCATATTTCTGAGTTTTTTGCTTCACTATGCACTTATTTTTCACAAGAAAGAAAAAACAAACAAAAACACAGAGACACACACACACATATATACAAGGTGGTTATAATTAAAGTGACGGTGTTCAGAGTGGTATAGCACGGGCTGTAATGAGAGTAGCAGTCTGAAACTTCGTAGATATGCTAATGAAGCAATGCGCTCGCGAATTATGCAAAAAAAAAAAAAAAAAAAGTTCCAATTCTCGCCACCAGGGTAAAAAATGGCGCTGTAAGCAGTCAAAACGTGGTATAGTTACAGGAAAAACACTATAAATCGCAGAAAACAATACTCTTTGTAATAAAATATCGCTACAATTTCACTATTCGAATTACATGAACATTACTAAAGGAAAAGGCAACAAGCGTCACCAACCACAACCAGGGAGCTCACACAATGGTTAGTCAATGTCACCGACTTTGACGTCAGAGTTACGGAAAATTCCACGTTTTGACGTTCTACGAAGTTTCAGGCTGCTACTCTCATTACAGCCCGTGCTGTACCACTCTGAACACCGTCACTTTAATTATAACCACCTGGTATATATACTGTTTGTTAGATCGTCAAATTACATCTTCTTGCATATCCATAAAGAAGCCATATAGTGGGAGGAATGGGATCCGTGAGCAGGGCAATTAGAGATGTAGGGAATGGAACTCCATGGCGAGGCAAACCGTTATATAATTTATCTCGTTCTCTGCAAAAAAGAAGCCAAATTTATGGGAAATTATTACTGGTGCAAGGAGTTAACCATAAAGGTGAAGCAATAAGTACAAAGCATTGGGTTTAAAGTGAGACGTTATTTGCGGCAGCGTATCCCATACTACAAATTGGCCGTTGTTTTACCTTACGTAATGAATCCTGTAACAACACTGGATTTTCGTGTGGATTACCTATTTTACTTCTATGAATTTGCAATGCTTTCTGCATGCACGTGGTTTTGTTTACAGAAGGTCTCAGGGTTGGTGATTTACACTTTAGTTATTTGGTAGTTGGTAATACTGCTTCAAACTTTTTACTATTTTTATTATTATTAGTTGTGTTCAACAGAAGAGGTAATTGTGCTACTTCCGTGACTTGAAGCTGCGCAGTAAGATTCGTTAATAATGACAATTGATGATTTCACCACCTGTTCTTCCCAGCTTTTTTCTATACTTTGGCCATAATAGAGAAAAACCCGCAAGCGACTTTACGTAATTGTCGATAATGATAAGTTAAAGATAAAAATGAGTAGGGATTGTTTTCATGATACTAAAGGTGGGGAAATTTTGATGTAGCTGTCCACCAATGGAAAAACTGCATCACGGAAGCGCTTCCTGGCGAGATGATGACGTCAAAACAACACGATTTACCAGTACGTTGTCCCCTCCTGCGAACTAGCTTTATCCTCTACAGCATTACCGGCCTTCAACTCGGGCTAAAACCACAGATTACTAAAACTCTCATGCACTGGGCGTCCCTTATTTGACTTGCAGTTTCATTGCTCAAAGCTGAAGCCCCGGGTTATCTGGAGGTTGATAAGGTACCGAGGGTCATTCTGGTGTCAAAGACGAGTTAGGTTACCGCGCCGTCCAAAGTTACATGCGCATATGTTGCAGTGATTACAAAAAATGATGTCTTGAGGGTAAACAAACATTCTGAAAGACAGTTCTGCTAGGAACACTGTAGTTGACGGACAAGAAGTGAGGTTGCTTTCTAGTTAAACCCGTGGGGGGAAGGTGGAAGCGATTGTTTTGATTTCGGACTCGTGAACTTCAGGGTTTCTTCTGTACTAGATTTCCTTCCCATCGCTAGCGTGTGAGTGTGTGTGTTGTGTCACTATGGAGAAGTATATGCCTGTGGTATCAACATTCGATGATTTACGAAGGGAACTTCATTCTGTGTTTTCTGAGGACAAAGTGAACGTTGAGTATGTTCACGAACTCATGTCCGCCTATAAGAGTAACCCGATCGAATGGAGGAGGTATGCGAAATTTGATCGCTTCAGGTAAGTGTCCAAGGTTTCACTTGTTGACTTATTTACTCGTACACTAGCCTCATTTAGTTATACGGCACGCCTTGTAATCAAGAGTCACGGGTTCGATACCAGGTGGTCCAGTCCCGATTAGCCTTCTGTGCATAAAGTGAACTTAAAACAAGAATTCAATGAAAGTAATACGGCAGTTCATTTCTTTGTAAAGCATGCTTACAAAGAATGCAATTCAGCACAGATATTACTCTATTGTTTTTTAAACAAAATTCTCTATTTTGGAAAAGTACACTTTAATAACTTAGTCGGGACCATTGGCGCTGGGAACTTACCCAGGGCTACGCACCCCCAGAAAGGGGCACAAGCACAATAGGCCTATATTGTAACGATGCTCTGGCATTTGGACAGTATAATTCTCTGTAGGGCCTGTGTTTTGTGCTGTCCATCTACAGTGTGTTTGTGATTGTCCTTTCATCAATTTAATCTTATCACACTTCATCCTCGTGATTAGCAAATCAATTAATCAATCAAGCCCAATATATTGAATATAATGACTTAGTTTATCCTTTCTCCATTGAATATCGTAACTTTTACAACTACAGCTTATCCAAAATTGTTTACCATGATTTCGACTGTTTATAACTTATATTGAGTGAGCAGTCTTTACTTTTGGAAATCGACATGGCACCTCCAGTGATACGCAAAATGTCCAGCGGTATGCAATCTCCCGCCAAACATTGGTCAACATGGAGGGAGCGACAACTGTAACTGCAACAGCTTGCGAAAACATGAACGCAACGTATACACATCGGACACAGGTGAGGCATACACCATGTCCTTAACGTATCCCCAAAGGTAAAAAAAATCCAATGAGCAATGCCAAAAAGAACACACTGTGTATATATTTAGCTGTACCGACACTATGTATTTCACACACATTCAACAGCTACAGCGCTTCTAGCGGCGGATTGAAAACTGGAGCACACAACGGCCAAAACTTGAAGATAGCACTAACTTAACTGCAGGAGTGCGGAGGAAAATAACAATCAAGGGTTCGATATCCGGTGGAGGCACAAAGTTCAAATCACAATTTAAACTGTAGGCCAGTCCCGATTATCCTTTCTGTGCATAAAGTGGAATTCAAACAAACAAGCAGAGGAAAATAAAAAATCAACGACAACTGTGAAAAGCAATAACGATCTGAAATCAGGGCAATGATTTTTGGACACGCTGTACTTTATAACAATTCCGCATCGTGAGTTGAGTACTCTTTTAACCGCATGCTGAACAACAGGGGTAAGCATAGGAGGCGCCAGAAGGAGGCTACCTCCAATTTTCATCTCCACAAAAATAAATAAAAACATGGCATCATGTACATTACAGAACACATTACAACAAAACTATCTTCCACCAATTCTGGTGCTGATACCCATGTCCAAAATCTAATTCATATTGAACTATTTTCTGATCTGTTACAACTTTCTTTCATTATGCAGTATATATTATTTTAATTGCATTCTCGGCAAACATTTTATAGTTTTAAAAGATGCGAAAAATATATTCGAGCGTGAGAGTAACCTTACTGCAAACAAGAGACATTACTACTAATACACTAAAATAATAATAATCTGAATCGCTCTGTATAAAACCAAATAAATATATAAGTGGAGATGATTTTGACTAAGTAAGCATTACACCCCTCATTGCAAGCTCTGCATTCCGTGTGTACACCTATATTTCGTATCCTGAAAGGCATGGGCGTCCGGAAGAGGGGGCAAGGGGGGGCCGTGGCCCCACCCTGGAAAATTAAAGTCAACCAAAAATTATGTATTTCACACATATCATTTCATTTTGGCCACAATAATATGTGTTAATTATTGCATTAACACCATAAATTCAAATTTAAGCAATGTTTTTTTTTTAGGGAACTACACTCTTTTGGGGGAAAATGTGACTTGTTTTCCCTCCTTGGAAAAAAATACCTTCCTTGCCCCTCCCTGGAAAAAATCCTGCGGACGTCCATGCTGAAAGGTCTCACCGATAGGGTTGCCTCGTTTTCTGTCCAGTCTCGTTTTCGGAACGAGACGGCTCATGAAAAGTCTCGTCTCGTCTCGGAAGTCTCGAAAAAATACAAACAAAATAATTAATCAGTTGCAAATAATTATTTACTCGGAATAAAGTATGTTTTGTTTGAATCAGCTGTATTACATCCAAAAAAGGCTATCCTACTTATTTTTAACACTCTTTCGAAATCCATCATTACTTCCATTTTTCAATGTATTCAAGCTTAATAATTTTGTTTTAATAGTACTCCAGATTCAAGTACATGACTAAAATACCGATTCAGATATCTATTTGTAAAAATATTGTGATAAGAGAACTGTTCTCGATAATTTCTTTGAGTGAGAAATTTATGAATATATTGTAAACCTTACGAAGAAAATTGCGGGCTTTGTTTGCTTTTCCATACTAATGAAATTATTTGCTTATCCTTAAAACAGCTGGAATGTTTTTAACGCTTTCAAAGTAAAAAATACTACTGTTACAACGCCTAAGCTACAGTAAGGCAGGCATACAATAATTGTTATCGTCACAACACGATACCTATATTCCCACATAAAATCATGTCATCTAAGGAACTGACCAAAAGCAAGGTCTGTAATCTGCTTTGCTGTTTGTAATCCCTCCCCCACACCTCGCGGTCAGCAACTAAAGATGGAGCAAAAGAACACCTGAATCCAGTGAAGAGATATAATCAATTACTGTAAAAGTAACGGACTGGTTTGTGGCATAACTTCACTGGATGATCGATATCCTCTAATGCTTCTCGCGTCGCTTCTGTTCGAAAGATTGCATTCATTACTGTAGGTTCGTTTCCAAGCGACACTTCTCGCTTTTGCCTATTTCTTGTTGCATAGGTCAGACCGAAGTAAGAAGTGACCAGACCAAAGCAACAACCCATGTTGCTTAGAAATGAACCTTCGTTAAAAAAATACCACATTCCGAACCGAAGAAATACGACAAGCTGCACGTGTCGCTTGTCGCTTTCGTGTTGCTGAAAGCAGTTGTTCCCTATAAGCATTCTCTCATTTCTCTATCTCGTATTTCTGGATGTTCCAACATATCTTCGATTTTTTAGCAAGCTCTTGGTAGTTATATTCTGCAAGATTCCCCCTCGCAAATCCGAATTCGTCGCACGTTGTCCGTAACGAATCTGCCTCGTGTCCCAGCTATCTTTACTTCCAAAGATCACTATCTTCCTGCTGAAATTTCCTCCGAATACCTTAAATCTGCCAACCATCTGCTACCCCAGGCGCTTCTTTCCATTCATCCTTGCGCAAAACGATGTGGAGGTAGTCACTACCATTATTTACTGTAAGTCTTTGTCCAGCCATGCTGGGAACAATCGTCATAAAATTCTTGCTCGTACAAACAGTTATTTCATTGCGACCCCTCTTCTCAAAATCAACACACCCTCCTCGCCCCCCTCAAGTATACTGATTGCAAACTCCAAAGATTTCGCACTAACAAGCTAGAAATTGGCTCTTTGATTGGTTGATTCAATTGGTGTTTTAAGTCCACTTATGCACAGTAGGCTAATCGGGACTGGATCTACAGTTTAAAGTGGGATCCGAACCACTAGGTGCCTCCACCGGGTATGGAACCCGTGACTCCTTGATGAAAAAAGCGACGACGGTACCACCATGCCATCGGGGAGGACCTAGTAATAGACAAATAGCTAAGGCCGAATCACACGGAACTGGATATCCAGTTAGTTGGCGCTGAACTGGCTACCTGCCCGGATGTGATGGCTACCTCGCTGGCTGCTTGACTGGTTTCGAGGAATAGGACATGTTGTAATTGCTACTGGCTTTCCTCGACTGGATTCTGTGAAACAGCCAATCAGAGCAAAGTTTGGCCATATGAAGATAATCTGAGAGTTTGCAAAGATTTTTTTGTCTGTGGTTTTCGAGTGCTGGCTGTTTTTGTTAGTTCTCCGTTTCTCGAAAACGATAACGCCGTAGCCTTGTAAACAAAGGGTCCCGGGTTTGGTACCTGGTGAAGGCACAGGGATCTTACTTTAAACTGTAGACCAAGTCCCTATTGGCATATTTGTGCATAAAGTAGAGTTAAAAGAACAAAATCTCCAACTCCAAACATTGACGCAGCGCGTAGGTGTGCTAACATGATGCTCGAGATAGTGGATAAATGTGGATTTTATAGAATTAGCTTGTTAAGGAGCAAATTTCAGTTTATTCTGAAGAGAATTGCAGTTAACAACCTAAAATTCCATATCATCAGTCTCTTTTATCGTTCTCATGCCGTTCAGCGACCTTTGCCAATGCACGATAGCGCTGTCGAACATTATTTCGCAATAAACTACGATATTCTGGGAATTACAACGCCCATTTCTCAACAACTGACTTTCAGCATCAACTGCAAAATAAATTAGGAAGAGAAACAGAGAAAAGGCAGGGGAGCATAAAAAGGTTGCAGGATTACAGAATTGTTGTTAGTGACAGCTGATCAAATGTACCTTTGATATGTAATAATCTCCCACCGTAGTAAACATTTAAAATAATTCTGACTACAGTTTATATATTTAACTACACTTTCAGATTTGACTGAACCGTATTGATATGTCACCTTCGTAGGATTTGGTTCATATCATTTTCTGGAAAGACACACTAGGATCTGAATGTGGATGATAGCAAATACAAAACCATAAACACATAAAAATAACTCAATTTTGAGCTAGTTCGACAGCACTTACTTTTTATTAACGTCAAACAAGTTCGGAATATTTAAATCAAACAAGAATGTATGTAATCCATTCACATTTAGGACAGCGCCACTCTTTTAGAGGAAGGGAGGTGCTGCCCAAGTACTCTCTAAATATGAACTTGCTAACAGTGGGGGACGTAAAATGTTCGAAATTTTCCAACTGTGAAAATCTCGAATTCTACATCCTATTTCCCCTCTCAAGCATGGTCACAGGATTTTTTCCCCAAGAAGGGTCAGGTAAGGTACTCTTTTCGTGGGCGGGGCAAACGATATTCACCCCATAATAGTGTTGACCTCTCAAAAAACACTACTTAATGTTCCTGCAACACCCTTAATTGTTTGTTTTTTTCATTTCTGGAATAAATACTTCTATTTTAAAGAAATTTCAGAGATTTATAGTACAGAAAACATCTAGAATTAGCTAATTTTAAACACGATCATTTGGAATTTTCCGATCCCGCATGCCCCTAGTATCAGGTATAATACCAAAAACGGGCTTCGACCGAGAGCATACTTTGCCATTAACTTCGATTAATATCGAGAAGCGAACTAGTGGCATCATTACAAATTCTACCAGCCACCTCAATTTCTATCTCCCACTGTCGACCTTAGATTTCACACCGAAGTGAAAAGCGGCACATGTCACCCTGGAACGACAGCAACGTTTCACACTGTAGCGGCATGATACGTAACACAAGCCTTTCATTCGATTGATGAAAATCCTCGAGAGACACGCGACACGTGTCGTTTCTGGGTGAAATCTCTCTGAAAGCAGGACGCAGAGCGTACAATGCATTATCGTGATAAGGGGTACTGCATTCAACCTACCTGCTTGTTCGGTTTGTTATCGATTCGAACCTTCTCCCTCGGAAAGCAATTTTGTAAATATTTTGATATTATTCTATTTTTACTCCGATGTAATTCAAAGGCAACAAGGTCCGTTGAAGCTTGATAAATATTCTACTTCACTCACTTATATTTACTGGTTTTGATTATCAGTATTCTGGAAGTGCTCGGGCGATTTCGAGATTGTAGAAAAAGATGACGCCGATCGCTATTGACATTTTACCTATCACATGAAAACGCATGTACGTGACTTATTTACAAACAGGTTATATTTTAACGGCGCAAATTTGTATGCATCTCCATTACACGTCCTAGGTAATTATATGCGTAGTGCATTACAAAATAAGATTTCTTTGTCAACAAGTTATGATAAAACATTATACTTATTATTTGAGGGGCTTCTAGAATAGTTCTTCTTTAAATGCAGATCTATATATGCAAATTAAGCTTTTCATTTAGGCGAGTACTTCTGTAAAAAAAATATTAGTTTTACGAGTCAGCACTTACTCTCTCCCTGCATTTATGTGCTTGTCTCTGTTCTTATATTAATAAAAATATGATTTATATAGAAATGCTTGAAAGTACCCAGCGATCTCATTAAATGATCCCTTTTGTAAACATGCTTACTCTTCTCTGCAACACACAATTCTCGACTATGGTTCTTGAATCAAATGTAGATATTTTCGACACCTAGAAATGTTTACATGAATATGTTAATATATTAGCCAACATTAAAAATAATGATACATTGAAGAGAACAATTGGAAAGAGAAAAATCTTGTTTGATAGATTTGAAATTTTAAGAACGTGGGCAGATCGAAAAGTAACGCACAATAATTTTTTTCGCAAAAAGTTTAATATGTAACAAAAACCAAACAAATCACAAATGAACTGACATCTTTGACCTACTTTTCTACATAGTCAACAAGTTTCTCAATACATTTCTCCCATCGTGGTACCAGTTTCAATATGCCCTGTTCGTAGAAGTCCGTTTGGTTGGAGTTTAGCCATCTGCGGACTGCTGATTTCACTTCCGCCTCTGTCGCAAAGTGTTGGCCGGCCAGGAATTCCATCTTGGGACCAAACAGATGAAAGTCCGATGGTGCCAGGTCCGGACTGTATGGTGGATGCTGGAGCACCTCCCACCCAAATTCGATGAGTTTCTCACGAACAGGAGCAGCAACATGGGGACGGGCATTTTCACGAAGAAGTTTGACACCATCAGCATGAATGTTGCGGCGTTTGTCACGAAGGGCACGACGCAACTTAACCAAAGTTTTAATGTAGGCTGCAGCATTCACAGTGGTCCCGTGTTCAGCAAAGTCCACCAATAACACACAAAACATGTCCCAGAACACTGTCACAAGCACTTTCCTAGCAGATTGAGTCACTTTGAATTTTTTTCGTACTGGGGAACCAGCATGTTTCCACTCCATAGAGGCCTGCTGGTTTCGGGCGTGTAGTGGTACGCCCACGACTCATCACCAGTGACGATTCCTTTCAAAAAGTCATGCCCTTCTGCGGCGTAACGCGTTAAGTGATCCATGCTTGTCATCATTCGCTGGCCCTTGTGGTGGTCTGTCAGGATCTTAGGCACCCAGCGAGCACTAACTTTACGGAATTTCAACGTGTCATGAACAATATGGTACACCGCACTAGGAAATGTTGAATGTATGCGATAAGGTTCGCAGGTGCACACGCCGGTCGTTCACAATTGCTGCTTCAATGGCGCGGATATTCTGCGGAGTTGAAGCTGTAACCGGCCGCCCGGAGCGTGGCGAATCACTAAGGTTCACACGGCCCTCTTGAAAGAATGCACACCACCTGGAGACATTGCTACGGTCCAGACAGTCGCCCCCCCGCATGTCCCTGTGAATTTCACTCGGTGTATGGTCTTTGGATCACAAAAATGGAACCACACTTTGCTGCTCTTCACACGTGGACGACAGTAACATGCGCGCCATGTTTGTTTCGTAGTTCAGGCTTCTCTCGCTAGAGCTGCAGAGGGAAAAAAATACCCTCTGTGGTGCAAACTTCAAACTCTCTCGTCGTACAATTTCAGCATTCCAGCTGCAATATCTGGGGAGAAAAAAAATATTGTGCGTTACTTTCCGATCTGCCTAGTATAAGGAATTTTGTAGGATGAGAGAAACATAAGAATACTGTATTTGAAAATAAAATCCTTAGAAAAATATTTGGACCTAAAAGGGATGAGGAGACAGGTGTCTGGAGAAAGTTACATAAATTAGAACTGCACAATTTGTATTCATGTCCAGATATTATTAGAATGATTAAATCAAGAAGACCTAGGTGGGCAGGCCATGTGGCACGAATGGGAGAGGAAAGAAAAGTTTACAGATTCTTGTTGGGAAACCTGATGGTGAGAGACCAGTAGGAAGGGCAAGACGAAGTTGGAGAGATAAGTTGAGATGAACCTAAAGGAAATCGGTAGGGATGGAAAATAATGGATAGATCTTGCTCAAGATAGGGACAGATGGAAGGCCTGCAGGGGCGTAACTTGGCTGGGGCAGCCGGGGCGGGCCCAGAAACGCCGAAAAACTGTAATTGATTTTCCTGACTTATCTTTTTGTCAGATTGGCTCACTGCAGGCAAGTTATGCTGACGTGTAAGCCCCAAGTGGTGGTTTCGTATGGATGCACGCCTGCAGTAATTATTCCACGATTTCAAACTATGCTAACGGGGTAAAATTATGAAAAATTTAACACAAGAAAAGATTGCAACCCTGGCCTCTATATCGGTGTTCCTACAAAAAAGAACCCAACATATTGCACATTAATCCCCTAGCATACGCAGTTTTTTTTATTTTCGGAAGGACCTGGAATTGTAAAGTCGGATAATACGTACGCGTTGTAGAGAAGGCGAGATACGATACGAAATACACTTCATACGAGTGTATGAATTACGTAATTACGACTTTTGACGTTGGTTTCAAAACTTGTTCCAAGTAAAAGATGGCAAACAGGGTTCTTTTTAAGGGGGGTTCATTTAGCACTTCGGTTTTCCCAAGTTCTTTACTGCTTGCTTTTGAAAATTTTGATTTTCTAAAAAATTCGGGAGGGACTCTAGCCCCAACAGGTCCCCTCTGCGTAAGCCAGTTCCTTAATCTTATTACGTACATTTCGATAGTCATAATTGAAATTTTGTTCTTAAAGATGCTGTAGAAGGCAAGGAAATAGCCCTGTTCACAATGTCTATATTTTTTTGGTAAAATCCGTGAACAAGAAAAACCAAATATGCCGCAAGAGCTGGTTCAATGTATCAATATTTTACCCGATGATAGACACAATTTGCTAACAACTGGATAATCGTATTAAAGGCATGAAAGCAGTTGTAGACACATAGAAAGTGAACCTTCTTTTTTTGTGCATAAATATTTCCAAACGTTTATTTCAGCCACAAAAATTATCATTTGGAAGTACGAAAACAATGACTTTTCGATTTGCCCTCGTAATTTCAAACACATAATGAAGGATATGAATTATGTGAAAGAGCTTGCTGATCTAATTGTGATACAAAATAGTCCATTGACTTTCAGTTATTCTGATGTGTACACGGCTTATTTCATGTTCCTTACCGTCGCTGTCTCAGTAGCAAAGGCAGAGAGATCTTTTTCTAAATCGAAAATTATAAAAACCTATTTACGCAGTAAGAAAACAGGAACGCTTTAGTGGTTTGGCTTCTCTGAGAGCTAAAAAATTGCATTTAAGAAAGTAATCGATGCTTCTCCAGACAGAAATCAAGAAAGAAATTATTTAAGTCTAAAGTCTAACTTTGTAAATTATAATCAATTAATCAATAACGCAAGCATTGTAATTAATCATTACTCTTAATTTGTTAGAGTAAAGAATGTATATTGTATTTAACAATATCTATTTTATTAGTTATTTGCTACAATTCTTATTATTTGATTCTAAAATTTGTCAAAAACACACACATCTTTAATCATAATCAGGAGAATTATACCAACCCGTTGTATACCAGCCCATATTCTAAACTTACGCATATCTTGTACTCATAGATCCTCCCACTATATTAGCTGTTAATGGGGTCCCCACCTAGGTAGTCTGCCCTGGGGCCCCATAAATCTCGCTACGCCCCTGAGCCTGTGTTGCTGCAGCCATAAACCTTCGGGTTTTAGAAGGTTGGAGAGTTAGTTAATTAAGAACTGAACGTAGAATATTTACTGTGTTAATCTCATATTGTTAATGTTAGTATAGTAGCCAAACGAATACAGATATCCTATAGGATCTAGTCCTCGATACCTAAGGCATTGACTTTGACGTGTCATTGTGATTGTTCCTTCAATTTTCGGCTACCCCGATGGCGTAGTGATAACTTTATAGCATTGTAATCAATAGATCTAGGGTTCGATCCCGATGGAGGTATGTTGCAAGTTCAATTAGTCTATTCAAGCATAAAATGGAATTGAAAGAAACTTGGCCAAAGTTTTTACCCTCACCTCTTTTGTTAACTCCTCATCCTTCTTGCTTGTTGTCACAATTTACCTAGAGCGGTCGAAAAACGAATAAAATAACTAAAGTTAAGAAAGAAAAGGAAAATGCAAAAGCAAATATCCATTCTCTTTGACGAAAAGAATTAAGTCCAATTCTGTGCTCCGATAAGCGGAACTGGGTCTACAGTAGATCTGAAGTACTGCACTCATATTCCCTTGGAATATGCATGCCGAGGTGTTCATAAAGCATAAACCCCGATCTTTGGTACAATCTGACCTTTGTCTCCTCAAACCAAAAACGTTGGCTACATGAAAAATTGACAAAATATAGAAGTCTTCTTTGACATCTAAAAAAGGCAGATTTTCTCTCATTGACGTCTAAAAAGGTGATTGTCTTTGACATACATAAAATTAAGCAATTACTCGCTCGAGTCGTTTAGATAAATCATAGATTAAGAGTAAGAGTATACGGCGACCATCTCTTGATGTCTAAACTTAAGTGTTCACGTTAGCAGACTATGTCGAGAACCACTGATGCACCATAGGGGTGCTCCCAAAATCTTGAATGTAAATCAATTGTACGGTGGGGGCAAACATTGACGTACGTAAGAAGAAAGGCAATTGGGGAGAATTTGAAATTTACGGACTGCTCAAACGTAAAATTGAATAAGAAATTTATTAATCTTGTTGGCGGAACGTTTCCTCACAAATCCAATAAATATTTTGGAAAGGAACCACGTCGAAGTGAAGAGTTTTGATTTTTACAAAAATACTTGTAGCTATTTTATTCATATTTGATCGGTAAGAAACATGGAGATTGTTGAAACCGCACCCCCAGATAAAAATTTAAGGTGGTTGCGCCTCTGTTTAGAACTAACAATAAAACATCAATGAATGAGCGACAACTAAAACGTAATGCACTTCTTGAGAGAGAAAAAGCAGCAAATCCATCACTGATCTCTGGCAAGTCACCGCTTCGTTCTCAGACACTAAACCGTTGCCATGAGGCGGTTTGGAATTGTCTACGCGTAGAACATCCAGCAATGGAAAGAGCCGGACGCACAGGGAGATAACGAATCACAAAGTCGAGATGATTAATTTATGTTGTATATTTTCATCCAAGTCTGAAAATTTCCCTTCGGCATTTGCTTACTCAGTCGCGCGGCTATCAATGTCACTTTTGTGTAAGTTAAGATAACCCGGTGACCGAAAATGCGATGTTGAAATGTTTTAAGTTGTTATCAGTTGTGAACGAGGAACAAAAATGCACTGCAAGTGGCTAAGTTTATCTGAAAAACAGTATGCTTTACATGTTGGAATGTGCAAACCGGAATTAATTGGATTGGGAAAAAAAAGCTGAAAGAGTTTGTTTAGCGTTCTTCATTAAATCAAATCAGCACAAAGGTACTGGGGGCGGGTGTTCTCTAGTCTCCCCTGACAGACATAGAAGAAAAAGAAAAGGTTCGGTTTTAAGTCCATTTTATGCTCTGATAGACAAATTGAGACTGGTCATACACCTTTAAGTGGGATCACAATCACCGTAATATCTTGCAGACAATTAAAACATGATAATTAATATCGAAAAATATAAACTTGTACTGTATCAAACAACCAGACATACAGACTTATGGCCGCGAATGTTCTTCACGTTGGGACCTTATTTTCAGGCTATGAGTGCTCGAAAAAAAAAAGAAAAAGAAAAAGAGGGGTATTCTATATCCTACACGTATGCAATTTCGAGGAAGAGATTCGTGGATTTCACATATAGTATTTTTCTTTCGTAATCTACGAAAAGGCATAGTACATACAGCAGAAGGTAAGGGTAATAGTAGGCGAATTGTCCGTCACCATGTTAATTTATTTCGTTTTCTGCAATACCGGGGGTGGGGGGATTATGGCGCAGGTTGCGTCATCGAGATTTTTGAGGGGGATTTTTTCCCTTCAAATATTCAACATTTATATATTTTTCCAAAATATATGTAACATTTTCACACCATATTTAATCCATTAGATGAAGAAAATAAAGTGTGTAGGGTATTATTCTGGGGGGTAGAAATATCCAACTCTTACATAGTAGGCCTTAATTAACACATGGATTCTGGGGGGGGGGGATTCTGAATTAAACGTAGGGTGGGTGGGCAGTATCCAACTCTAGGTCTTAGATTATAGCGGGTATTTTAGTTAGGGGGGATTGAACATTAAATTGAGGGGGGTTATCCATTTCTTGTGTATTACTTTTGTCTTAGACTGTTGCGGAAATTCTGGTGTGGAGAATGAGAATATTTTTTTTGGAGGAGGCAATATCAACAGTGAGTCTAAAATTGGCATTGACATTTTGGTGGTATAGGATTGAATATGAACAAGTGGATGTAAATAAATCTATATCTATATTAAATTTAAAGGGGGAGATAGGAAGCTATTGATAAAGTGTTAAATCTTAGATTGTTAAGGGATTTCTGTAGTGGAGAGAGAGTTCGAACATTAAATTTTCGACCCCGAACGTGCCAAAAGAGAAGCTGGAAAAGTCTAAATATCTCTGGATCCTAAGAAAGTATTGACACCTCATTAAATTAATATTCTTGAAAGCGTGCAAAGAAATGGATGTAAAAATTTTCTTGCTCGCTTCGCTCGCATTCATTTGTTTCAAAAGTGCGTTGGCGTTTTTCTGGTGTGGATGTGAAGTTGTATTCTAGAGGCGCATTACAAGACATGAACTATATTCTCGATAGCACCACTTCTTAAAATATAATGCTTAATGTTGGTATACTGCTTAATTTGGAACAAAAATATATTGAATCCGCATTTCTAACTTCTTGTCACAGGAAAGTCTTACTTTAACAAGTTAAATTCGCACTGAAGATAAATCCACGTAACTGTTGTTATGGGTTACTAAAATAATTATATTTACCCCGAGAAAACGGGGGAGGATGAGTTATTTGAAAGAAGAACCGTATTACATTATTGCCCTGAACTTAAGAATTTCTAGCTAGGGTTCTGTAATGTCTTCTGAAACAATAATTGAATCGGTCATACTTCTGGGGCATGGCCGTATTTAGAGAGAGGGTTAGGATTCAACCCCCCGAAACTTCTGGCATGTTGGATTAATAGAAGTTCAGAAACCAAAATTTGTAACACACTTTCAAGAAATTATTCTCAGTTTTACAAAAATACAAAAGGGAGACCATGCTGAAATGATCGAGCTACAATTTTCAAACATTTTGATTTATTGATTTATTTATTTGGTGTTTTAAGTCCACTTTATGCACAGTAAGGCTAATCGGGACTGGACCTACAGTGTAAAGTGGAATCCGAACCACTATGTGCCTCCACCGGGTATCGAACCTCGGACCCCTTGATTACAAGGCGACGACGCAACCACTGCGCCATTGGGGAGGCCCCCTCAAACATTTTGAATTCTGAAATTTGAGGGAAACGGGTTTAATTCTTGCAGCTCACCTGAAACACCTTCATTTTCACTTCTGCTGTCCTCATTCCAGTGCTGTTCCTGGATCTGACTGAAAATTCTCAATGGTGACACTGTTAAGCCTTGTTTCCATGTTAATAAAACATTCAAATGCTGACCAAGGCAAATTTATTGTATAATAAAATATACACTAAAAAAGTAACGTTTCCACTCTCTAACAGGATCTTCTTCAGACAAAGATCTCTCTCAATTTATTGTGAATCTTTGTCTCAAGAAGATCCTGTTAGAGGGTGGAAACGTTACGTTTTTAGTGTATATTTTATTATACAATAAATTTGCTTTGGTCAGCATTTGAATGTTTTATTTTTTACGAAAATTCCAGTTCCAACTTTTTTAATTCCCTGTTCGATGTGGGTTTAAATCCTCCTTGATAAGAGTTCAAACCCAGGATATCCAGCTTCGTAGCGCGTTACATTCACTAACCTTCACCCAGCTGTCGATATAGTATATCTCTTATTTAACCTATAAAACACATACTTGTATAGTGCATAGTGGTTTTATATAATGCTGTTTCGTAAGCATAGGAACAATATGAGCGTCGGAAAGTGGGATCGAACTGGTCTATAGAACCTCCCCGAATTGAGATCGTTTATTGCAAGTTACAGAATAGCAGAACGTTTGTTAGTTTAATCGTTAATAATGGAAATAAAGTCCAGTTAGTTAGTTAGTTTGAGTTTGTGTTTTAAGTCCACTTTGTGCACAGTAAGGCTAATCGGGAGTGGACCTACAGTTTAAAGTGGAATCCGAACCACTATGGGCCTCCACCGGGTAACGAACCCGCGACCCCTTGATTACAAGGCTACAGTTAGTTACTATTTGAACAGAATAACCAAAGAAAAACAGCGTTAGAACGAAAAATTGAGGTTACAATACAGACACCAGGTTACGTTTTACCATTAAATCGAAAGAATAACTGGTTCCACACTTTTCAAAATTCCAAGAATTAAGAGCCCGTATCACCGCTGGTGACGATACCTAAAAAATAGGTTCTTGCGTCGACCTTCCGTGCTCGAACAGTCAAGTGTGTGGCATTTAAATTTTACTGAGTTAAAGATCAAATATGAAATTTGTTATGTTTTTTTAAAATTATTTATTACGTAGTTTTCCTTATCTCAATTTCGTAAAATTCACTTGCTCGCCAATTGTATGTAATAACTTAAATCAACATTTTGAAGCACAAGAAAGCTTCAACTGTTCTTCTACAGCAAAGAAATGAAACTGATCTTACAGAATTTTCTTTAGAATGTCTGTAGCTTTTCGCCGTACAGAGCAATGTATATAAATTTTAACTTCGACTTTTCTAAGCTGGTCGCGCTAGCCCTTTCCCCCTCTGTACCGCTGGCGCTCCTATTGAACCCCCCTCCTCACTCCTCGGCCGTCCCTTTTTTCTTTCACAATCGGCCAGTCTTCCCTCCCTCAAGTGACAAGAAAACCGCATGCTGAGAGCTAGGAAAAGAAAAAAGAAGGCAGGGAAAGGTTTTGGGGGAGAATCAATGGTTTGGGCTAGGGACGGCCAAACGGATCCGCATCCGAAAAATCCGGATCCAAAACTTACGGATCTGGATCCGGATCCGAAAGTTTCGTATCTCAATCCAATTATAATATTACCATACCTTAAATGGTATTATGATCTTCTATTACAAAGAAATTTTTCATTAGTTAGTCCTACAAGAATTTTTTTCAAGTGTTGTTCCTAAAGTACTTTGCTACGCATCGGCTAACACACTCGTGCACAAAAATAATCTTACTTGTTTAACATAAAATGTCAGAGGTGATTTGTAAATGCCATTGAAACGAATATGTATTCATTCGAATGTATTGGAAATGAAAACACACATAAATGTGAGACATTCCATTCCAGGTTGAAACCTTTAACACATATAACAAGATAGAAATGTTATACAAAAATTATATAATTGTTCTACAGTTACAGTTTTACAAATTAAAATAAAACATTATAATATATGCAGTGTTATATAATTACAAAGTGTAAGACTAACAAAAGTGTCCCCCTCCGATTTCCATGAAACTTGGCAGGTGTATAGAGGGGCCCAAAGGAAGAAACACGTGTTTTTTTTGTTTCAGCTAAAAACTGTTTTAGGGGGCAAAATCCCCTCAAATATCAAGATGAGGACAAATTGAAGTGGGGATCTGACCCCTGTGTCCCCCTTCGATTTCCATGAAACTTGGTAGGTGTGTGTATAAACGGGCCCAAATAAAGAAATACGTGTTTTCTTGTTTCGGCTAAAAATCTGTTCTAGGGGGCAAAACCCACTCAAATGTCAAGATGAGGACAAATTGAAGTGGGGATCTGACCCCTGTGTCCCCCTCCGATTTCCATGAAACTTGGCAGGTGTGTGTATAAACGGGCCCAAATGAAGAAATACGTGTTTTCTTGTTTCGGCTAAAAATCTGTTTTAGGGGGCAACCTCCTCTCAAATGTCAAGATGATGACAAATAGAAGTGAGGATCTGACGACCCCTGTGTCCCCCTCCGATTTCCATGATACTTGGCAGGTGTGTGTATAAACGAGCCCAAAGGAAGAAATACGTTTTTTTTTGTTTCGGCTAAAAAACTGTTTTAGGGGGCAACCCCCCTCAAATGTCAATATGAGGACAAATTTAAGTGGGCATTTGACCTATGTGTCCCCCTCCGATTTCCATGAAACTTGACAGGTGTATAGTGGGGCCCAAAGGAAGAAACACGTGTTTTTTTTGCTTCAGCTAAAAAACTGTTTTACGGGGCAAAACCCACTCAAATGTCAAGATGAGGACAAATTGAAGTGGGGATCTGACCCCTGTGTCCCCCTTCGATTTCCATGAAACTTGGTAGGTGTGTGTATAAACGGGCCCAAATAAAGAAATACGTGTTTTCTTGTTTCGGCTAAAAATCTGTTCTAGGGCGCAAAACCCCCTCAAATGTCAAGATGAGGACAAATTGAAGTGGGGATCTGACCCCTGTGTTCCCTTCCGATGTCCATGAAACGTGGCAGGTGTATAGAGGGGCCCAAAGGAAGAAATACGTTTTTTTTTGTTTCGGCTAAAAAAAACTGTTTTAGAAGGCAAAACCCGCCTCAAATGTCAAGATGAGGACAAATTGACGTGGGGATCATCTGACCCCTGTGTACTCCTCCGATTTCCATGAAATTTGGCAGGTGTATAGAGAGGCCCTATGCCATATTTGCGTGGTTTCGGGGTCAGATCCTTACTTCAATTTCTCCTCATCTTGACATTTGAGGGGGGGGCTCTATACACCTTTCAAGTTTCATGGAAATCGGAGGGGGAGACCTAGACCTCCCTTGCAAGTGTATTAATTAATTACAAATCGCGCACGCGCGCACACACACTATATATATATATATGTATGTATATTATATATATATATATATATATATATATATATGTATGTATATTATATATATATATGTATATTAGCAGGTAACAATATGTTATAAACATCCTTACTTTCCTAAAATTTTTCGGATCCGGATCCGGAATTTTCAGATCCGGATCCGAAAAATTTTAGGATCCGGATCTGGCCATCCCTAGTTTGAGCGATGCTTGTAATCAGTTCTTCACTACGCGATGTCCCCAGTATATTTTTCACAAATGGGAAGGGCTGATTGCACAGACTGAAGTACACCTTTACAAAAGGTTTGCCCGCGAAAGAAAAATTGTGCCAAATTATAACTTTTTTTGTGAGAACAAGATAGGGATTTTTTTAAGGGGGAAGGTGACTGTACCCAAAGTTTTTAGGTAAATATGTGTAAATTCTATCTGGCGGTGGATTATCAACCAGTCACGCAAATGAATGACTTTTTAGCTGTCGATCATAAATAAGTTCAATGAACGTTCAATGTCAGTTTGAGATATTTCTGAGTGTCGATGGTAAAAAATACTTGATGATCTGTTATGGAAATAGTGCTATTTTTAAACATTTTGAACGTCCGTTCAATTTAATTTCGATTTGACTCCTTTCATGATTTTTACTTTACTGCGTTATTTTTTCACCAATTACATATATATATAACAGTCAGACCCAAGGATAAATCACAACATAAGATAGTTCATATACAAAAGTACTTTTAGGCATAGGTCTTATGTAAAATAAAATACATTAATTATGTTGTTTTTTTCTTTTCCAAAGACATTATTTAGTGGAATAATATGACAGACTTAAAATTGATAATGACCATACAAAACACACCATAAAAATTTCATTCACTTTCAACTTTCTGGGTCCGGCCACCATGGGGGAGTGGTTAGCACATCGCGCTACGACGCCAGGGCTCCTGGGTTCGAATTCCGTCTTGGTCGCGGATGTCTGTGAGTGTCCATTCATCAATTTCATCATATCATCAATTCATCACTCATCCCCATCTTCGCAAATTGGCCAAAAGTGGCACAAAAAGCGAAGTAAAATTAAGCAAATCAATCAATCAATCAACTTTCTGGATATACGACAAATAACACTATGTAATGTAACACTATTTCTGTATAAGGAATTTTAGGCGTGCTCAGATCCTCCGATTATGGGGAGCAAGGGCCTTGATAAAAGTTTAACTGACGAAATAAAGCCCTCATTCCATCTCACTGTTTTTATTACATTGATGGGCACAAAACAGGGTCGTGTGTGTCCCGACGCACCTAAAATCACTTTATTAGATGAATTTCAACTTCAGTGGCACCATTGTTCTCTGCTGGCGCTTTATTTTCCATCTCTGTCGTTCAAAGACTAATTTACGTATAAACGTGGATTAGTACCGCAAATTCAAAACAACTACACATAATTTATTCATGTGCAATATGGACAATTTATTCTGCAGACACATACAGATAATACAACTAAAGAATAAAATATGGAGGTGTTAATAAGAAATTTGCTAGTGGGAGAGTCCAATTACATAGGAAGTAATACATTACCCTTCCCCTACGTAGTTACTTGGAACTTTCGTCGGTTTGAAAATAGTATTTACTTTTATTTCTATAAAAGCATAATGTTGTTTAAGAACGGTTATAAGATTCCTCTGCACTAAATTTCTAAGTGAGACTATTAAGCAACTTCTCCCTCACCCCCTCACTTACGCAGCGTATGCAAAGAGTGTGAATACTTTTTTGCTGAAAATGGAAAATGAACGACAGCAAGAAAATAATGAAATACGTCCGTTTTTATGAACAGCTGCAGAATTATCTACAAACTTGTTGAAATTCACAATTTTGCTAGCTTGTACTCATTGGACAAAATACATAGAGACAGGGACGGCCCTACAAAGACGTTAGGGGGGGATGAAACCCCCACAACAGATCTAAGCTCCCTATAGCTCCCAGATTTTTATAGTAGGCCTACGGTAGACGCCTTTCGATCGAGAATAAAAGAACTAGAAGCTACGTATCTTACGTAATATTTTCCATTATAAAACTTCCCTTAGGGCAAGGCCATTGCAATGTTCAAGTACATTTCCTGCTTTTATAAGATCGCAAGATTATTACAACGTGTTGTACGTAAAATCGTGGTTGGAGGTAGCAGCTGCAGATCTGCATGGATCAACAACGGACATTGATTATTTAATACGTACTAAGTGCCAAACTAACTTGCCAAAAAAATTTACACATACTCTGCTGCCTACCTGGTAGGTGGATGTGTTCAGTGGCTGTGGGATTGCTGTTTGGTTGTTGGAGGGTCAAACGATGATGATAATACGATGCCTACGAAGCTAAATGTGAACAATTATTATCCTAATCATATCACTATTTTTGGAACGAGCGTGAAAAATTATTTTTTATAAATTGGAGGATGTTACTAATTCTATTGCGAAGGCAACACTGAGAGAACAAACATATTTTCAGTGCAAATTCACCTACACTATGAGACAAAAGCATTGACTATCAATATCATTGACATAAATCAATGGATACAGTTGCAGCTCTCGCACTGAGTAGAAGTGATTAGTAGTGAAAATAACTACCAATAGTTTTATATGTGTTTCACATCTGATTCTTCTCCATGCAATAGTAATTGGCCACTCGGCATAAATTATTTTCCAACGTCATAAATAATAATTTATCAACATGTAGACCTAGGCTTTCAAGGAATAAAACTGACCAAGCTTGCTGATTTTTGCACTGAATTGCAATGTTTAGTTGCACAAAGGCTAATCGGGACAAAACCTACAGCCTATAGTGGAATTCGAGCCAGTTAATTAAATGTGCCTAACCGTGGATCGAACTCGTGACCCCTCGATTACAAAGCATCATTATTACCGCTAACCGAGGCGGGGAGGTTCACTTATAATCTTTCTAATTCTTAAGATTTAAGAGTTAGGTAGTTTCTGTAGTTTTTTAATTCCTTAAAGTCGTATTTTTGCCTCTCGGATGTTTTCAATAACGATGTAACGATGAAAGGATTGAGAAAACATCGCTGACAATTATGTTCATTGCAATACTCGAATGAGAAACTACAATCAGAAAAGCTGCCCCCCGTTGTGGAGTGGTTAGCACATCGCGATACGACGCCAGAGGTCCTGGGTTCAAATCCTAGCTTGGGTATGGGTGTCCCTTCATCAATTTCATCATATAATCACTCATCCCCCATCTTCGCAATTAGCCAAAAGTGACAGAAAAGCAGAAAAGCAATGTAAAGTAAACTAAATCAATCAATCACTACAAAGAGGAAAATAAACTTGACGGTTCTTGAGATGTTGAACGTCCTCCAACTTTCAAAAATTCATTTTTCACACCTATTCCGGAAATTGGAAACACTATTTGTAGAGGATAATGATTGTACACATTTAACTCTATATATAACCTATAGAACCAAATAACAATCTCACAGGCACTGAATAAATCCACCTACCAGGTAGGCAGCAAAATATCATGTCAATTTCGTGACAAGTTTGGCGACTCATGATTTAACAATTTCTTAGTATCAAATGATCAGTGGCCATTGTTGATCCAGGCAGATAAGCAGTTGCCCTGCCCTTTCAAGATTTTAGAACACATCGTAATAAAGTAACATCTTCCTGAAGTAGAAAATGTACTTGAGCATTGTAATGACCTTTTATGAAACTTTTATCGAAATGCGTCTACTGTACAATAAAACAATATTATACTCTAGAAGGAAATGGCGCAACCACAAGGAGACAGGGGGCATTGCCTTTTTGCCTTTTTCCAACCTTGGACGGAAATAAATTATAGGGGGGACATATATTGAAGTAAAAGAAAGCAAGACTAGCAGAATCTACTAGTAGCAGGACAAAAGGATACTCAAGACGGAATTAGTTTTCACGTCCATCTTGCATTATTTCTTCCAGACGGCCAGGATCACCTGCAGGGGGCACAGAGGGGCAATTGTCCCCTCGACTTTAAATTTTATAAAAAATAAAAATACATTTCGTAAAGTTTTCTTTTTCGTTTCGCTCGCCGTACCTGCTTTTCTTGCAGTCTTGTCAACTTCCGAGCCGAAGCTAGGAAGTAGCGGGAGTTGGCCCTGGGAGCCGAACAATCTGATTGAGAAAAAATGTAAAAGAGAATACCATGGCGTCCCATGACATGTTTTGTGCCCTATTAAATCAATAATGTTTAGAACTTTCAAAAAATTGAATCGAAAAATTTTCTTGCTCGCTTCGCTCGCAGTTTGCCAGTTGCTGCTATAACAGTTTGGTTTGGAGGAAAACGAACGCTCACATATCAGAGACAATTTATATAATTTTTGCTGTTGGTTTGTTAAGGGGCGGATGAATAGATTACGTAATGTATTTAAATACTATGTTAATACCTAGGTATATATATACTGTGTGTGTATATAATATATACGCGCGCGCGCGCGAACACACATATATCCAGTGGTGGTCCCTCCATGGAACAGAGGGGACAGGCTGTTCTCTCCTACTTATCGCCCATTGAAGCTATTTAAATTATCTATATTAACATAATAAGAACACTTCTTTCTCACGAAATCAACATTTCCAAAAGTAACGCCGAAGAAAAACTTTCACCGTGACTGGGCGTTTGTTTACTTCACGTACCCTCGTCGTTCCACCCTCTACGGCCTGATGCCGAGTATTTCCGACCACACGCGAAGGTAAACGATCCTCACCACGGAAGCTGAACTCTCTATATAGCTGTTCCCTGCGAGAGACATAGCGAATTCCTTTTCCTTCGAATTTTTGCTAAGTGCTAAAGTTTAATTGCGTCGTAGTGATAGTTTTGAGTGTAGTAAGTCCATATTTTCCTAATTTCATTGCAAAATTGCGTCTTGTCATTCATAACGAACTGGAAAATCTTCTACAGTCTAAGCGTCTGCTAAATGCCTTGGCTAACTAACTCCCTAGCCTTCTTAAACCCGAAGGTTCATGGCTGCAGCAACACAGGCCTTCCATCTTTCCCTATCTTGAGCAAGTTCTATATACTCTTTTCCATCCCTACCGATTTCCCTTAGGTCCATCTCAACGTTGTCCCTCCATCTTCGTCTTGGCCTTCCTACAGGTCTCTTACCATCAGGTTTACCAACAAGAATCCCGTAAACTCCTCATTCCTCTCCCATTCGTGCCACATGGCCTGCCCACCTAAGTCTTCTTGATTTAATTATTCTAATAATATCTGGACATGAATACAAATTATGTAGTTCTAAATTATGTAACCTTCTCCACTCACCTGTCTCCTCATCCCTTTTAGATCCAAAGATTTTCCTAAGGATCTTATTTTCAAATACTCTCAATTTATGTTCCTCTTTCAATGTAAGGGACCAAGTTTCACATCCATATAATACTACAGGCAAAATTACTGTTTTGTATATTTTAACTTTTAGTTTCTTAGATATTAAACGAGAAGACAAAAGTTTATGAAGAGAAAAGTAACATGCATTTCCTGAATTAAGCCTACTTTTTATTTCCTCTTTAATATAATTTTCATTTGTTAATATTACTCCTAGTGTTGCCCACGAGACGAGACTTTGGCCTGTCTCGTCTCGTGGAAATGCTGTGAAATGCTGTCTCGTCTCGAAAATATTCGTTTGTCTCGGGACACATGATCAATCTCGTCTCGTCTCGAATTTTTAAAAGCCTGTCCCGTCTCATCCCGTGGGCAACACTAATTACTCCTAAGTATTTGAATTTGGAAACTGGTTCAAACGAGTTGATATCAATAATTAGATTTTGATTATTACCTAACACTTGGTTTCGGCCTGTAAGCATATATTTAGTTTTCTCTTTGTTAACTTCCAAACTTATCTCTTTAGCGGTTTTGAGAAATATTTTAGCATTATTCTTAATTGTATTCACATCATCCCCCAGTAAGTCTACATCATCTGCATATGCTAACAACTGAGTCACACCATTTAATTTTAGTCCTTCTTTAGTTTCTTTTACCTTCCTAACAGCATATTCTAAGGCAAAATTAAAGAGCAATGGAGATAATGCATCTCCTTGCTATAACCCATCATGAATTGTAAATTTGTCTGACATATTAATACCCACACGAATTTTACTTTCTGTTTCACTGGTGCATATTTTTATCATAAATGGCTTGGCTAAATGCTGCGAAATAGCTTCCGAGGGAACAGCTCGCGTCCACCTGTTCCACCCAAGGAATCGAGAGTCCCAAGCCAAGACGCACACAGCGGCAGGACAAGAAAGCGAATGTTGCGAGCGTAGGGTTGCGAATGTTGTATGATCGACCGACTGAAGACGAAGACAAAAGCTTTTAGTTCATTGAACTGGACAGAAAAGACAGCAAACCAATACCTATCCTAACTGGATTAAAGACTAAGACGAAATCATACACAAGTAGGGTTACCAGACGTCCGGATTTTCCCGGACATGTCCTACATTTTAGCCTTATGTCCGGCGTCCGGGAGGAATTTGAAAAATATCATAAATGTCCTACATTTTGAGCGTCACATAATATTAATTAGGAAAATACGTAACAGAAAAAAAAATCATGCAAGTTACAAGTCTATGGACTGCGCTTCCAAACTTAATAGTGAAATTTATTTTGATTCAGTCATTGCCCAAAAAGAAAGAAAAAGTTTGTCCTGCTATTAAACAAACGGGAAAACGGAAGCAATTAATAAACAAAGTTTTGGGACCACTTTCTGATAACGTCACTGTTCAATGCCTGAGCAGAATTTCTTGCCTTAGGGTTTATACTGATGGAACAAGGTGTTGCCCATTCTTATTCACTATTCAATATAATTTGATTGTAAAGCAGGGGTATAGAGAACAAAGTTATTCAGGGTGCCTGCCAGTCAAGAAAGTCATGGTAGTCAAGAAGAAGTAAAGAAATCAACAAATAGGTCAAGAAGTCAATACAAAGGCAATAAATTATTCTTGTGGTCAAGAATTTTTGCTATCATAATGACTGATTGGTTGATTTAGTTTATTTTACTTAACTTTTTTCTGTCCGTTTGGTTAATCGCGAAAATGATAATGAATGGCGGTAAGGTAAGATGGATGAAGGGACAGTCACAAACATATAGGGACAACCGACACAAGCCCCACATAAGATTATACTGGCTTGAGTCCAGACGCCAAAGCCTTTGCTTGTCTGAAAAACACAGTTCAGGATGCAGTAATACGAGACAGAAGATCTCATTCTCTTCTTAAATTCAGCTTCAGTTTTCATCTTAACTGGCCCTTTGGTAGGGGTTTTCATTAAATAAATATTTATTTTCTTAATTACTAATTTCCAATTTTACCTAAGTAGGGGTCGGATAAATAAACGTTAAGAAAGACGGGGAAAAGGTCTAGAAAAGTCCAGAAAAAGTCAATAATTCTGGATGTGTTATTTTGGTAGACACCCTGTTATTGAACTAAAGACTACCCAAAATGAAACTTCTCGAATTTTAAATTACGGTAATTGCTGAATATTTGATTAACATTACAGGTCATAATTCAAATGTTCAGAGAGTACTTTTATTACCATCAGCTTAACAGACTAACGAGAGAAATTATTTTTTCATAAAGTCTGTAAAATGTTTGTTATGGTCCCTATAATTTCAAAGAGTTTGACTGTCCACTCTAACATAAATATAGTTTGACTAAACCTGAAATTTTGATAAAAATTGTCTCCTCAGAGAAGTACCACTTAAATCATGTAGTAAGAGGTGCATTGATTAGTATGATTGCAAGTCTTGAAATTTTGCATTCAAAAATTCATTAGGAATTCATTTATTTAAACTGAAAAGTGTAATTTTTCAACTACTTTCTAACGTGCTCTATAGAAATGTGTATTATTTATTGAGAATGTTTTGTGTCCTACATTTTGACTTAATGTCCTACATTTTGGGACAGCATGTCCTACATTTCCCTTACAGCGATCTGGTAACCCTATACACAAGGCATTTTCAAACAAGTTACTACAACTCTTTAAAATGATTAACTGGATACTCTTCCAGCGGCAAATTATTGTTGTCCTTGTTTGTTCCTGAGAAAGGAGTTTGGAACAGTTCGGGTTTTGTCACCATTTCTACAAATCTAGCGAACGTCATGAAAAAACTCAGCCATCTGAATGTAATTATTTCATTGAGGACGTTTGAATTACAAGAATACTCAACTCTACAAAAATTTTTTTAAAAAAATGCCAAAGTAATCTACAAATAGAGAGATGAAACAGGTTTCCACCAAACATTTATTTCCTCTGATCACTCATAAATTGCTTTCATTATTTTTTTCTTTGTTGTGCATCAACAATTTTGTTTTTAATGTTTTCTTTACATTATATCATATTTGCTTTAACAATGTTATTGTCATAATTTTAACGTGCTTCGTGTATGTCACTTCTGACAATTTGTAACATATGTATCGTATATTTATTTGGTTCATTTCAGTAAGGGTTGAATTTTACTTCGTCAACTGCATTATATTACGACAGGTATAGGAGCTGGGGGCAAGTGCAGGTCACCTGTTCCCCTGCCTGATTTAGCACCGCACGTCACTGCATATATCACATCAATGCAAAAAACTAAAACAGTGAGATAAAATGAGTTTTTTCTTTCCCGATCTGACATAATTTTCAAGGCTTTTGCCCCCCCCCCTATCAGAGGGTCTGCGCACGCCTATGATGTTGGTACCTTCTTCTAATAATAAAAACAAATTAAAATAACGGTAATATTAAATTAATAATATTAAAATATTAATTAATATTGTTATCACATATATGGGAAAAGACGGCATAAGAATAAGAATATAACAGCACGTATTCATTATCTAGCTCATGAATAGTTAAGATGGCTTCAATTCAACAACAGCCCTGGCAAGGTGATTGTGAAACAGATAAGGAATTGAATATTTATTGAATAACGGAAAAGGATGTTAGATCCATTTGACGAAAAGTAAAGCTCTTAATTTATTATTTAAGCATATTACTTAGGTAGTGGTGTGCATAAATCTTCTTTGATACAGTCATCCAAAGTTGTATGACCCCAATGTAATCCTTCCCTTACAATAAGTTTGACGGAAATACACCTCTCTCTATTATACGACAGATGCTAAACAAAACAAGCATATTTACATTATTTAATTTTAGTACTTCGTAAGTCTCTCGTGGAAGATTCGGACTCCCTGGACACCCCACCCCGCCTCCCCTAAATAGTCCTTGGCTCTATTACATGTAAGTTGTATTGCGATGTTCTACAATGTGTGTTTTTCTTCTTTCAGACACTCTGAAAAAGTGTTGTCTTGTCACAGAAACCCTCTCGGCGTTATAAATGTGAAGCTGAAAAGAAAGGTATGGTCAGACTCTGACCTGCATGAGTGGGGGGTAGAGTAGCGGGACAGGGAACCTTGTGGTCTGCTTCTTTCGACAGAGCAACCCTCCCTCCAGCAATGTCTCAATAGGTCTCCCATGCAATGGATTTGCGTTCGAAGGGGGAAAATGGAATCAATATTGGCAACACTAGGAAGATTAAATGACATCTGTCCTGTGCTTTTTTCGAGTGACGCTGATACGGGCTCTTAAGTTTTGTGAATGGTCAAACAACATAAACTTTATGACTAAAATTTCTCTTACTTTTAAAGATTTTTTCTGAAGGTATCTAAAATTTAATAACAAAATATAATAACTGTGCATTTCAGTACACACTGCATGAAACGTACAAAAAAGACAGGGACGGTGCCAGAAATTTTTCATCGGGTGGGCAGAAGCTGTATATTCATAGATTAGGGTGGACCGGTATAAATGTAAGGCCATATATATGTATGACATATACGTATGTATATATGTATATGTATCCCCTCCTCTCTTACACTCCCGATTTCCCTACACTTCTTTTCCCTTTACTTTTCATCTTTTCTTTTTTACCCTTTAATGCCTTTTTATTTCTTTTCTTTTTTAACTTGTTACCTCTTTCTCCCTTTCACTTTCTCTCGTTCAATTCTTCAAATGTTTCTCTTTCTTTTCTAATCTATTATCGCATCTTGTTCCACTTCTTTGTCTCCGATGGACACAATTATTTCAAGGAAGTGTTTGTGTCTGCGCAGCCATACGTTCTAATCACATTCTTTCATTCATGTCAATGTAGTGAAATAAATGTCAATCGGTTGCATCACATTTTGTCCTTCAAGTGCAAAAAATACAAGTCACATACTCAATTTTATATATCCGGCGACAGTGATAGAACGTGTGATGGTAGACCAGGGGCGATTCCTCCGTGTAGGAAGTGAGCAACTTCCTACAGTTCATTTATACTTGCTTCCAGTTCTCTACTTTTTAGGAGTTTAATAATAATGTGCGTTATAAAATTATGAGCGCAATGTACGTACAATTGACTAGGTTAGCTACAGTGAAGAGTCGATTGGTGCCGCTCCTTCCAGCCGCAGCCCAAAGACGATGGACACACAGGCTTGGCTGCCGCTCGCTGAGGAACATCGGCGGTCATCCTAAGCACCGAGGGGTTCCTCAACAGTGATGCCAACCCCATCAAAATGGTACTAAACGTAGCACAGTTTGATTTTCGTTGGCCCCTAGCATCCTGCTTTTGGCATAATGGTCAAATCTAGCATAATCTGCAAACGCGAGTCTCTGGGAGAGGGAAATCGAATTCAAAGGAAAAAGTTTTCAGGAACTAGAAATAAAATTACTTCAGTGTCTCATTTATACTTCACCAAGCGGACTTGTTTCAAATAAAAGGGAGTATGTATACACAGCGACACGCATGATTTTACAACCATGCGACGATCCAGCCTCGATCTTTTATTTATCCTCTCGATTTTGTTCCTGAGGAGATTTTACTGCAGTAAATCGATAGAAGGTTGGCGGTAAACAAACCATTTTCTCAAACCGTTTCAAGTTCTATGCTCAACCCATCTCGTTTGTTGAGCCATTCTACACAATTTTGTGTAGTGAATAATAAGTAACGCAAGTTCAAAACTCGAAAAGTATATGAGTAATTAAACTTAAACTTAAAACTTAAAGCAGCATTTTTATTATCCTCAATCCACACGACAGGGAGAGGGGACAAAATCTAAGTTCTTGAAAAATCTGAAATATCGTCAATACTATTTTCGTTGGTTTTTATAGGTTCATATTTAAAAAAATCATAGTTCAAGAGGGCAAGGGTCCCTTGCCCTACTTTGTGTGTGAGCCTGCACTTAATATTCTAAATGCAATGGATAGTACGAGCGATTTGTGTGACTGTAATTGAACTCATTTTTCAAACCTTCCTCAGTTTACCATAACTTCTAACTACACTCCAAAAAAGCTACGAGTCGCCACTGTGGTAGACAATGGTGAAGAAATAAATTACTTTCTCGTAATTTAAATGCATGTTCCTGATCATTTTATTTTCATCATATGAGTTTTTGACTGAAACTTGGGGGTTAATGTTCACTTTTCTTGGCTTACAAGGTTATTGCAACTGACAAATGTACTATCTGAATGTACATATGTTTGCAGAAACTGCGATCGGGTGCCAGAACTAGTGGTAGAAAAGTCTTAGCATTAAGAGGTCATAGTGCGGGTGCAACAAGTGGCAAAATGTGGCGAGGGGAAACGTTCCCCCCTTGCTCCTCCAAATCGCCGGCACTGAATATTTTGATTAAAATTAATGTCTTATTGGGAATGTACACACACACACGCGCGCGCGCGGAAACAAGACAATTCTTTCTTTATTCTGCATAAAGTAACCCAAGGCTTATGAAAGGCTATTTTGACAAAACATCGCTTAAAAGTAATAATCTGTTAAGAATTGAAGAGATTATTTGCTAAGTTGCTATTCGTTTTCTGAAGTTAGTCTTCGTTACTCATGCGGGAGAAGTAACACACGTATGGTTAGATGAACACATGCCATGAGGTAACAAATAGTTTACATTTTGTAGAATGTAATTTTGGACACAAGGAATTTATCGAAATTGATCACCATACCCGATAATTCATATCTTTTTCATAGATGACTTGGGTTGTATGCCGCGACCTTTTCGAAAGCGCTCAAATGTTAACCTCTATCCTGCCCAGTTTACCCTGGAAACTTTAATCTTGCAGGTGAACGAATCTCTGGCGCTGGAACCACAGTCAAAATAATAATTTAATTGTGTGGGGTTGTATTTTCAGTGTCTGCGTGTATTTGTTTTCGCCCTTCGTCACTTTCACCTAATCACCATCGAACCTCATCGTCGCCATCAGCCAAATTAGCAGAAAAGTTACTTCACATAGAACAAATCTGTTGAACCAGCAACAACTTACTCTTCCAAAAGTGGAGTTTCATTAGTTCATACCCCTTCGAAAGTTGAGGTGGTAGTTTCAATTTTACATTGTTTCATTCTTGGATCAAGGCAGCTAACTCCGTGAACAATAACGTTGTTTTCCGAAAGTCTCAAATATTTGTCTCTGGCAATACACGCTCGCTCTTAAATGAACGCATCTTCTGTGGTGATAAAATGACACGTTTCCTGTGAGTTCTTTCTGCATATTTTTTTCTCCAATGGTATAACGTTGTCGCCTTATAAATAATGAAGAGGGTCTGCTTCTTCTGCCCCCTCCCCGGGTGGAAGCACAATGCACACTGGTTCGGACTCCACTTTAAACTGTAGGTTTAGTCCCGATTAGCCTATCTGAGCATAAAAGTGGATTTAAAAACAAACAAACAAAGTTTTCTAATGGATACTTTGCGACACCTTTTTTCTTTACTTCATCTGCATCTACAGATTCTGTTGACCTTTTCGGTTGAACCTCTGATGCTTCTAAAGTTTATACCATTCTTATCGTGATTGATTAGTTCCCTGACGCCCCCAAAACAAAGCTTTCCTACCAACCCCTTTCTTATTTTAATTCTACGTAAGTTAATCAAGAAAAATTGCATGATTACATAACTGATAGGCTATTATCAATTCAATAATTCTGTAGCTTCTTCCAAACCCACATAACTGTTACATCAAAATTCATACACCTCGGTATTGTAGTGATTATTGTGATTACTTCTTATTAGTATTTATTAGTTTGGTTTGGTTTGATTTGGTGTTTTAAGTCCACTGTGTGCACAGTAAGGCTAATCGGTATTGGACCTACAGTTTATACTGGGATCCGACTCACTATGTGCCTCAACCGGGTATTGAACCCGGGACCCCTTGATTACAAGTCAACGACGCTACCAATGCGCCATCGGGGAGGCCCTAGTATTTATTAGTAGGACGAATACAAAGTCGTTGTTTGTATACCACGTAGATATTTGAAGATGACAAAAGTTGTAATGAAATAAAGAAAGAGACACTTCTGGAATTTCACTGTAGACCTAATTAAAAAGTCGAAATAATGTATTGTGTTGCTGGAGAACATTGTTTATTTAGAGATTACATGCGCAGGCCGGGATTTACAAAGATGCTAGGGTGACCAGACGTCCTCTTTTATCCGGACATGTCCTCCTTTTTAGGTGTGTGTCCGGTGTCCGGGCGGATTTTTTAGAAATCGGTAAATGTCCTCCTTTTTTGGAAAGAGTATAGCATCGACCGTAGCAAATGTGCTGCATAGAGAATGCTTTTACACTGGGTAGATCAATGATCTTGGAGAGACTGTCTTTGGTTAATTAATATATAATTTTACTTTAAAGTGAAAAGGCTTTGTTGAATACGATCACTTTGCCTGGGTGCAGATTTATAGGCACTAAAAACCTCTGAAATAGGCACCAAAATGATGAAAATATGCACTTAAAAAGACATGAAAATAGGCACTAAAAAGGCACCCTAAAATTTAAAAAAGACATTAAAATAGGCAATGAATGTGAACTTATTTCAATTTTCTTCTTACAATGCACAGTTATACTGTATTAAAAGGTGCGCTAACGATTAACAAACTATTAACACTCTTTAGATCGAAATTTACATTTGCTGGGAATCGTCAGTTAATTAATTCTCACAAAAAGAGCTTGTGCTAACGACTGAACAAATCATGAAAAAACAATCTGCACCATTGTAACAAAAAGAAATATATTTTAATGAATGTTCCAATTGAGACCCTCAAATCTGGCGAATACCAGATATCAGTCAGTAAAACATCAACAAAGCCTCCTTCAATGTAGGGAAAGCCAAATGCACGTAAAAAAGCTGAAGTATTCCAAAATTGCAGAATAGCCATTTTTGGCACGATAAGCAAAATAGGCATTTATAGGCACTATAAAAATGCGTTTTTGGACTAGAAATACCATGAAACGAACTTTCGATTGATTGATTTGCTTTATTTTACTTCGCTTTTCTGCCACTTTTGGCTAATCGCGAAGATGGGTATGATATGATATGATGATTTTGATGAAGGGACACTCACAAAGAACACCCATTTATATTGCTTAAATTATGAGTAATAGCAAATGTGTTGCAATTTTTTGCACTGTCCTCTTTTTTATGACTTTGTCCTCCTTTTTCGCCGTGCTCTGTCCTCTTTCTTGAATGTATGTGTCTGGTCACCCTACAAAGATCCCACCCCAATCCCCTCCACAGTTTCAGTTATAACTTTTGCTAAGCTACATGAGGTGGTTAGTTATACGTATTTTACATTTTTTTTTATCACATCCGAAGTACCTCCTTTTCTTCTTTATGCAGTACTTTTCCAAGCAGTTTTCTCCAGTGCAAGCCCAGAGCTGCAGCTGTCAAGGTCACCCTTGACCATATCCTGCATAATTTTGTACCTCCTAAGCCTACTAGCTGCTTCTAATGTAGAAGTATTCAATTGATGACAGTTTATTTTGTTACAAGTTCTCCAGTAATAATTTTTTGCTTTCTAATGACAAAGTTAAGACAGCTTTTTATGGGATGATGATATGTGAACATTTCTAGTATAGATAATATTCATGAGTAAAATATACATGTAATGAATACCAGAATACAATTATTTATTGAAACATTCATATATCCCTAAATATATGTACTTAGAGATTTTGATTAGGTGGGCAATTGGGTGGGCGCTTGATAATAAAAACAGTTGTGCTGCATATTCACACTTCTGATGGATAGAGCAGAAAAGTCTCTTCAAGGATATAAGGACAGCAATAATAATAATACATTTGGAAATAGTTTATTATTATGATATTTTAATCATTATTTAATAATTATTATTGTTATTATTTCTATTATTCAAATTTCTTGCGACGCACATGGGAACAATTATGAGTGAACCCCCCCCCCCCCACCGATTTTTTTCCTGCCTACAGCCATGTTCTGGAGCATGTTATTTGGTTTGGCCAGGTTGAATTTTCTATCTTTATCTTAAGTTGTGTAACAATTTGTGTTAAATACTCAAATTGTGAGTTTTATAAACCTACTCACACACACTATTTATATGCATAATTTAATTTACTACATTTAACCAATCAATGTGCTAGCTTTAAGTTTCTTTCGAAGATCGAACAATTAAAAAATATGGACAGTTTAACATGGCATTCAAATACATAAGTTATTACGTATTCATCCAAACTATTTTAGGGGGTATGATAAACGATTTTAGGGGTGGTCTTGAGTAATGAGCACCCCTGATTAGAGAGGAGGGGCACATCAACCCAGTTAACTTACGTGCTATCTGGGAAATATAGTGTCCAGTAAAGCTAAGAAAAAATTTGGTAGACACGCTGTCATAATAAAATACTTTGTGGGGATTACGATATGGTTTGAGGGTGGGAATGATATGATTTGGGGGATATGAGTGCAGCCATTGGCCTTGGGGGGGATGGGCACCCTTGTGCAATACGATGGTCATGAATTGGAACAAAACGCAAATAACAAAATGCAAGTACCATTTCTTAAACCAACATAGAATGTTTGAGTTTTAAGTTCACTTTATGCACAGATAGGCTAATAAGGACTGGACATACAGTTCAAAGTGAGTTCGGCACCATTGTGTGCCTCCACCGGGAATCACATCCGAGATGTCCTTGATTACAAGGCCACCACGTTATCGCTATGCCATAGGGCAGGGGTTTTCAAACTCTTTGCTGTTGTGGCTCCACTCCGCTGCCAAAGTCTGCACGCACCTCCCCTCATAATAACAGATTAATACATGCGATGTGACCATGTAAGATGAATGCAAAATCTCCTCATGTGTTTATTTATATAGATATGATATGGTATAGATACAAGTAATAAAAATATAATGTGTGTGATTAATGCAGGTGGTACGCAAGGTTTAAATGTTTATAAGCTGGTCTCAATTCATTTAGCGATACAATATTCATGAGATAAAAAAGGATAAATACAGACAGTAAAAGAAGCTGGATAATAGATGTTAAAAGCATGCATACAGCAAGGTTTAGATTTCCCCATTTAACTGTAGTCCCGTTTCTTCTAACAACATGCTCAATGGGTTGGCCTACATGGTGGAGTTGTTAGCACATCGTACTACAAAGCCAGGGGCCCAGGGTTCGAATCCCGGTCTGAGCATGGGTGTTTGTGAGTGTCCATTCATCTATTTCATCGTATCATCACTCATTCTCATCATCGCAATTAGCCAAAAGTGACACAAAAGTGAAGTAAAATAAACCAAAGCAATCAATGAAACAAACATGTTCAATATACAGAAGCAAACACCCACCAATGCTTTCATCTTTAATCTTCCTCTTCCAAAGCAGCAATATCCATTTGAAGTATTGTCTGATAGTTGCAGGATTTCCTTGTACCCTGTAGAGATATATACAGTTTGTAAAATATCAGAAAGATATGCCAATTTCTGTACAAATGCACTATCAATTAGGGTTTTCAGCAGGCAAGGTTTTCTTCTACAAGGTACAGTACCAATGCAGTTTCTGTCTCAGTTCAAAAACACGGGAGATGACATTACCGATGGACAGGGACGGCGCCAGAAATTTTTCACCGGGTGGGCAGAAGCTGTATATTTATAGATTAGCGTGGGCAGGTATAAATGTAAGGGCATATACATATATGTATGACATACATGTATATGTATCCCCTCCCCTCTTACACACCCGATTTCCCTTTTCTTTCTTACTCTTTAATGCCTTGTTATATCTTTCTCAGCTTGTTAACTCTTTCTCCGTTTCACCTTCTCTCGTTCCATTCTTCAAATGTTTCTCTTAAGTGGCACACACACACGCGTATGTGTGTTTGGTGTCTTTCATCTTTCTTTTCTAATATATTCTCGCATCTTGTACCACTTCTTTATCTCCGATGGATACAATTATTTCAAGGAAGTGTTTGTGCGTGCGCAGCCATACGTTCTAATCACATTCTTTCATTCACGTCAATGTAGTGAAATAAATGTGAATCGGTTGCATCACATTTTGTCCTTCAAGTGTAAAAAATACATGTCAAATACTCAATTTTATATAGTTATCCGGCCACAGTGATGGAAAGTGTGATTGTAGACAATGGTGAAGAATTAAATTACTTTCTCGTAATTTAAATGCATGTTCCTGATCATTTAATTTTCATCATATTAGTTTTTGACTGAAACTTGGGGGTTAATGATCACTTTTCTTGGCTTACAAGGTTATTGCAACTGACAAATGTCTGAATGTATGTTTGCAGTAACGGCGATCGTGTGCCAAAACTTGGGGGCAAGGACAGTTTACTTTTTTGGTAGAAAAGTTTTAGCATTAAGAGGCAATAGTGTGGATGCAACGAGTGGCATAATGTGGCGGGGGAACTTTCCCGACTTGTTCTTCCTAATTGCCGCCACTTGATATTTGCATTAAAATTAATGTCTTATTGGGAATGTGCGCATACACTCGAAAAAAAATATCTTTCCTCATTCTGCATAAAGTATCCCAACGCTATTTTGACAAGACATCACCCAAAAGTAATAACCAAGTAACAATGAAAAATCTGTTAAGAATTGAAGAGATTATTTCCTTGCTAAGTTGCTATTCGTTTTCTGAAGTTAGTCTTCGTTACTCATGCGGGAGAAGTGATGCACGTGTGGTTAGATAAACACATGCACTGAGGTAACAAAATAGTTTACATTTTGTAGAATGTGATTTTGGACACAAGGAATTCATCGAAATTGATCACTATAACCGGTAATTCATCTCTTTTTCACAGATAATTTGGGTTGTATTGAGCGACCTTTTCGAAAGCGCTCAAATGTCAACCTCTATCCTGCCAAGCATACCCTGGAAATCTTGCAGGTGAACAAATCTCTGGCGCCTGGAACCACAGTCAAAATAATAATTTGTGGTGGGTTGTATTTTCAGTGTCTGCGTGCATTTGTTTTCGTCCTTTGTCACTTTCACCTAATCACCATTGAACCTCATCGTCACCATTAGCCAAATTAGCAGAAAAGTGACTTCACATAGAACAAATCAGTCGAATCAGCAACAACTTACTCTTTCAAAAGTGGAGTTTCATTAGTTCATATTCTTCGAAAGTTGAGGTGGTAGTTTCAATTTCATATTGTTTCATTCTTGGATCAAGGCAGCTAACTCAGTGAACAATAACGTTGTTTTCCGAAAGTCTCAAAGTTGTTGTTTGTATATCACGTAGACATTTGAAGATGACATGTATGTAAAAATTGTAATGAAATAAAGAAAGCGGCACTTCTGGAATTTCAATGTAGACCTAATTAAAAAGTCGAAATAATTTATTGTGTTGCTAGAGGAAGCAACGCTAAGATGGGGTTTTTATTTTTATTTATTAGAGATTATTTTAATCATGCGCAGGCCAGGATTTATATATGTGAAGGCCCGGAGCTTACAACACGAAGACCCCTCTCCAATCCCCTCCACAGTCTCAGTTATAACTTTTCGCTAAGCTACATGAGGTGGTTAGTTATACGTATTTCTACATTTTTCATCACATCCGAAGTACCTCATTTTTTTATTTATGCTGTACTTTTCCAAGCAGTTTTCCCCAGTGAAGGCCCGGAGCTGCAGCCCTCAAGATCACCCTAAATCCTGATCTCATCTTGACCATACCCTGCATAATTTTGCACCTCCTAAGTCTACTAGCTGCTTCTAATTATAGAAGATTCAATTGATGACAGTTTATTTTGTTTCAAGTTCTCTAGTAATTCTCTTATTTTGCATTCTAATGACAAAGTTAAGACAGCTTTTTATGGGATGATGATATGTGAACATTTCTAGTATACATAATCTTAATGAGTAAAATATACAAGTAATGAATACGAAAATATACTTATTTATTGAAACATTCACATATCCCCAAGTGTATGTACTTAGTGAATTTGATTGGGTGGGCAATCGGGTGGGCACAGGATTTTTTGGGTGGGCGCTTTTTTATTTATCAACACATTTCAAGCTTTCAGAAAAAAGTAATACTTTTTAGGAAGAGCTCGTGCCTCCCCTGCGAAAGTTCGGCACCTTCCCAGGAAGGTGAGCCTCACGTTTTTTTTTAATACAACTACCATAGGGAAAGCCCAACACAGTGTAGAATAACAATGTTTGAAAATAGCGATGTTACCATTGACATAGCGCAGATTGTACGCACCATTAATTTATTCACACGCCCCGCTAAAATTGTTTACAAAGGCTCAAAGCAACTCTATGGTTCTTATCCTTGTGCATCGCAAAAACCTTTTTGATACTGTATTGCTGCAATGTGTGCGTGCGTGTACAGTGTGGTGTGATACAACACCAACAAACTTTCACAGTGCATACAATACTTACTGGTAACATTTTGCTTGTAGAGTACTCAAAAAATTGTGTTTCATCCTGTGTAGATATGCAACCATGCAACACAGATTCACGGTTGCCACTATCATTTTGTCGGAAAATGACAAAATTTTTAGTACGCATAGTGCGAAGTAAGTCTCCTGGTGTGTGAATATTTCTGCACAACACTTATGAAGGCTTTTTTAATGTGAAACCATGAAATAGGATGTGCATGGTTTCACATACATATAGATGGTGATACTCGATCAGTGGCGTGCGGTGCTAAATCGGCAGGGGAACAGGTGACCTGCACTTGCCCCCTCCCCTCCCATACCTGTCGTAATATAATACAGTAAACCAAGTAAAATTCAACCCTTGTTGAAATGAACCAAATAAACATACGAAACATATGTTAAAAATTTTCAGAAGTGACATACATGAAGCACGTTAAAATTATGAAAATACCAATGTTAAAGCAAATATGATATAATGTAAACAAAACATTAAAAACAAAATTGTTGATGCGCAACAAAGGAAAAATTAATAAAAGCAATTTATGATTGATCAGAAAAAAAATGTTTTGTCGAAACCGGTTTCATCTCTCCATTTGTAGATTAAGTTTACATTTTTTTTCTAGACTTGAGCATTGTAATTCAAACGTCCTTAATGCAATAATGGCAATCAGATGGCCGAGTTTTTTCATGACGTCCACTAGATTTGTAGAAATTGTGACAAAATCCGAACTGTTTGGAACTGTTCCAAACTCCCTCTAGGGAACAAACATGGACAACAAAAATTTGCCACTGGAAGAGTATCCAGTTAATCATTTTACAGAGTTGTAGTAACTTGTTTGAAAATGCCTTGTGTACGATTTCGTTTTAGTTTCTAATTAGGTTAGGATAGGTGCATGTCTGCTGTCTTTTCTGTAAAGTTCAATGTACTAAAAGCTTTCGTCTTCAGCCGTTCGATCATTCAACATTCGCTTTCTTGTCCTGCGCTGCGCTTGTCTTGCTGGTGGAACAGGTGGATGCGAGCTGTTCCCTCGGAAGCTATTTCGCAGCGTTTAGCCAAGGCATTTAGCAGACGCTTAGACTCTAGAAGATTTATCCAGTTCGTTATGACTGGCAGACGCAATTTTGCAATGAGATTAGGAAACTATAGACTTACTACACTCCAAACTATCACTACGATGCAATTAAGCTTTAGCACATAGCAAAAACTCGAAGGAAAACGAATTCGCTATGTCTCTTGTAGGGAACAGCTTGAGAGTTCAGCTTCCGCGGTGGGAAGTGGCTCCATGAGGATCGTTTAACTTCGCGCGTCGTCGGAAATACTCGGCGTCAGAACAGAGGGTTGACGAGGGTAAACAAACTTCCAGTCAGGGTGAAAGTTTTTCTTCGGCGTGTTGATTTCGGAAGAAAGAAGTTTTCTTATTATGTTATTATAGATAATTTAAATAGCTAAAAAGGGCGATAAGTAGAAGGGAACAGCCTGTTCCCTCTGTTCCATGGAGGGACCGCCACTGTACTCGATGTAAGGGGAGGGGGTGACATCATCCTGTCAGATAGCATCTCTGCTAGCAACATATTGTTTCCAAAAAGTACTATTGATTTACTTTCTTCTTTCTACCGAAAAAGTCATTGACAGCTGGCAACCAATGCTGCATGACTGCATATATACAAGGTAAAAACTGCAGTTTTTAAAGGGCTCGTTATGTTGAAATGAGGAAACCGTTACCAGCATATGTTGAATGACTTGATGTGAAAGTTTGTATCTTTGATCCATATCCCCCACTTACTGTATATTGGAATATGCTTCTACATTGAAACAGTAATAATTTTATATTATGCAGTATTTTTTCACCCTCCTCTCAAAAGTAATTAATCACTACCATATGAACATTATCATCCTTTGTACTCTCACAAATAAAAAATCATAATGCTTCCAGCATATCACTACTTGCCTTCGTTTCAGGGAGAGCTACTGCATTATTGCTATGCTGTATCCCTGTTGGAATATGTATGTTGCCTAATGCCTAGGCGTGAGTGATTAGATTGCATTTCTGCAAAAGTAGCAAAAAAAGTTGACCTCAAAATTGTCAAAACCCAAATCTGGCTATCAGTTACAAAGTCCACTGGGTTTTAATCTTCCTTCAGCACAATAGCATCCTTACTAAAACCTAACCAGTGATATCTCACTCTGTATCCGTGTCTTGTATTTGTAACATGACAAGTAATAGCTGGTGTCAAGGAGAGGACTTCAATTAAAAAAATATTACATCAAGTTTGCATCAATAAGAAAAATAGAAGAATAGCAGGAAAAATGTAATTTGCATTCTGTAGGTTTTGCAATCATTCTCTGAAACCCGATGTTGTTGCATTACTTAGACTTGGCAGAGGTCAGGCTATAATTTGCTGATATTTATATTTTCCAGTCTTTCCTATAACAAATGGGAAAAAACAATCATATTACTGTTATCTCTGTGTATGTGAAAGTTTTCATACTATAAAGGAAAGCCACTATTTCTAGTAAATGGTAGCTTGGAAGAAATTACATTTTCCTGGAAACAAATTTAGTATTATTGACTCTCTCTATATACCCCTTTAATACAAGTTATGATATCTGAAAGAATTCCATTGAGGAAAATTATATCGCCAAATTTAGGAAATACATACATTACAGAAAGTACAGCAAAGCAAAGGTTGAGTTGGATCATGCTGAAAGAACAGTAGTAACTGCAGAATAGTAACTGAAGTACTATTTCCAGAATATCACAAGGAAGACTAAAGATCAGATGGGTAGATAATGTTACAAATGACATAAAAGGAAATAATAGAAGAATACAAAATTAGAAGAAATGGAAAAGTGTGGTGTTTGTGTCATTGTTGCTTATTTTTTAAAACTTATTACCTTCAATACTTCCAACAGCATATGGCAATGCACTTAACTACATGTACAAAAATTCAGTGAATGTGAAAATAGTACACATTCACTTTATGAGAATTTCCCTACATTAAATTACATCTAGCTTTTTTTAGGAAATTTATAATATAATAGTTTTATGCCATAACGATGGTTGCCTCATAACTGCTCTTGTCCTGCATAATGTTCTTGCTACTATAAAAAAAAAAGTAGAATTGCCATAAGACAGATCTTTCCAAAAATTAACTCAACTCTAAATAAGAAGTATGAATATAGTTTTCTTTATTTACTTTATCATACATATGTTTAATTACTTTCATGAAGTAATACGCTTTAATATAATGTAATGTTAATATCAATGATTATTTTTTAGGTATACAAGGAATTTGGTGGATGAAGGAAATGGAAAATTTAACTTGATGATCCTGTGCTGGGGCGAAGGTCATGGGTCCAGTATTCATGACCACGCTGATGCCCATTGCTTCATGAAGGTAAGGAACTAATTTACATTTACATTCATTCAAATGACCAGAAATGCTTCAGTAGCAATTACTTTATGGCAGTGGTACCATGGAGCAAGTGGAGTATGATGCACACGTGCCAATTGGTTGGAGGACCAGAGTGTAATCAACCCAAAGTAAGTTCAAGACCCTGAATCTCCCCAGTCCTATTGAATTGTAATTGCGAAAATTACAGGGGAATCTGAAATTTTACTGTCCCACACCAATCCTGCAGTACTAGATTTCAAAGGAACTTGGTAATTGTTTTACCTGCTGTTTGCTTAGGTATCACACTCGATAGAATAAAGATATCTGATTTGACCAGTATGTGAATAGGTACATCTTGAAATATATGTGACCAATCAAAAGCTGAACAAGTGTCTTAGTACAATAAGTAGCATGAGAGCTTTGACAGAAGAATGCACATAGCCAAATTATCAGAAATTGATATGTATACGTATAGGTCTCGGAAGTTGATGACCTAAAAATTCTCAAAAACTGACCTATAGAATGACCTCAAAATCAATAAAAAAGACCTAAAAATTACAAAAAATGGCCTTAAAATTTCCACCCTCAAAATGAAAGCTTGATTTTCTTCATAAATTACAAGAGACTAGTTGAATAATTTAATAAAATCTGTTGTATGGTGGTTTGAACTATCTAAGCAAAGGAAATAAAAACAAGTGCTAATGTACAGCCCACCGCTCAGGAGAAGATCCCTGCCGGAAGTCGAGTGACGTAGCGGCAGGCGACTCCACTATTAGGGTTGGGGGAGTGCACCCTGGGTCAGAAACAAGCGCTGTCGTCTCGCTGTAAGGCTTGAGTCTCATCTACTCTCAAGCAACGCTCAAATCACTGTCCACGCTCGGTCAGGGGGTATCCTCATTAGCGGTCAAGGTATAATCATCGTCAATCTGGTGTTGATTTCTTGACAGAGTACTCTCATTTTCTAATTATTTTTTTTATAAAGAGCCTGCCGATTGTACTAACTACAATGTTTAAGATATTTTCAACGACGGAATTGGCTATTACAGCACTGGCGTTCGAAGAAAATTGTAAAGAAAAAAAAAAGAATTGCGAAAACGAGAATGTTTATTTGCACTTACAATGTGCAAAGCTACAAATGTAACAATGGTAAACATTACTTTGTCGGTCTAGGTTGGCCATGAAAATTTTCGGGCTGATTGTTTCATATGGACATTGTTGATCATTTCTTTTATTCGAACGTTTCCGACACTACACGGCTGAATAATGTACAGGATAAGCAGTACAAAAATATGCTGTACACTGAAGATAGAAAAAAAAAACAATGAAAAATAAACAAATTCATAACTCAAAACTTAATAAAGAAAATCAATATTGGCCAAACTTACTGCATCTATGAAAGAGGTTGTGCCAGATCATCATTCTCCCCATCATCCTCTTCATTGCAGCTTGTGGTGCTTTCTGAAGAACTGTCGCTGTCGCTGTCCTCTGCTCCTCCAAAAGAAATAATTATTCGTTCGACCTCGTCTTCCATCAGTCCGTCCTTTTCCCAGTACTTTTTCTCAAGTTTTTCCACGTGCGCGCAGTATCCCTTCCAGTCCTCTTGGTTGCAAGAAGCAATTCCCTGTATAGTGAGATCATGTAGTTGAGATACCGACAGCGATCCCGATATATTATGATCCCGCACATATTTTTTAACTTTCGCCCAAGCTAATTCGATGGCGTTCAAATCGCATGCATATGGTGGTAAACGGAGTACTGTATGGCCATACTGCTGCAGAGTCTTGTCCACACGAAAGGTTTTCTCTTGTGGCTTATTAGCCTGTATTAGTTCGTGCAATTCGACTTTCCTCATGCTTGCGTCGAACGGGATGTAGCTGTAGCTGTAGCTGTAGCTCGAGGGAACCTTATCCACCTGCACAGTATGATAAGGAGCATTATCTCTGATGACAACGGACCGATGGGGTATATTCGGGACCAGCTTCTCTGTCAGCCACTTCTCAAAATTTGATCTGTTCATTTGCCCATGGTAGTCTCCTGTGGAGCAGCCTGCTTTATAGATCAGGCTTGCATTGGGAATGAACCCATTACTGCAACCTGCGTGGACAACAATGAATCGATGTGCAGAACTTGCGTTAGATATCACACCCGGAATATCATTTGACTGCCAACATTTGTTTGATATTAGATTGGTGTCCACAGCCGTTTCGTCAACATACACAAGCGTGCGATTCTCTTCCCGAAATCGTTTTATGGCACGTAAATATCTGCTCCGCCATGTCACAATGTCCGGTCTCTCCATTAAAATTGTCCTTTTGTTTCTGCAGGTCTTCCATTCAAAGCCGGATCTTCTCATCAAACGACGCAAAGAATCCTCCTTCCACGGGAAATTAATTTTTTGTCGTATGACAGACAAAAGTTTACCACAGGTCGGTACACTTTTTTCACTTATGTACATGTCACGAATTGAATTCCTGATTACATTCATATCAAAATCATCGAGAGTCACATTACGGTGAGGTGGCCTTTTCCTAATCTTTCCAGGGGAAACTAGTTTTCTCATCGGTGACCGCTCATTTCGTTCACGCGATTCTTTCCGAATCCTCTTGATTGTCGGCTCCGACAAACCTGTTGCTGCAGACGCACGCTTGGTGCTCTGTGTAATTGGCAGCAAATATTGCTTTTCTTCAGATTCACGATCGCAAAAGTCAATTACTTTGCTGACAATATTACGCACTTCACTATGCACAGTAGCACCTTTCCTCCTTACACCTGCCATAACTCTTACAACACCACGAACACAACGAAAAATCACAATGAAACACCCACGCAAAAGCACTTCCACAACAACAATGACCGCAGCGGAAGACTTCCTGCTACCCCTAGAATCTGCAAATAGACCGGTCTTCCCCTGACCCTCCGCTCGTCCTCGCCCCTCATTTAGGGATCTTCTCGTGAGCGGTGAGCTGTAGTTATCTATATTCTTTTACATCAAGGTTACATAATATACTCCGCAAGGTTTTTCTGTTCAAGTCATTCACCTCCTTTCAGCAGATGAAAATACAGTTTTCTGTCGTGTGCATAAGATTATATTTTTCTATGTTGTGACTAATTTTACTTTAAAATCACAGATTATTAAAGCGATAATAGTGGCCAACAAGGGGAACTCAAAGTAGGCTTTACCCAAATTGTTCTAAGTTTGCTAAAAGAAAATTAAATTTACCACAATTAATTACATTGCCAAAGATTTCAGTTAAATATAAGGTAAGAATTGACAATATAGAGAAAGTCTGTAATTTTGTTAATTTTCAGTATACTAACTAATTTTGGCCTCCTAATCATGAATCTGTTGTAAAAAACCGGGGGTCACGTCTGGAAATTGTACATTTTGATGAAACATTGTTTGTTAGCCCCAAAAACCATCCACAGGTAGCCCCACAAACCATTGACGTTAGCCCCAAAAACCATCCACGGGTAGCCCCACAAACCATTGACATTAGCCCCAAAAACCATCCATGGGTAGCCCCGCTTTTGAATTGACCATAATTACGATTAATGGCATACTTGCTTAAAATACCATGTTAGGGAATTTAAAAATGTAAGTTATGCTAGCCAATTCATTTACAATTTCATGAAACAACTGGGAAGGAGAATAAAGAAACTTCAAAAATGATATAAAAAGCAAGAAAAATGACCTTCAAACCAAAAAGATTGAAAAAAAATCAAAATCAAAACAATGTTTTCTGCTTCTAACTGAAGTGTAACAGACTACTATCAGGTTTAACATTGTCTTCAAAGCCTAGAAAAAAAAATGATTTGTCATCAACTTCCTAGCCCTATATACATATTTAAACAGTGTTAACTACTATTATAATCAAGTTTCAAATACACTGAAAAATTATGAAAAAAGAAAGTTTACATTTGAAGTTTAACAAATCTTAACTAATAACGATAAACTTGATATAAATATCTTTACTAAGATTAACTTGAATCATTTTTCAAGTATTCTGTAGCAAATACAATAAGATGATTATTTATTATGGATATGATTTTGGAAGACTTTTTAGCGTTAGAATTAGAAATTCTTTATTCATGGGCAAGGTTCAGTCTGTGGCTGCCTGCTCTACCACTATGCCTTCAATTATTTAAAGTTGATAATTCACTTTAAGTTTAATCGTGATAAATATATTAATCACTCTACAAATGTGTTAGTAAAGAACACTAATCTTGTCATTATAAACACTGATCATCATCTGTGCACAAGGATGCTTATGGATAATACTTAGCTGCACATCTTCAAAGATGGTGATTTCAAGCTCCCATTGCATCACAGTAAGGTAGTTCATATGAAGGAAAGAAATGGCAATTATAGCAGCTCATAATGCTTTATCTGATGTCACCAAGTCCTACTTCTTGACATAAAAATGTAATATTGTGTTGTGAAACAAACCTTTCTACTATAATTCTTTAGTTTCACGACAAAATAAGGAGCCTATAAAATATCAAGATTCTGTTCTTTCTCTCCATTCATCAACTACTAGTCCAATATTACCAGCTCCTCACAAATCACCACTAACAAGCATATGATAAAAATACTGATGTTCAAATGTTTTAAATGTTAAGCATGAAGATTTTGTGAAAAGTAGCACTATTGAAACCGATTTAAATACAAGTATTGAAGATAAATTACATAATCTGTCACATATTCAACAAATATTTCATTAGATAAAAGAATATTAGAATTTCATGTATCCTGTCATAAATTCCAATATAAGAGCTGTGCTTTTATGAATATGATGTGCAATGATTATAGGTGCACCAGAATATACGTATCATAACACATTTAGTTGAAATATACAGTTTCCAATATAATATTTTGCTCATTTTCTGCCACAACAATATAGATGGTCTTTATGATCTCAGGAAAAAAAGACATGTTACTGTGCTACACCAGGGGTTCCAGGTTCGAATCCCAGCCTGGGCATGGGTGTTCTTTATGAGTGTTCCTTCATCAATTTTATCATATCATCACTCATCCTCATCTGAATGTAAGTTACAAGTGATATTGCAACATGCTACGGGGAGGAAGACATTGGGGGGGGGGGACTCCATTCTATTCATCTCCCACATGGTCTCCTTTTTGTGTAACTACATGGATACAGGATCATTTATGAACATAGCACAATATTTTGAGTAGTTCACAATGATGAAAACCATAATAAACCAATAGAATAACACAGGTAAAAAAGATGTGTTATTCATAATTTTAACATCTTGCAAACAAATGTCATGGCAGCCATATTTGCCAAGGTGTATCATAATTATGCAAATTAGTTCAAAATAGGATAATTCGTGTACTGTGACATTAAAAAATTGTAATCTGAGAATTTTCAGCCTAAAATAAAATTTAAAAGTTTCCAAATTATAGGTTCCTTGAGAAATATACTTATTTTCATACTTGAAAATACATTCAAATATATCAGGAAACTGTTTGACTGTCATAGAAATGCAAGCTGAACACTATTGGCTGAACAATAATAGGTCGTTCATCTGTTCTTAGCTTCAAACGATCAGAGAGGAAGACCTAGCAATGAAACGCATCAGCCCAATTACTAATTACCAGTATTGATTTCACATTGAATTTTGAAGTTTAGTTTCAACATGTAAAAAAAAAAGTAAGTTTCCAGATGAAGTTATATAATATCTAGCATTTTTTCTTCACTGCAAGTGATATGATTAAAGGAAAGGCTGTTGTTCTTGAAGATAATTACATAGTTTGTAACATCAGTAACACGAAGGTTGATGTGAGAAATTGAATAATAACAGTATTAAATAATGTAATATTTTTTATACCAAGTAGTGGCGTGCCCAGGATTTTCAAAAGGGAGGGGTTATGTATACATTTTCTTGGTAGTCAGCTCTCATTTTGTCATATTTTCCTACCTTTGATGTTCTTTTTTTTTAGGAATACTGGGTGAAAGGAGGGGGGTTATAACACCCATCAATTCCCCCCTTGAGCATGCCACTGATAACAAGATATCACATTTGCAGATTTCTCCGGTAATAATTCGTCAGTTTTTCTGTCTTCCTTAAAATCATGAAAGGTTTATTATCATAATGTGATACATTTGAATGTGGATCATGTAAAATATTTTAAGTTTTATGAGTTTTATACAATGGGCGATATTCAGCAAACTTTCTCCACAATTCATTGCGCAAAATCACCATATTTTGGGCAAACAGATCAGATCCTGTGTTGAAAACATGCCAGGTAAGAATCGTGTGTGGGGGTCTGCTGAAGTGATTTAAGGTATAATTATCATGATCATGTATATATAAAATATCACAAATGTTCTCACTGTAAGAAGGCTTCTCATGTACTTTCCTAAACAGGCAGACTTCACGTGGTTTCCTTCCAAAGTACAATGCGTGATGTCAAGCTGAATATCATTCATTCATATTTGTTTTTACATCATCTAAAGTTATTTTCTCTATCAAAATGTTTGAGGGGACTCTTTTTCGTGTAGCGTGTAAGGTATTGTTGATTCTCATTAATTAAGGTTGGATAATTATTACACCTTTGTCATTAGGAAAGTGACTATTACCTGTCGAAAGAAGCACTTATTGCATATCAATTTAAATTCTGCGACAAGCATACATTCTCAATCCAAAAGTTCCTAAATGATTTCCAAAGTGTAAGGCTTAAATGTAACAAAAGCTCTCGAAAATTTTATACCATGCTCCAGTGGCTACATGAAAAACAGTGGAAAAAACATTGCCTTCATTTACACCAAGCCTACATATAAAATAATTAATACTCTTTGTGGCTATTCTTAAGCTGCGTAAATATTTGGACATGTAAAATGCAAATATATAGTGGTATTAATCACAGCATTTTTTTAATTAATCAATATTCAATTGAATACTCCCATACACACACTGCACTGGAAAAGTTGCTTGCTACTTGCTGCTAATGATAGGTACAGGGCAAAGAAAGTGCATACCGTTACACACACATCTACATAAAAACCAGGCCATGCTAGAATAAAGAGGTATTTTTTGTTGATGTTGCTGATATTTTCTACTACGATTAGAAAGCAAGGGGGGGAAATGTTGGAAGTCATTATATTGAGGTAATTAAAGTCTGATAACTACTCACACTGTCACATTTTCTTTAATGCAGGTTCTCCATGGTGGTTTGAGTGAAGTGAGATTTGAATGGCCCAGTGATTCTGAAGAGAATCAGGAACTAAGAGAAATATGCAGGACTCAACTTAATACAAATGGAGTATGTTACATTAATGGTAAGTTAGAAGTTTCAGCATTCTCTGTGGAATTGTATATCCTTTTTACAGCATAATATACAGAGCTTTCAAACTGACTAAAATGAATCAATAATTGTTTTATATGAATTTGTTTGTGAGAAGATAACAACATGGCAACAAGAACTTCTTATTTTCCTGATTTGTAAAATCATTATTGCATAATACTAATATGAAACATAATCACAGTCCAAACAGTATTAAGAAATTAAACTTTGGCATTGACAATAGGTCACAGATCAAAATGATAGTATTACATCCAGATAGGAAAATGCCCGATATTTGGAGAAACAACTTAAATTAATTATCATAAATGAAGGATAAACATGATGAAACTTGTTTAAGTTTCATACTAATATCTCTATGTTATTTGGCTTTAAATAAACATCTGTGCGCAAAGTCTTGTGATATATTTTAGAGAAGATCTCAAATTTTTTTACAATGGTAAAATGGTAGTTATCCTGTTGAAGATGATACCTTTGTTTCACAAACACCAGCACAAAAGCATTAGCTGCCAGTTGATTATATCACAATGATATATGGGTCATTTCTTATGAATTATATATAAAACTGACTGGAACACCTTTCTTAAAACATAACCAACACTTCATATAAAAAATATAATGATAATACAAGCACAGCTAAACTTTTGTAGTCTACAATTTCCTGATGCATGTAATTAATTTCTTGTTGAAATCTCGATTGTGAAAAATGCGTAGCTTCACCCACTGGAGAACAGATATATAAATAGAGGCATGCAAATTTCGTTTTTGATGAAAAAGTGAAATAACATGCTGTAATGTTAATTTTTCATGTTCTTGAAAGGTGTGAGGTGCATTTTCCTACCCTGTTTTGTCACGAAATGAACTGCAAACTGTGAAATAGACTCAAACACAAAATTTAGAGTTTATTTACAGACACGACACTTTCTGAAGTTTGAATTATCCTGCGAGTTATGCAAATCACGGAAAAAAACTCTCAGGATAATTGATTAGTTCCACTTTAAATATTTCAGAAGCAAAGATGGACCTCTTTATACAGGAATAAACTTAATACTCTGGTAACTACATAAATGTGCTATTAGAAAGGATATGTTTATTTTCTGTAATAAGTGCAGTTTGTAAATCAATTTTAGAACCAAAATGACATTTGATATACCACTTTTGATCCGATTTTTCACCACTATAACAAAATTTTATTTTACTTATTGCTTTTGAACACAAAATTGAGTTTTTTTAACCAAAATTTTACTTTTTTATTTACCTAAAATATGTGCCTATATATATATATATATATATATATATATATATTATTATTATTATTATTATTATAATAGTGACTTACAATGTAGTAGTTGAACATACCGATTTAGAACACTGGACCAGCAAGTTTATTGTGACTTGATATGAACAAACATAACTGTCAGTTTTAAATTCAGAAGTGTTTCTAATATATGAGCTGATTTGGATTTTTTTTGTTATAATTGTAATATTATAATATATATATATATATATATATATATATATATATATATATATATATGGGTTGTATATATATATATATATTATAATATTACAATTGTAATATTATTATATATATATATATATATATATATATATATATTATAATATTACAATTGTAATATTATTATATATATATATATGGGTTGTATATATATTTATATATATTATAATATTACAATTATATATATATATATATATGGGTTGTATATATATATATATATTATAATATTACAATTATAACAAAAAAAATCCAAATCAGCTCATATATTAGAAACACTTCTGAATTTAAAACTGACAGTTATGTTTGTTCATATCAAGTCACAATAAACTTGCTGGTCCAGTGTTCTAAATCGGTATGTTCAACTACTACATTGTAAGTCACTATTATAATAATAATAATTGAAATAATATTTGTCTGTAATTGGTAGGTAACACTTGCAGGAAATCAAAGCTAACTGACAAGAAGCCTGGAACCAATGTATAAACTTTTAGAAATGCTTATAAAGTTTCATCCTGAAATGCTCCTTATGCATAGAGCAGGGTAGCTACGATTTTTTGATTATGAAATTCCCTGACTTTTCCAGGTTTTCCAGACCAGAAATGAAATTTTTCCAGACATATTGGTCGTAATGATTTTTGCTTTTTAACCTCATGTTTTTCAATTAAATATGCAGGCACGTTAATTATTATGAATATGAATATACACAGTTATTAGCTGAAAATTTACCAAGTGATTAATATAATGCTATTCAATGAAAAAATAAATAACTATTGTACTTCCCCATTTACTAAGTCATTACAATTAAGGTGGTGTAAAAAATCAATAAAAAATGTGGCATATATCAAAGCTTTGCAATGTAACTTGTATACAAGCTCAATTATATCAATACAAATGAGAAACAACACAAAATTAGGTCGTGTACCTTTAGAAAATATGAAATAAGTTTAATGATTATATTTTTCAATTTATTGAAAATAGTACATATTTCGGAAATTCAGAACGTAAATGGGGCCGGTGACCAACCATACACCTAAAAGAAATATATATGCAGGCCATACTTTGGAATCAAATATCTCCATTATTTGAGTTTTCCACATGCTGGAACCAATTTTATATTACGGGAAAATATCGAAATCTGTCTACTAAAAGCAGGCCCGTAGCCAGGCAGGGGCCAGGGGGGGCTCAGCCCCCCCTGACAAGGTCACCAGCCCCCCTGGCACTTCCGCGAGCCCCCCTGACATTAGGTAAAACTATTTTGTATTCTAATTTGTTTGAGGTGAACAGTGAAAATGTAGACAGAATATATTATTTTGTTCACAACTTCGTTCGTTCATCTTGTTTATGAGCAGAAGTCTAAGCAGCGGCAAGTGTTTAGAAGATTATCTAGACTTTAGAAAGTTCTTTCATAGGAAGTCTTCTTTATCTGTACCATCCGTGCTCCTATTGCAGCCTCTCGCTTGACAGAAATCTGTGACTTTGATGTCATTATCCACATTCCTTCCGCATCTGCGTCAAATGTGAACAAATCCCAAGTTTTAATGCTTTGGCCGGGGGTGGAATGTACGGTAGGCACTATGATTGAAGTTAATATTTACATTTTAACATGTATGATATAAATATCTGTATCATCAAAAATAGTATGGAGTGTGTATTAAGGGATGGTGTCAGTGGCAGTCATTAGCACTTTGGCAGTCATTAGCACTTCAAGAGAGATATAAAAAAACTGTAGTATTTGTACATGATATTTCTAAATTTTATATTTTAAATTAACTTAATGACCATCGACACAGATAATTTACCTTCATTTAATACTATTAAACTTTTGAAAAATTGACTTGGTTTACAAAGCCGCCCCTGATATATCATGAGCCCCCCCTGGAGGTCGGTTCTAGCTACGGGCCTGACTAAAAGGTAACAGTTCCGAATATATATATTTTTTTTTTCAAAGTTTCCTAGCAGGAAGACTAATTATCATAGAATTTTGGCATACATTGTGACACGAAATTTGAACCTTCCTTAAAATAATGAGCACTATTTGGATTGGAAAAAAGTTATTTATGTTGAAAAAAACAACTTCAAAATGACCTTACGCAATCATACACGCTTCCCACGGAAAGGTATTCTCCGGTTGACAAGCGACAGTAAGTATCGTAAACTAGTCGGATTGAATGTAAAAATAAATCGGATCCTTAGTACAGGGTCTTTATTTTAATTGTAAGACAACCAAACCTGACCTTCCTAACCTAACCACAAAAGTGTATTTGACAAAATCTTAAGTAATCGCTAAAACTCTGCAGTATGCGTTAACAGACATAAATCGAAATCGAACCATGTAAAAGTTGCATTTGAGGCATAATGAAATCATAATAAAACAAAAGGAACTTGGGCCCATTTTCACCACTTTTCAGCAAAATTTCATTTTACACGCAAAAAATACGTAAAATTACTATCGGCATCAAACCAACATTCCTAACCTAACAACGATGTGTGACCAGCGTACGTTTAATTCCTCTATTTCGCACCAGTTTTTAAAAATAAATTCGTTCTACATGCACAAAACATGTGCATATTCAAATAATGACGTCACAGATACTGCATAAAATCACTAATTTATCGGGTGTAACACATCTCTGCAATGTAACAACTAGAGTCCAGCGCAGATAATTCTGCCGTGCGATGCGCGAAACAACTAAAGAAGCAGTGTTGCTAATGGAGCAGGTAGAAAAATCGCTGCAGTGCGCCGATGCACAGCTGTTACGTACAACAATAAAATTAGAGAATTTAGGTCTATCTAACGTTGAGTTTTAAACGTCATGCATTATACCAGGACTAGGATTAATATGTACTAACAAGTGGCTTTGTATGTAGCTACATACATATGGACTAAAAATTCGCAAAATATGAACTAACACATAAGTAAAATTACCAAAAATGCTGCAAAGAAGACTTCTTCATACGATTCCTTATTTGAGTGATTTCAAACAAAATAAAAAAATATATATATTATTTTTTATTGCATTAATGCACTGGTGGCGTTCTAACTTTTCACTCCCAAAACCCGTATACACTGGTATGGACTTGCAACGGCAGATAATAACATGCCAACGTGTTAAACCGCTACAATTGCACCATAACACTCCTCCTGAAGCAGTATTATTATTTCCTCTCTGAGATCGGCGACAGTCGGTTGCCTTTGTTGTACATTTACAAAGGATGCCGGCTTCCACAACAATAACAAGTACATATACTGCCACTAGACGATAAGCTGCGCGGCTTTTTCTTTTGTTATGAACCAGGGCCGGCGCTAGTCATTTTGCCTCCCTGGGAGGTGGCGGCAGATGCCGCTCTATTTCGACCCCCCCCCCCCACCCGGTCATTACGCAGCAACGGAAAATTGAAAATCAATATATTCCTAACTAAAACATCAAAATATAAAATAAATAATGAGACTTCTTATGCTATTTCAATACTATTCAGCGCAAAAGAATATCTCGCTCGATCACAGTTTTCAATAGGCTTATTTTTTTCTTCTCTTCAAATTTTGCCGCTCTGGGCGATGGGACGGTTCGCCCTCCCCTTCCGCCGGCCCTGCTATGAACTTGGTCACCCATCAAAGCATGGCAATTTTAACACAGAAAACAATATGTATCGCATTAAGCAGCAAAAATGACAGCCTCCTCTATGCAATTTCTACAAGAACACGTGCCGGAGCCAGAGTTGAAATTATGTTGGAGCCACATAATTTATTTATTTTGAATAATTCCAAAATTATGAAATATGAACAATTTGTTGCTGCTGTTCGCTGCTCTCTTGCCAAAATGCTTTATTGGGATGCTAACACCATGACTGGCTTCCTCCTTCATGAACTCGTGCACGTTGCTTAGAATTTCCCGAGCTTGGCTATGCAAGGTTTTTGATTTCAACTTCGACAGAACTGGAGGCATTATGGAATTTAACGTTCATTAGCAAACACACACTTTTACATACACACACGCAATACACGCACACAACGTCAAACCGGTCAAATATTTAGTATAAAATAAAAATATGGTGCTTCCAATCCAACAAAACTCACCGCCACTTTACCTGCCTTTTCCCCTTCCGTGACAGAAATAGTGCTTCATTATTACAGTTGGCAACACTAGTTACTAGCTAGCCAATGAACATGCACTGCATAAAAGAAGCAAGCACTACGCCGTGCTATATTGCCACATTAGCGTCCCTACCGAACGGTGGGAACCGCGAGCTGGAGCGCTATTCAATTGTTTTCAATGAGGTTTGCGCGAGTGTGTCCAGGAATGGAATGACAATGTGGCAACAATAGCGAAGGTTTTCGAGCAGGGTAGAACACATGATGCTAAGAGAGAGGGAGACGAAACGAAAATTCGTTTCTACGCAACGGCAAATTTACGTGTGTGGCACTCTACGACAACGAGCAAATGAATCAGTTGATCAGGTTGCTTCTGAACGGGTCGCAAACGAAGGACTCAAATTCACAGAACGGGTTCATGGGGGTAACGAAGTACTGAGTCCCTTTGTTTTTACTCGGCATCTGCACCCGTCCAGTGTGATGTCAACCAGAGCCAGTTACGTGAAATTCTGCTCTTCAAGCTTTATTGCAGATCCAAAACCAATGAACTGTACGAACCCCAACCTGCTCCGCTTCACGTATCAAAAGAGAACGGGTTCCGAACGGGTGTGTTCTTGAAGAAAGAAAATTTCCTCACCACACACAAAGCTAAAGCAACATTTTTCCTTAAGAAATTCTGAGGATGGCTGGTGCGTAGGTTTCGTCTTGAGTAGCTTGTTCTCTAAGGAAAAATCTCACGCCTCTCCAAATTCCGGTCTTGAACAGGTTCAGAAGAACGAGTCGCAACATGAACGGATCCAAGATCCGAGAGTGAATAAATATAGAATCGAAATGCGAAGGAACCATAATTTTGTACGTAACAGACTAGAAGTTATAATGACGAGAGGAACAAGTTTCTGAACTGAATCTTTTGGGGGCACTGGAATCACAACAACCGAATTCGGAACTGCAAATGAACCGTTCGTTCATTTTGTAACTGGTTCTCCTGCAACTCCAAAATGCTCGTAAATTCCAGAAAATATGCAAAATTCCCTGACTATTCCCTGACTTTTCCCTGACCAACCAAATTCCCTGACTTTTCCCTGACCAACCAAATTCCCTGACTTTTCCCTGTTTTCCAGGTTTTCCAGTCGCGTAGCAACCCTGATAGAGGCTACTGGACCACATCTAGTTGTAGTCACGGAAACTTCTGGCTTGTAACAGCACCATTTATTTTCAATGGTATCATTACCATTCATTTTTTACAAATTAAATTGGGATGTAAAGAAATTAGTTCAGCAATATATGGATTCAGTCATCCATAAAGGTGAGGGTATGAATTCTACAAAACTATTGAGAAAACTACAAAAGTGGAGGAAATTTCATAGTAAATCTTTTTTTTTTCTCCCTTTCTTCCAGATTCTATAGGATTACACAGAGTGGAAAACGTGAGCAACGTGGACAAGGCTGTGAGCTTGCATTTATATTGTCCACCCTTTGACTCTTGTAACATATTTAATCAGCAAACAGGGCGAAAGACCAAGACAAATGTCACTTTCTGGTCAAAGTATGGAGAAAAGAGAAGCAAGGTAAGATTACGTTTTTTTAAAATAAAATTGCGAGTTAACACTTAGGCTTTTCATTGAACAAGGGTGTAAGATACAGAGGTGACCTATCTGGTAATAGTATGGTGGATATGTGTAAAATCGTGCATTTTAGTGATAAAAGCATGACACTTCCAATGCAGTTTAATAGCAGTCTTAATACCATTTTAAAGATTGGAGGCATTTAAAATACTCCGTTGGTCAGCAATGGTGGACGTTTTCAAAATTGCAGCCAATTTATTAGTATATATTTTGACACATGCGGTGTAAATGAACTTTCGTTAGATTTGTTTGAAAATTTATCTATGTTTTTGGTCAAAGGAAAGAAAAACTTTTCAATAAGGCCTACAAAAGCACTCTAAATGCATATTAGTGATGAAAAATACCTTCATTGCCTAGTTTGTAAGGGCACATTTTTCAAGATTGTTTATAATAGAATGTTGCCGTTCAAATAGCTTCTGTATTGAAGTCTAAAGTGTAATCGTTAATTATCAGCACTGATAGTTACTAATTATCATCTCTCATGGATGTGGATATATAGGTTGTATAAACTCCAGGGGTAAAAACTCAAACAAAGACTGAACCATTTAATACTATTTGAAAGAGTCTCTTGCAAATCAATGTTAAATGTTATCCATTAATCAAATTGCTTTAATTTTCAAATTATTGCTTATAATCAGTAATGACATTCAGTACCTGAGAAAATATCAATACAAATCAATACATGCCCTCAGTAACATCACGAAACCACAATTAATATCTGAAAGGGTGTCTTGCCCTTCGTCATAGCCACCACATCTGCATAGTTGGGTACACAGATTTTGTAGGAAATTAGGGCATTACAGGGAATTAGTAAATGATTAGAAAAATGATAGAATTGATCTCTTGTGAAGCTTGAAAGACTAGGAAGACAAGTTGCATCAAGGAGTCAAACACAAAAACGTCCACTTACTCATACTCGTGCTCCATAAAGCTCAGCCTACAGAGCTCCCAACTGAACTTGAATGCCGCAACGATCGGGTCTTTGCTGGAAAATCATTGCACATTTATCCACATAGTCTCACTTCAAAATGTCCAAACGTGCCTCGCTCTCTGGTGGCAGTGTTTGCCATTTCAGCTTCCATTCGCAGTCTTTAACAAGTCTGGGTAGTTCTGGAGACTTTTCCAGGACTCGACCCCACTTGGCCCACCTAGTAGGCTACTTGAAGATGATGATGGTGTAGAGCATCACTTGTAGGAGAAATACAATTGTATGTTCAATTTATCTTCCTTTTTAACTCTTGGGTCATCGTTGACATTCCCCTCGGGTCTCCACCGATCGTACTGAGCTACGATTTAATGCTCAATATCTGGAAGAAAGTCGAAAAGTACTCTCAGCAGGTGGTGCCATTAGCATTAGACAGCATTTTCACTAGACGAGATGAGACAGACGAAAGTCCCGTCTCGTCAGCAACGCTAGCTAACACTCGCTTATGGCATGGGGAGCTGAAATATTACTGCACATTGCCTCACCCCTGTCCTCCTCCGTAGCCGAGCGGGTTAAGGCGTTCACTCGTCTTGAGATCGTTCGCTGCAGGACGGCGTAGGTTCGAATCCGGCTTTGGTCGGAATTTATTCGGCCTACGTATAGGGCCGGTGGCAACCCACCATCGTAAGGAAATTGGGGAGCTCCGAGTGAGTGAGCGTAATCCGGTCACGGAGACCTACTATAATGGCTGGGGATACGTTGGGCAGACCCCCCCCCGACTATTCCAATACTGGTTGAAGATCTCCACGCTTAGATGTGACGAAGGAAAGCGTGGGAGGGAGACCGGCAGTCGGTAGGTATGCCTAGGCCCTTCATGGGCTGTTGCGCAACGGATTATATATTATTTTTATATTGCCTCACCCCTAGGTTCGTCTATTTTTGTGGCATAGAGATATCTGAAATTTTTTGCAAGTTCCGCTTGCCACTATCAAATGTTCACATCTGAGCTAAGTGAAACTGATGGCAAGGACGATCATGACTGTGTCCATTATTGGGAGTTCACCTTTCTAGAATTTGCAGGCAACACCATCTCATGTGTACAGGAACATAGTGTCTGCTGTTCCTGAGAGCAGGGTGAAAGTCAATCTGTGTTTGTGTCCACAGTGGCCTTCCCTTAATCTGCACGTGCAGATACAACAATTCGAGGAGACTGATGCTTTATGAGGAAGTTTAGAGAAAATTTGTTTTCTTTCCTCAACAACACGAAGGAACTCCAGCCAATTTTGGGGAACATTCCTTTGCTCGTCTACACACCTTCTAATTATCTTTCCTCTTTTGCTGTTTTGAGACTCATGGTGTGATACATGACAAAAAACACGTCTACTCGTCAAACTGACTTGAATTGTGATGTATGTCAGATGCAAACAAAGTTAATTACTGCCGCATCATCTATGACAAGCATACCTACTCTATTTCAGGGTTGTAGGTAAATTTCTTCTTGCAATTCCTCTAGACATGGCACAAATCGGGCTTAGGTCCCAACTTGAATCAATTTACCAACAAACGAGACCATTCGTCACTTGGAAAGCAATATACATAACAGAGATCAAGTTTCTATGATATTTTACAGAGACCAGGTGTTCCTTTTTTTGCAATTTTGTTCTCACAGGAGGAAGACTGAAGAAGATTGCTTTCTTAAGTAAATTATTGAATGACACTCTTTGATGTATTAGATACTCTTGGAATAAATTATTGCATTTATTCAGTCCAAGTTCCTGGATGTCTCTTACAGACTGAGCAACTGCTGCATCTGCCACTATTTGTGTGTCTAAAATAAGATATCGGTGCCATTTCTGGAAAACAGGTTTCCAAGTTCTCTCATAGTCGACATGTAAAATTTAACATGCTTCACAAAAGATGCTTGTATGCTGGATTAATCTTCGTGGTGCAGATTCTTCTCGGTTTCTTCAGTTCAGGTACCTTGATTGAAGCGAGAAATTCTTGGATGACCCATGCTATTTTTGGTCAAGTAAACATTCACTTATACTATGTCTGAGGAGTCTGGGGGAACAATTGATTGATTGATTAATTTGTTGTTTTAAGTCCACTTTATGCACAGTAAGGCTAATTGGGACTGGACCTACAGTTTAAAGTGGGATCCGAACCACTTGTGCCTCCACCGGGTATCGAACCCGGGACCCCTTGATTACAAGGCGACGATGCTGCCACTGCACCATCGGGGAGGCCCTCTGGGGGAACTGCGACAACATGGGTTAATTATGGTGGTCGACAGCAAAAAAAATAAAAAAGGTAAAGTCCTCCCCTGTGCATAGCACCATGCCATGAAGGCGTATAGGGGGTGTGGGGGTAACGCCTCACACTTTCTTGATCCGGTCATGAGTGGCGGTGATGTGATCAGCATCACGCCCCTCACCACCTTTAGCCCTCAGGGTTTGCCCCAGGTACCCATGTTATTCGACGCTGGGTAGGTGCCGGGGCCGCTTCCATCATTAGAAAAGTTCCCGGATTTGAACCGGCCAGGGATCGAACCCGGGACCTTTAGCATGGTAGTCAGACACGTTACCAACTGAGCCACCGCAGCCACAGTAAATATCCACATTAAATTAGCCAAAGACTCCACGTAGAGAAGAAAGTGAGATCGCCTAACTCTAATTGCAGGAGGATCTCCCGAAAAGCAAAGTGGGACCCTCCTATCTTTTTTTTCACTTCAGGTTTCTAAAGTTTTGAAATCTTGATTGTTGTTGATCTTGCCTATGAAGGTCATAGGCTTTGTGTTGAAGTTGCCTGCGGAAGCTGTGACTTGATGTACACGAAGTGTTCTCTTAACATGTTTAATGAATGAGTACGATGTTCCACTGCTAGCCACTTTGAGCCAGTGTTCAACAAATCACCATCAAATCCACTTTCACCAATCTGCCAAGTATATAAGCACAGTAGATACACTCGTTACAGTTTGCACTCTGCATCACTTTTATTGTTCTGCTTCCAAGTGTGTCGTGCCAATTTTCTGCAAGGAGCTGCCTCTTACACCACACTTGTTCGTTTGTCAGACTACCAAGTCTGTGGGTGGATTAGGCTCCTCCTCAGACAGAAAACCAGGAAAATGGAAAATATACATACTAGAAGTCTGTAAAGTGTCAGGTCACACGAAGTGTGCTTATAGTCATTTCCCCCAGGATAGGTACAATAATAAAATGTTAAACAAACAATGACTTTGATTCATGATTCATAGCAGATGTAATTAATGCTATTACTATAGTGCTCACCAAAGATTAGATTTGGTGATGCAATCTATTCTTCTCATTGTGATACTATACAGGCATTGTAAGTTATAGAGTCAGCAGGTCTTTCATACTGCTGCTGATTATAACGTTATCATTTTTCTATAGGGTCCTTCGCTGAAGTAGCGTAAAAGAATATTTTATTTATTGTTAAAATTTCAACCACTTCAACTGTCATATGAGACAGGCACATCATAGGGTGTCAATGTTCTAGAATCGCCCCTGCAATTTAGGCAATCAGCATTTACCTGTTATCAGGCATCTTTGTTACAATATAATAATTACATTTATAGTCTCTTCCACTATTTTCCGTGGCGACAATGTGAAACAAGTGACGATAGAATCAAAATATAGCCCATAAGATGTATTGAGGATCCCTATGACAGCCATTTTGAAAATATCCCCTCTCCTTCCTCTTACAGGGTATTTTCAATGCCTCCAATCTTCAAAACATTTGATATGATACGTGGGTGAATCAAAAAGTAAGTTACACCCGAGCAGTGTTCCTGTACTAAAAGAGAAAATAAGCACGCTTGGTGGCAACACTGTCCGGAATGTATTCTCCCCATACTCGAAGCAGCCATGCTGCAGTTGCTTTAATATGAGAGTAGTCACCGTGTCAGTATGGCATGTCATACTGAGGTGGCATCCAACATTGAGTTGCGCTCAGTCGTTCTTTTTTTGTGAACACGAAAGCATAATCAGAGTGAAATCCATCACCAAATTGTCGAGGTGTATGGTGAGAATGCAATGTTACAACCCATGATCAGGAAATGGTGCCAGATGTTCGAAGAGGAAAGAATGAACGTGAACGACGAACAGTGTGTTGGGCAATCTGCAACTGTGAACACTATCAACAAAATGGATCGTGTGAATGCAATCATCTGTGCCAACTGCCAAGTGAAAATTAAAAGAGATTGCAAGTGAACTCAACATATCCTATGCTAGTGTGTCTATGCTGATTCATGACCAGTTGGATGTATAGTAAACTGTGCTCTCACTGGGTGCCGCGATTGTTAACCAATGAGCCCAAAAGTCAACTCAATTGAAATTGGATGGAATTTTTATACAAAAGAAATCAAGAAAGTTGTCGCACGATTCAAAAAGTGCTTGGAATACCTTAGTGACTATGTCGAAAAAAGTTAAATGATCATACATTTTTCTCCAATAATTATTTTCTATCTAATGTGCCTGGTTTGTTTTGTACAGGGGGGTGTAACTTACTTTTTGATTTACCCTAGTATTACTAATTTACTGACAAATTTTTAGGTTCTTATCACAAAAATGCAGAATTCAGCAAATATCTGCACATATAGGCTGGACTAAAAGTACTCGAGTGACAACCTCTCTTCCATGTGGTAAATTCTGAAAACTGCATTTTTGCAAGCAAGTGCATGTTATTCCTCTGTATATCCACTGTCTTGTCCTTCTGTGTGCCGAATGTCACTGAATAGCCTGTTTATCAATGTAGTAGTGACTTTAGTTCTTCCACGTGTTTTGCTTGTGGTAGAGAGTTCTGTTTATGCCGAGGGGTTTATGTCACCATATTAGAAGGGGCAAATAGCCTCAGTGGTCATGTGCCTATTATAGTTTTCAATAATCAATCACAGAACAAGTGGATCCTAAACATTACATACAAATTTATATTACATTGCATTTAAAAAAAAAAGTTATATTAATGCAACTGCAATAGATTTTGCTTTAGAAAAAGAAACTACATTTCAATATTCACATTATAAAACCAGAGAACATTAATTGCATCTTTATATTAATTAAAAAATAACAAAATGGTGGAGCTCTGCATTAAAATAAAGGTTATTTTTTAAAAAATATTGGACTGGTAAAAACATTGGCAAATTCACCAACAAATCAATACACAAAGTACTGACTAGTCTGTCCCATCTCTATCAACTAAATTTGTAAACAATATCTTCCAATTCTAATGCTAAGCTTATTGTTGAAGGTCAACTCAATAAAATATCTGTATTTTCATTACAGGAAGTTCGATCTTCATGTGACCCTGAAGATAACTAAGGAAGTTGTGACATGTAGATGTTGGTGATTCATGGTGATTCATTACATTGGTATTGTTTTTAAAGGTGTTAATAGACAAAGAAGTCAAATGTTTGTACAAGAGCAGCTTTTTTGGGGACTAAGTTTTGTAGTTAATTATTTATTTGTGTTTGTATAGATTTTGAAGTTTTGTTTAATCCATTTTATACCTTCTTTTTAACAATTGCTTCATGCCTCAAGATTTGATCTATAATCTAACATTAAAAAATCCATACTAGGGTCACACAAGGCAAACTTTGAACACTTTTCTAAATTTGGGAAATTACTATTAAAACAAGATGGGGAAAAACTGTGTTTAAATGTAAATAAGAATTCAGGATATTAATTTTAAAGTTGACTGAGTATTACGAAAAGAGACGCAATGCACATCAGTTGCATGAAGTTTGGATGTCCTGGGTCAAAATCCGCTTCAAGGTTCATAGATCATATCTTGTACAGCCACGGACACTTCTGGGTTGTAACAATCTCATTGACTTCCAATGGGATCGTTACAACCCAGAAGTGTATGTGACTGTACATAGGGATTTTCTTTCTGAGGCTAATGCCTAGCGAACACGACTCATCTTCCCTACAAAACATTGCTTTTCTAATTGCAAAAACAGTCTCTACATCAGCAGGCAATCATAATGATTAGAGCATAAATATGAAATAAACACAACTTTATACTAACTAGTTCAACATTTATAGAGGAACAAAACCATTTTTCAGATTTAATCTCATGTTCAAATTTGTGTACCTTTCCATAAAACAAGTCAAGGCTACTGTCAGATACATTTGCAAGTGAAAAGTAAAGTTTGCATGACATGCAAATATGTGGCTACAAATGACATCAATTACATCATAAATAATAGATGTTTCTATTTTCTAAGATTGTAATAAGAATATGACTCATTCACGTTTGAACATACCTTGTATGTGTGATGCAAATATTTTGATTTGATTATTTGTATTATACATGGGAATCTAAACATTAAATGTTTGTTCTCTTAACTACCCTTTTTTGGAATATAGGTTGTCTTGATTGAACTAGATGGCTGTTTGTTGTTGGTTTTCATGTCCTGGTGGGAAATGAAATATGCTTGTTATACACAATTAACTACTATAAATCGGCTGATGTGCTGAAAGAAGAATACACACTTCAAATACATTCCATATAATGGGGAATTCTGAAAAACACTATTTTTGAAACCATCAGATAAAAATGAACGGTAAAAAATGATCTAAAACTTGCACATAATTTACTAACACAATGTAACCTGAAAAATAGTAAACAGAATTGTAATTCACAAAGAAGCATACCACATGTTCTTGTTTTGACACACAAATCTATGTAACTGTGGTTTAAAATTTTCAATTGTTTGCAGTTCCTTTGAAAGATCAACTTGGAAATAGGAACACCACTGAACTATTATGAAATAAATTATTCAAAGTGAAAATAATAGTTATAGAAGATGCATGAAAATTTTTGAAACTTCGTGTTTCGAAACTCCAGTTTCAGCCAAATTTGTTTTATATGCCTCATACAATTTCCAACTTCACAGTGTGTTTCAAAACAGAATTTTCAGAATTTCACATTTACTATTTTATACATTCCATTTTTAAAACTTTTTTTTTATTGTATTTTCCCTCTTTCTTAAGTGTAAGGACATGAGATGCATCTTAGTACTGTGTATATATTTTTAGTGATGAAAAGATTGCATTTACATTTTATTGACTGTATGGGATGGCTACTTGTTATGAATTAGAAGCAGTAATAAAGTATATTTATATAACATGGAAGAGGTTATTATTTCTAATTCTAAGAGCAGCTATTCGGTATTTCATGTTGGGAAGGAACAAAGCATTGTAAATAAATATGCATGAATTGGGATGCTAATAAACATGGAACCATTTACTTTTCACTCCAAATAGTGCAACAGCTTCAACTACACACATACACACAAAGATGTTACTGAGAAAAATGTGACCCCAGTGGTAAAGGTGTTGCCGTTGCAGTAAATGAGAGCAAGAATAGTGTTGCTGGGTTATTACTGTTTATTATCAAGTCACTGACAAGGGTACTACCTGGGTGGTTTCTTTGAGTAAAGGATACAAAATTTTGTGGTATACAGAGAATGTGAGCATAATTTTTACCAGCATGGATTTAATAGGAACAGTTCAAATGAATCTATAAAAGAAAAATAATGATTACTCTCTGAATTAAAACACTAATGAACAAGAAAAATATTTATTTTCTGCATTATATAACAACACTTTCATACCTTGTATAGCTGTAAGATGAAAAGCAACACTTGACCAAAAAATGACCTTCATTTCCATTTACAATCACAAAGACGTTTATGTTATAATATGAAGGAAGAGCCGTTACGAAAGTCCTCACATTTTTTTGAATTACAGTAAATACCATACATTTACACATTAATTCTGTTAAAATATGGGCTCGGTTTTTATATATATATATATGGGTAGAAAATAGTTAAATGCTCTTGGCAGAGTAATTTTGTACAACGTTACTCGTATCTTTTTAAAAATCTTTGTCATAGTTTGAAATGTTTGTTCTCTAGCCACACACTTTTGATGCATTAGTGTGTCTTGGCTGTTTACTGTGAAATATTTATACTTCTTCCTGTGTGTATTTAATCAGAAAATTCAGTCGCAAATGGTATGTTTAAGTGTGTAGGAGGCAGTGCCACCATTATTTATCTCTGCATGCAATATCTTGCTCACAATCTATGTTCAAATACCTTTCTGATGACCAAGGTATGGGGCAAAAATTAGCATCATATTGGAAGACAGAAAAATGTCAACAAACTTCATAAACATACACCAGTCCAACAAATTATCAAAATTTGAGAATCACAACAGCAAACATTTTTTCTGCCTTCCGTTCAAAGACATTTCTCACGAAATTCTGTAACATGTTTGTGGATGGAAGTCCTTTCTATGAAACATTAAGTCTGAGACATGCTGTATATCGGTGACGACATATATATAGATATAACTATACTTCATGCAAATTTAATGGGTGCAGATATAATCTTATTTACAACTTATGTTTCTTCACCAAGTTTCGCCCAATGCCTATGGTCTATCCTACTACCTGAAGATCATTCCTTAGAGGTAACTTTGCTGGCAGATAGATGCGGCCTCATCCGCTTCTTGAATATCAACGTGTTGCCAGTGATCCTGTAGCTGTCAGCTCGCCTCCTGCCTCCGAAGAGCGCTTGGTCAGAATTTCAGGTCCTTAATGGCCTGCGGCAAGTCTGGAAGCTTGATGTCCTTGATCTGCTGTGGAATGTTCATGTTCTTCATGGCCGAGACAGCACGTGCAGGTGCTGCTGCAAGTCCAGCCTGCAACGAAATGGAAACAGCAATGAAAATATGTGAACACTGCCCTGAACCATGGTCAATAAGAATTTTCTACCTGTTGGTGCAAAGTGAGAAATACACAGCTATGCCCCATCAGTGTAGATGAAGTTACCGACAATAGATCTCACATTATGAAGAGATATGTGTGTCATTGGACAATAAAGTGGACCATCAACTTATGCTTCTCAGGGACTAAGGGGGGGAGGGGGAGATAGAGGGGGAGGGGGAGATAGAGAGGGAGAGGAGGAGGAGGAGGTTCATAATCTAGGAAAAGTAAAAAAAAAAATCATTTTGCTTTACTATGACAACAAGAATTGAATATATAGGATAGCTGGAAAGTAACCCTTATTCAAAAACACTTATAACTTTTATAAATAGCAAATTGCATTTGCATAAAGCAAAATGATTTGTGATCCCTGAAGTGGTAGAATAAAGCGAGAAGTTAACCGCATGTTTAGAAGTAAAAAAAGAGATTACTTGAAAAGCAAAATTAACGATATTGAAACAAACAGCAAAAACAAAAATATCAGAGATTTATATAAAGGTGTAATGAATTTAGAAAGGGGTGGCAACCTAAAGTAAACTTGATTAAAAGATAAAGACGGTGATTTTCTAGCTGACCCAAGCGATATTCTAAATAGATGGAAGAACTACTTTAATGACCTTTTAAATGTTCATGTAGGAGATAAATCAGAAGTAAATGAAGTCCACACAGCAGAACCTTTAGTTCCAGAACCTAACTTGACTGAAGTTAAAGATGCTATTGAAAGGCAAAAGAATAACAAAGCACCTGGCATAGATTTAATACCAGCTGAGTTAATTAAATATGGTGGAAATTCGTTAATATGTCAAATTCATAAATTAATTTGTTTAATAAGGAATAAAGAAGAAATCCCTCAACAGTGGAAAGAATCCATAATTGTTCCTGTGTTTAAAAAAGGTGATAAAATAAACTGCAATAATTACCGTGGAATTTCTCTACTCTCAACAACATATAAAATATTATCTAACATTCTTTTAACAAGACTAACCCCATATGCTAATGAAATTATAGGTGATTATCAATGTGGATTTAAACGTAACAGATCAACTACAGATCAAATTTTTCACATCAGACAGACACTTGAAAAAAGTGGGAATATAATCAAAATGTGCATCAGCTATTCATTGATTTAAAAAAAAGCATATGATTCGGTCAAAAGAGATAAATTATATAATATATTAGTAGAGTTTGGAATACCTAAGAAGCTTGTTAGTATGATAAAAGTATACACCAGTGAGACAGTAAGTAAAATTCGTGTGGGTATTAATGTGTGACAAATTTACAATTCATGATGGGTTAAAACAAGGAGATGCATTTCTCCATTGCTCTTTAATTTTGCCTTAGAATATGCTGTTAGGAAGGTAAAAGAAACTAAAGAAGGACTAAAATTAAATGGTATGACTCAGTTGTTACCATATGCAGATGATGTAGACTTATTAGGGGATGATATAAATACAGCGTGTCCACAATGAGACTCGAACATTTTGAAAGTCTATAACTTTTTCATTTTAAATTGTACAGCTGTGATTCCGGAAGCAGCAGAAGCAGAAACTCAAAAAGTTTATGTGGTAACGTTTTAGTGCGCGCAATAGCCGCAGTGGCGCTGCAGCAATCGATTGTTTGAAAATTGAGATTCCAAACGAGCGTGCACAGGTTGTGTGGTGGTGTGCAGAAACGAAATCACTTATTCAAGTGCAACGAAACTTTCGTCGTGTGTACAATAAGGATCCTCCGACATTCACGACTATAAAGAAGTGGTGTGATCAGTTTTTGGCGACCGGCAATGTTTTAAAAGGACACTGTGGTGGTAAACCCAGAATCCAGGAACAGGTTGTAGAAAATGTGTGGACTCCTTTCGAATGAACCTGTGCACGCTCGTTTAGAATCTCCATTTTTAAACAATCGAGTGCTGCAGCGCCACTACGACTATTGCGTGCACTAAAACGTTACCACATAAACTTTTTGAGTTTCTGCTTCTGCTGCTTCCGGAATCACAGCTGTACAATTTAAAATGAAAAAGTTATAGATCTTCAAAATGTTGGAGTCTCATTGTAGACACACTGTACAATTAAGAATAATGCTAAAATATTTTTCAAAACTGCTAGAGAGATAGGTTTGGAAGTTACCAAAGAGAAAACTAAATATATGCTTACAGGCCGAAACCAAGTGTTAGGTAATAATCAAAATCTAATTATTGATAACAACTCGTTTGAACCAGTTTCCAAATTCAAATACTTACGAATAATATTAACAAATTAAAATTATATTAAAGAGGAAATAAAAAGTAGGCTTAATTCAGGAAATGCATGTTACTTCTCTCTTCATAAACTTTTGTCTTCTCATTTAATATCTAAGAAACTAAAAGTTAAAATATACAAAACAGTAATTTTGCCTGTAGTATTATATGGGTGTGAAACTTGGTCCCTTACATTCAAAGAGGAACATAAATTGATCCTTAGGAAAATCTTTGGACCTAAAAAGGATGAGGAGACAGGTGAGTGGAGAAGGTTACATAATTTAGAACTACATAATTTGTATTCATGTCCAGATATTATTAGAATAATTAAATCAAGAAGACTTAGGTGGGCAGGCCATGTGGCACGAATGGGAGAGGAAAGAGGAGTTCACAGGATTCTTGTTGGGAAACCTGATAGTAAGAGACCTGTAGGAAGGCCAAGACGAAGATGGAGGGACAACGTTGAGATGGACCTAAATGAAATTGGTAGGGATGGAAAAGAGTATATAGATCTTGCTCAAGATAGGGACAGATGGAAGTCCTGTGTTGCTGCAGCCATGAACCTTCGGGTTTAAGAAGACTAGAGAGTTAGTTAGAAGTGGTAGAATTGCTAATTTGTGGTTTCTCCTCACGGTGACACTCATAATGAACCAATGTCTGACACTGCGTGAGTGTGTTCAGCTGGCATTCCATTACGAAGTGTGGCAGTCAGTAGTACATGTGTAGAGTGGTGGCATGGTATTCACAGACCTCATGCTTCAGTCGAGGCCAAGACCATCATAAACTGTCATTCCAAGCTGATGACTAATGGATATGTGGTAGATACTCGCAGAAGAGGTCACCCCTCAACATCCAGATTGAAGGAAAATTTGCAGGTGGTGCAGAATATGTTTCTTTGAAGTCCCACAGCCATCAGCTTGGAATGGCAGTTTCTGATGGTCCTGACCTCCACTGAAGTACAAGGTCCATGAATACCATGTCACCATCTCTGAACCTGTACAATGGACTGCCACACTTTGTAACGGTACGCCAGCTGAATACGGTCACGGAGTGTCAAGACATTGGATCATTATGGGCTGCTCGTCACCATGAGAAGAAAGCCGAAATTAGCAATTAAATTCTACCACTTCAGGGATTGCAATGCATTTTGTTTCATGCAAATGTGGTGCTATTCACAAAAGTATATGAATTTTTGAATAGGGAGTTACATTCCAGCCACTCTGTAAAAGGTGGGAAAATGTAAAATCATGAATGTAAAATTGGGGTTCCATTGTACCAGTAGAAATGCACAAAGGTTCATATTCCCAAAAGATTGATATTGGAAATGTTAATGTGTATCAACAGTGAAACTGCAGTATGTTTTTGTTTGCAATTTTCAATAATGAACCAATAAGACTTGGTCCCCACCCACCCCCACACACACACATACACACACAAAACTTATCTAACAGGCATATTCAATAATATAAGCACACACTATTCAATATTTTAAAGTATTTATGACATACTACAATTATGATTCTTTAATACTATTTACTGTCTTCAATTCATTAAATTAAATTCTCACATATGCATTAAAGCTAGTAATTAAAAATGCAACTGCAACCTTTCATTTCCTGCAGCTGAAAAGAAAAATATAGCTCCGCTCTACATAATCTTACCTGCAAAATACAAAATATTTTAAGTAAAAAATAAAATAAAAATAAGTAAGTTTCAGAGGTCTGTCACTAGCAGATATTTAGCATACTTGAATGGAACCATCACTGAAACTTGTTATTAGTCATGTTGTTTATATATTTATGTTTTCCTTAGCATATTATTACTGTGAAAATATGCAAGATATTATTAATTTGAAGCAATCTCCTATCTGCAATGAAAACCAAAATAGAGTCTACTATTCTTTCTAAGCACATGAAGTAACTGATTGGCACCATTTGTACGTCACTTGCTGTTGATGGAATGAAATGTAAACAATAGTAGTTTTGAGAAAATGATATTCTCTTAATCAAAGACATTTTCAGGAAAACTGGAGAATCAAAATTAAGCTGGTCAATAAATGTATTAATATCAGTAAGAGCTAAACCAGGGTGGCCACTCTACAATCATGATAAAATTCCAGTATAATCCCCGGTTTTCAAGGTGAACTTTCCAAAAATTGAAGGGTACAAGGAGAGGATTTTGCAGTAGAATTCCCAAATGTTCCTGTTTCACACAAGAGACAGTGCTCGGATTTTTGTGAACAAATTGAGATAATCAGGGTCTGTTCTTGATAAGAAGCAAAGGGTAAAACAGCTTGTGCTTAATGAGGAGAAATGTTGAAGTACTATCAAAAATCTCTCCAGTGCCTTGCACAAGAAACAGACATTTTCATGACATCTGAGTGGCGAGCTACCAAGCTTTCAAACCTGAAACCAGACATTAGAAGAATTGAAAAAAATATCAGGAGAGAAAATGAAGCAATTTTGGAAGAGGAACTGACAGGTGTTAGTAAAAATTTCCTTTAAAAAATGCCGTAAATTTGTGGATCAGGGGGACATCATTTCCAGCACCTTGCGTAACAAGGTACGTACTCATTTTAATTGTAACTGTCAATGTAATTGTACGAACTTCTTTCATTACATAGCTAGCGACCTCAGTTACGTGCATATTGCATACAGTTTGCCTGTAGACGCGATCTTACTTTCCACAGCGCTAACTGCCGTTCCGCAGACGACTTGCCAAAGAAAGGCACTGTACATATTCTGTAAAGTACACTAACAAAGTAAACAAATTGAGAGAATTTTGTTTTATTTTCCAAGCAGCTTTCTTTTCCTTCATCGAGAAAAATAAAAGCTAAACTGTGAAAAAAAACTTGCCTCAGACCATTATTCATTATATTTATAAATTCAATTTGATTTCGATTAATAAAAGTTGCAATTTTTCACGTCTACGGAGAAGTATAATTCCCGGAGCCAATAATTCATGTATAATTCCCGGTGAGTAGCCACCCTGTAAACATAAATCTCCTACCCTTAATTTGGTTCATTCCATGAACTGTGTGGGATAACTCTGACTGATGTAAAACAATCATACAAAGGTATTCAGAAAGTAAGTTGTGAGAATCTTTACACCATACTTCTTGATATGTTGAGGCAATAGCTGCATCCAGAAAGTTTCTAAGGGGTGGTGGCTCAACCCGCTGCAAAAGCTTTTTGAATACCATTATGGGTAAGAAAAGAGAACTAAATAAATTTCTTGAAGAAAGAAAAAAAAAAAACAATATAAATAAGTCCAAAGGGGGAGTTCTGGTCCCCACAAACCACCTCCCTTTGGTAGATTGAGGCACTTGTCAGACCAGGACACAATCTTTTGTAGATCCTTGTTGTAGAAATCAGTTGCATGATTATTTTTAGTCACAAAACGCAAAAGTAGTAAAGTTTCCATCCGCACTGTGTATGTCGCTGTTATTTCATTGAGCTTAAGCAGTGTAGATACTGTAACCTATTGGTGAAAATTTCATACAGAAAAGCTCATGGAATTTTGGGAAGTGAGTTTCAAGCGTGGCAAGACAAGGATAGGTCAGAAATTGTGAGATGTCAGCCCATACGATCCTCTTGTTGGCTCTGCACCTTAGAGAAAACACACCTATCACCACCACCACTGCACAACTGATCCTACTCATACACTGAATAGCATTTGTATCACTGCACAATGTGCATAGCAAATGAAACAGAAACATGTGTTGTGAATGCAAACTCATAATTGCAACAAAGAATCAGGCAATCGATTTCTATCAGAAGGGTCTACAAAAGTTTGTGTGCCAGTCTGGCAAGTGCCTTAACAGTGGTGATGAAATCAAAAAGTGATTTATGGTGTAAGGATCCTGGCTGTAATCAATTTGTATCAAATGAGTGTGTCCTCTTTCTTTAGCAGCTTACCAGAACTTACTTTCTGAATACCCCCTACTATTTCTACCAGCAATAAATTTTGGAAGAAGAAAGAACTCCTTAGAAAGAAAATAATTCATCATCAAATTAACAAACTACATTACATTACTGTTGCACATTCTTTGCTATCCTTTCTAGGTTAACCCTAGATTGTTGATGGGGGAGGGAGAGAGAGAGAGAGAGAGAAATTCGCTCACACTTTCAACTTGTATTTGTAAAGGGACCACTGGTACTCGTAAAACAATGTTAGTTTTATGAATGTTATTGCAAGTACTTAACATTATTGCTATTTTGTAAATTTAAAGAAATGCATATTCACGAAATAAAATTATTATTTTGGAAATGTTTAGTTAGTTTACGAAAGTTAACATGCAATGTTAATTGTGCATTATGCACTGTATGTGTTTCTATCTGTTACACATATTCTAAACACTACATTTCGATAGAACATCCTTTGCTTCTTCTTCAGGTAAACCAAGCAGCAGTAGACAATGGGAATTAATGTTCAGGGGTAGAAAATTACAGAGCATTTGGTCGCCATGGCACCTGAAAATTTTCACTGGGTACCTGAATTTTCCATTTTTTTTTTTAAGTTTGCTTACGAAAATTTCCGCTGCCTTTTATTAAATAACGAGTAGAGTATGTGTTTTTTAAATGTTTGTGTGTTGTCTGTATCTTGTGCATCATTATTAAATCAGAATAATAAACATTCCATTATAAATTTTTGCACTGTTGCTAGTCGAATTTAAAAATCTGCAGAGATATGGTATAGTTGGTCATAGTTATTCAGGATGTTACCAGTTGAGTCTACTTTAGGAAGGCCACTTTGCACAAGAATTAATTACTTTTAATCCAATATTGTAGGAATGGGTCAATATGAAATTTTGGCCGATATCGATAAAGTACCGATACCGATAACTCATATTCTTCCAATCTGATATAAAATGTCCTTGAAGAATCTAAATGGTGCATTCACTTTATAAGTAAATTTGTGTTAGCACAATGCAAAAGAAGCTGGATATGTAGATTTAGTTTCAAGAAAAGTAGGAAATGGAGATTGTATGATTATATCCATAAAAATTACAACAAAATGGCAGAATATTGCACTAAATTATAAGATATTTATACATATATTGGATCGGTAAAATTATCGGTAATTTTACTGACACGGATAGAGTACTGATTAATCTGTCCCATCCCTACAATATTGTATTAATTAATAAATTAAAAGACTGATGGCTTTCTTAGCCCATATTAAAAAAAAAAAAAAAACAGCTGGCTAGTGAATTATTTTCAGTTTTGTCTACTCCTGTTAATGCTAAGAAAGAATCATCTCGCTATCATTCTAGAAGGTTCCCAATCTCGTCACCTACCAAGTATTCATGCAGCAAAGTAAACATCTGTTTCATTTGCCTAGAAATTGTACATTCCACTGTTACTAACCTATTGATAGTGATTGAAAGCACTTTACGGGAAAAAAGAATCTCTTTATGAACTGGATGTCAGGCACCTGATTCCTCCTCTCTTTCTATATGACAATGAAAGGTAAATTTGTTTCTTTACGTTAATCATGATGATGAGAATGAATGAAGAATTGATGGAAGATTAGTAATAAAGTATTTGACCCTAACAGTTAACATGTTGTTGTGAATATCAACATATTTTTCAATTGAGTTCAAATGCATGAAATATAATTTAAAAGAATGCTTGTTAGTAAACTAACTGTGTTAGGAAACTAATTTTGGGTCAAGAGAGTTCTTTGAAGAGCAATGCCTAAAGGAACTTTACTATACATATATTCAACATTATCACACCACTCTTCCTATTTTCACCATACTAACACTATGAACTGAAAATAAAGAAAGGTTTTACTTTCAGTTGTTTATGAATTTTGCCTGATAGGAAAAGCCTCAAAAATATATCTAATTTGTAACACATGATGGCTATCAGTGTAAAATAAATGTTTTAAGTTAGTTTCAAATCATCCCTGCTAGCTCTTCTTTTCCTCTGAAGATTGCAACACACAGTTTTTCATCGTCATATTTATATGCGTTGAGATAAACTTAGTTTAACACATTCTACAGGATGTTAGCTAATGAGGAAAAGGGGGCAGAGGAGGGAGGGGGATTATGAAGACAAATTTGGGGGAAAATATTAATGGCAAGAAAATTATACTGAAATTTCTTTAAATGTTCATCTCAAGGTATTATTTTTGTATGCAGAGGGAAGGGATATTCTACAAGTTTTAAGACTTCGAGCGATGATGAGATGGAAGAAATATATTCAGGATGGAAAGTTAAAAAGGCATCATACATATTTACTGGGTGTGAAAACATGCTTGTTAGCTGGCGAAGATGAAAGAGCAAAATCACAGAGGGTAACACATTAGTCTATTCTGACTGTTCAACAAGTTACACTTAAAAGGGGTTACTTTTCACAAAAAAATCACATATTCTTTTAATCACACTGTATGTAGTGGGTACATGAAACTACATGTTTCTGAGGCCGATGTATTTACATTACTTCATACACATAGGACATGGTTCAACTGTGAAAAACAAGTGTTTGCAAGTACTGCAATACCAAGACATTACTTTCATCAACAAGCAGGTACATTTCCTATTCTACTTCACAAATTCTTTCTATGCAGACTACCTTGGACACAATGCTAAAAAAAAAAAAAAAATAGGATAATAAAATGGTGCCTCATGACCTGTTTAGGAGTATGTCAAACAAAGTCTCATGCAGGTTCACTGTGCACTGATGTTCAATCCATGCAAATAGGCTATGATGCGAACACGGTGTCAACGGGGATACGATAATGAAGGATAGTTGCAGGCGTGATCACGGGGTGCTAAAATATAACATCACATTCATTTAGGACCACACGATTACACACAAGCTTGTAAAAAAGGCAAGCCATTGATGGTGATGAATTAAAAAGAAACAAAATGACAAAAGCATATGAAGGCAATGCCACTTTGTCAAATGCTATTTTTTGGAAGATGAGACTAGCTATATGGAAACAAAGTGGCCTCGAAAAGAGCTGTTTAGAAAGAAGGTGATGAGCAAACCTCAGGTAGGTCAATAGGAAAAGAGACGTCCACGTCTTTCACGTGCTATCCTTCTCGCAAGATGGGGTGTCATTGATGACCTGGCATCTGGAGGCACAGGTGTCTGAAAAGAACCATGCAGAGTACATTGAGGCAATGTTCTGAAGGCGAAACAACACATAACCCCTCGACCGGATAACAGACGTTTCCCGCATTAAGTGTACTCATTGTGGGAAGTACCCTCCACATTTGTATTAATGAATATCTATAGAATGAAAGATTATATATTTAATCCGTGAACTAGATGGTATTTAAAAATATACTGAAGACATTGATAAAATGAGATGATAATGGATGGATGATGTTATGCTAGAGATGCATAATGAAAAAATGTGAACGAAATCTGTGCACTCACTCAACACACTCTCATCACTAAGAAAAATGCTCTATTAGCATTTACAATAGGCCTAAAACAACAATTTGTGCATTTTTAATTGGATTAAATCCTAACGAAAGTTAAAATCACTATCAATTGCAACTACTGTATGTCACAAGCAGGGATTGGAGAAAAATATTTCATAGTTTTCTTCAGTCTACATGAAACTCAATAAATGAAAATATGTGCTTATGATAATTAAAAAAAAGGTTAATTATTTTAGGGTGAATTGTGTATTATGTAAGCTAAAAAACAGCCAATTATATGACATGGGATATTAAGAACTACTTACATGAGAAGAAAAAAACAAAAACTCGTAAAATCTATGTGAGATGTGCTAAATATAATCACGATGTAGTGAAGAAAACATGTTAAGTACACCTGACACAGGAGACTTCCTTTACCCATATTACACCTGACACAGGAGACTTCCTTTACCCATATTGCAATCTTCTTAAAACCTATTAATTTCATTCATCTACCATCTCTGTATGTGACATTGGAGTCAGATAACTCTGAAATTAATAGCTTTTGATTTGATTTTTGTTATTTAGTATAGTTTATCTGCCACTTTTGACTAATTGCGATGACGAGGATGAGTGATGAAATTGATGAAGGGACACTCACAATGTTCACCCACACCCAGGCCAGAATTTGAACCCACGACTGCTGGTGTAGATTGCTGTGCTAACTACTCCACCACAGATGTTGGATAAAAAAATAACTTTTTAAGAAGATATCAAAATGGGAAAGGAAACTGAATTATCTCGGAATTCTGGAAATTAAAATGATTACTTTCTGAATGACGGAAATTTTGCAGTTTTAATTTTTAATGCTAGATGGTATTTACTTAATAGCAGTTAAACTACTGATACACTCCAGGTATCAACATGTAATTTTTATTATTTAATCACAAGCACTTATGACTTACTTATTTTATATCAGATCAGATATCGGTAAATTTTACATCAGTATTAAACAAAATTTCATATTGTTTATCCCTAGTTAGTACAAACATGAAACCATGAGCAGTTTTTGCTATGTTAAAAAGCTCCCATCTGCCTCTCCACCTATCTATGCCTTGCAAATACTATTTATATACCCAAATATTTAATTGGACACTAGTATGATTTGATTTGACTTATTTTACTTAGCGTTTCTGCTACTATGGGCTAAATGCAAACATGAGGATGAATGGGGATAGTATGAAATAGATGAAGGGACAATCACAAACACAAATGGACAACACAAGCCCCACAGAAGATTATACTGGCCGTGGGTTCAGATGCCAGAACCTCGTTAGTCTGCAAAATGCAGTCTAGGGGCATTGGCTCTCAATCTTTGTGAGCCCGCAGCCTGGTAAATTCGTATTTTAAAAGTTATGCCTCAATCTCAACAATTTTAATCATAAACTCAGCAGAGCCTGCCACTTTTCATTGAAGACTGAGTCTTTCCAACCATGTGCTTTTCAAACTTGCCGTAAAGTACAAAAAAAATCTTAGCTCGAGAACTAACTGTGGTAGAGAGATGAAATTGCTTCCGTTTTCTTCCTTAAAGACAGGGCCTTTAGTGGAGGTAAAATCCATACATTGTCCCTAACAATAATTACTGTTAAAGGAAGAAGAAAATTGTAAATTTTCAAAAAAAATTGGCATACTGCTCTCCCCAACCCCACAATAGGCCAAAGTGAATTAGAAAATGTAGTACATAGCGGTGGTACATTCCTACAACCATGCAAAGTTTCGTTGAAATCAGACAAACTTTTTGGCTAAAGGAATGACAATTTATCAGCTTAAGGAACAATTTCCGAAATTTCACCTCTAAGAATGGCCCTATGTATGCTGGATGGACCAAATTTGGAGGGAAGAATGACAAAAGAAAACTTAACGAGGATATGTAATGCCAGTGCTGCAACTCTGAAAGGAAAACAACAACTGAAATTATGGCATTCAGAAATTTTGCGAAAATTACCACCCCAACTGGGAACCGGGTCTGTCTGAGTAGTGTCTTTGCTGAGTATATTTATTGTTTTGAAGAATGAAATCAATATTCTACTAGGGCACTATACTATGTATGCTACCAACCAAGCCTTTACTGATAATCCCGATTGAGAGGATATACAGCTGTATGAGAATATGTGCTCTGTCACAAAAAAGTTGAGTGGTTCCATGCGTCAGAGGCTTGCTGGGTGCAAACTGAATGCAGTTTCCAGCATGGAAGACACGTTGACGTTTGAATGACTTCAGAAAATACCAATCCTTACAACCGAGTAAACTGTGAAAAAGAGACTTAACTACTACGTAGCTACAATAGTCAAGTTTTGATTAATTTCTTGTGTCCAAGTAGCTTGCTACAAAATGTGAACTATTTAATATATTTGAAGGCAGAATGTAGATTGTGCAGTCAAACATTTGTCTGCTGCATTAAATAGTACCTCATATTGTTCATACTTATTTCCTTGACAACAAATTATTTAGATATGGTCCAATTATCAGAAAGATACAAAACTTTTCGGAGTTTAAAATTTATAATATTCAAAAGTCTTCCCATTAATTCTAATGGGTTCTCACAAAAATATACTTGACAACTACTCTATAATCATCTCAAACACATTTTACACAAAATTTACATCAATACAAATATAACAAGTATAAATTAATATAACAAGTATTTATTCATACTTGTGCATCACAAGGGAAGGGGAAAACGAAGCAGCATGTTCAATGTTTACAGGCAGAGTTGTAGGAGGATGAAAAATATTAATAACATCATTCTTTTTTATTGAATAAATACATCAAAGTGGAAATAACTATTCACTTATAAATTTTTTCATGGAAATTGCACATTTTTTATTATGAATGTGAAATTAATCCTTGCCTCTGTTATTTGTATTTTTAAAGACAGTTGGATTTTATGTATTGTCCTGCAATGAAACTGAATGCTTGTAACACTGTGTATTGTGATCAAACGACTATAAAAAGTTATTATCAGTCCAGTCATAATGTTTGTAATTCTCAAAATACGCACAGTATATGCAAAACAAAATAAAATGATGGAATAATTCCTCAGGGCACGTTAAGTTAAAAGCTTAATGCTTTTGAAAAATTCTGTTTCGAAAAAGTGTCACACACAAACTAAATATAGAAAAACATGTGCATTTGTTATTCTAAAAAGATGGAAAAAGTTGTCAGAAAGCCCCTCAACAGATAATGAGGCAAAATAATAAAGAAGTTAATATAAGGTATGACTATCACCTGTAGATAGAGAGTATCCAATTTTGCAGTTAAGTTGCAAATGAAAAATAGCAACATAAAGAAATGTAATAAAAGTTGTTACTTTTCATGCTCTACTCTTCGACATCTACACTAGCATTGGATTTTTAACAATCATAGGTGTTTCTTAACAAAAATGAATACTGCAATATTTCTCAATTTTAAGCATTCAGGATGCACATACATGCAGTGAAAAAGAGCACTAACATAATGATTAAAAGTACACTTACTGTTATTTCTTGAGTTAGTTCACAAATGGTGATATGTAGGATATGGACCTTAACACATGTATTTGTGAATATCCTAATCATTTGCAATTTTTATCAATTATGTGACAAAAGTTGATACTTCGATCAAATGACAACTTGCCAAAAGTTGATACTTCGATCAAATGACAACTTGTCAAAGCTGATACTTCAATCAAATGACAACTTGCCAAAAGTTGATACTTCAATCAAATGACAACTAATTACCGTATGTACAAATGTATAATGTGCATGCGTGTATAATGCGCACCATGGTTTTTGATGGAGAAAAGTGACAAAAAAATTTATCTCGTGTATAATGCGCAGTATAAACCACGTTCAAGAAGTGGCTTTCTTAGTTGTAGGTCGTAAAGCTGTTGCTATGCCAATCAAAAGCTAGTGACATCATACCTATACAATGAGTCACCTGTTGCTATGTGGACCAAGAGGAGAATATCCTCTTGTATAAACAGTAAGTCACCAACCCAAGCAACCTCCCCCTCTTCCTCCACTGTGTTTAGCATCCCAAAGCTTTTACTCTTTAACTACCTTATTTATTCTGTAATAGTAGAAAGGGAGATCAAAATTACATTATGGATTTGCAGTGCTCAGGAAGTTATTTTCTGTTATTACTTCTCGCCCAACAAATACCACTGATACACATCCCATGTCATGGGAGGTGCATGCTCAAATGCTGCCTTTCTTGTCGCAGAACATTACATTACAAAGTGAAAAATCGTGGAAAATGGCCTTTAAACTTTAATGCGTGGTTTTGCTCATTTTCTCTTTACTTTTTTTAAAAAGAAAAAGCCTTCAAAATAAATAATTTTTCCATGACGGACGTAACATTTATAAGAGGCCCATCCAGGACACTCACACTAGCAGTTAGCAGAACAAGATTTCTTTCAGTAAGGCATTTACACACTCCATATATGTCATTATTATTTGGTCAGTAATAAATTTTAATTATTATTTGTACACGAGTAAATACGGTAACCCTTTGTGGGTCCTGAGAGAAAAATTACGCTGATGGTCGCGCAAGGTGCCAGAGACCAGGTTCTTAAAATATGTTCAATTAGAGGTCTAAAATGCAAAACACTCAATTATTACGATTAGATCTTTTCTTGCAACAACTGAGATTCTATAAAACTATAAAAAGGCACACACTGTTTGTTGGGCACGGAACGGCAGACTGGGTTTTCAGCAAAAAAAAAAAACTAGGTATGCCTATAGTCGAGCATGGACTCAAGGCAACAAAGGGTTTCAACAAGCCCCCCCCCCACCCCAACACACACCTAGCAGCTCAAAAAACTGACTAACACTGAAAACAAAATCATGGTGTAAAAGTGGAAAGTCAGAAAATCAGCTAGACAGAGAGAGGTGTTGACAAATCAATCATTGATAAATGGCAATCCTAAAACCACATACCCACAACTAGAGACCGTGCGCGATCAATGCAGTGTTAACCAACCATAACAATGGCTAATTACACCTTTGGTAGATTAGGCTCCTTCATCTAACTAGGCTCTGTTGTGACATGGGAGAATAACTCCCAGGATGAAGTTAAAACATGACTTATAGCAGCAAATAGGTTCTTTTACAAGACACTGATAAGACCTATGCTGCAGAAACATGGACCATTTCAAAGAAAGATGAACATTGGTGCAAGAGTGGAGAAAATGTGTTAATAATTGATATCAAGAACCTACAGCTATTGGTGAAATAAAGGTGGAAAGGCTAAAATGAGCAGGGCATGCGATTCATGAGTGATAGCGACTCTACCAAGGAGTGATGTTGGATAGCCCAGGTGGTCAGAGAAAGAGAGGAAGACCTAAATTAAGAGAGATGAATGGAGAGAATGAGGATATCCGGAAGCTCCAGTGCATAAATTGGACATTCAACAAAGCATATCCACCCGTATGAAAGCAAAAACTGACATTCACACCAGGCAGAGAGGTGCTATGGCCTGATGGCATGGATCTGTTCTCGATGGCATGTTGTTGAATAGAGTTAGCTTCACTGCAGCATTCTGAAGTGTGCTTACGAAGAGAAACTTGCCGAAACATTGGTTTGGAAAGCTACCAAATACGCTATGTGCTTGCATTGAGAGGATAGGTATATCCAATATCTCCATCAAGCAGCATGTTTCCAGATGCTATACGAGCCACATTCAAGTGGCACAATAACAAATTGAAGGCACTGTATTATTTTTAGCAACTAAGTAAATCTTCTAATCAAGATAGTACAAAATCTTAACTTTCCTTTTATTTAAAATGTAGATACATAAATAATTTTAAATACATAAAATGTGAAGCATTCCCCTTTACTGTGGCATGCAATTCGCAAGTTAATTTATGGATGCACATTTCCTTCACATGCAGAAAATATCATCAAATGTGAGAATTAAAAACTGCCAAATAGTAGATGGAATTGCACAACATGTGCACGATCAGGTAAATGGTTTCTGCACTGAAAATAAGAACCATTCACTCATATCAACACTCAAAATAGGAAAGACTACAAGGTAGCATACACAATTAACTTTATATCTGACAATGTGATGAATGTAAATGTATAGCAAGCACCAGAACCACCAAATTGAATGTCATTAAAGAATCACAATTAAGCAGTACTCTGTGCAAATAAGTTTATAACTGCCAGTAGAACTGTTATGGGACTCTAAAACTCAGCCACATGAGTGGCATTTTCTCATCTTGGGTCACTTTGCTGAGGGGACACCCATGTCCAAGTCAAGGCTTCAAGCACAAAGTTCCAGTAGTGGGATCGTGAGCTGGTTACTTGATGCTGCAAAGCACCAATAAGCTAGCATGAGCTCAAGATAAAATTTTCAGTTACACTGTACAAGAGAATGCAATCTTGGTCCATATGGTGTTTATATTGAAATGGTGGTAGTGTTTCTTTAAATTATTATTTTCCTGTTGCTGCACTAATTGAAATGGGAAGAAACAATGATGAACAAACTTTCATATGCATGGAATGTAATACATGAGTTTGTGTATGTAATATTAATCAGTAAAGCATACCTTCTAAGCATGATGTATCTGTTCCTTGTACACCTGGTCAGAAGAATTTTTTGCAATGTGCATTAGTTAAACGTAACACTGCACAGCATGTTGATACAGGCAGTGTTCACCTTGTTGACTCACATAGAATTTGCCAGACAGTTTCAAGTGGAAAGGGGAATTGTAACTGTGACACTTTGAAGAAGAAAGGATTGAAGTATTGTGGAGATTTCTATTATAAAAAAAAGTAAGTAAATAAAAATTTTAAAAGTCAGTTCCCTCTCTCTCTCCTGGTATGAAACTGATTTAATGTGTAGCTTTATGATATTTACAAATGACTACACACTACAATTTTGATGTGTACCTCACAGCAAATTTTGTTTCAAATATACATGATGGTCATTGTTCTACTTCTAGTTTTTATCCCAATCAGGGCCACAGGTATGTGTGGGTCTTAGATGAAATAGCGTGCACCTGGAACAGGTCACGCTGAAACACAGTGTCTTGGGCAAGTGGTCGAGATGTCCCAGGCTCAGCCCTGATTAGAGTAATGTTTTGCTGAAATATGGGAGCACTGATCTTTTTATTTCAGTGCAAATAAAAAAGTAAAAAGTTACATAAATTGAATCTATTTGTGTGAATAAAGGTTTTTGTATTTTCTTTCTTTCATTGTTCTTCATGACAACCTTATTTTCCTTGCGTGCATTCAAATATATTTATTTTTCTTTCGCCCATTCTCATATACCTTTATGTATATCCTTTACTGTTCCTCCTTGCATGTTATTTTCTTCTTTCCCTTCATTTGACAAAATTACTCCATCAACACCTCATCTACCCTTGGGATAGCTATGAACATTTTCGAATAAGTTCTTTTCATCTACATCTTCAATTTTTGCCATTCCTTTCATTCCAGTAGATAAATAAATAATGTGCAATGTCAGGACTCAGCACGAAAAATAAGAGACCATTAACTCATATCACAAAAAGGGTGGGGGGGGGTAAAATTGTTGTAATGGAGGAGGAAGACCAAAGCTGCAATAAAACCCTTATGCTTGTTAATTTGTATTGGAATACAAATGTTAATGATAAGAGTAACAAGCAATGTACACTATCATAAAGAACTGTTATGGAAATATCATGGAATGGAAAAGATACATACCTAAGCTTTTTAGTGAATTACACTAAGCATTATTTCACATGCAGCGACAGACATTGAACATATGGAACTAAATACAAGTTCATTGTCAACAACACAAGAGTTCAGTCATTTTGAATCCACCCTCATAAGAGTTTCTTTGAGATTAGATGGGACCCAGAATCATTTGAACCTTGCAACCACGAGAACAATTCGTAGGATATCCCAAAACTAGGGGCCTCCCCGATGGCACAGTGGTCACGTCCTCGTCTTGTAATCAAGGGGTCCCAGGGTTCGATACCCGGTGGCGAGGCACATAGTGGTTCGGATCCCACTTTAAACTGTAGGTCCAGTCCTGATTAGCCTTAATATGCATAAAGTGGACTTAAAACAACAAATCAATCAATCAAAACCAAAACTAGGGCACCAAAAATATAGCCCGGACTTTTCCATTGCATAAACCCCAGTTTAAGAGCTTCTTAAGGGCATGCGAGACAGGCTCCGCACGGCTTTTCCCTCCGACTCAGTGTTGTCAAATTAGCTCTTGGAGCCAGATCTGGCTCTTTCATGCACTCGTATGCCTGTGAACTGGGGCACCCACCCCCGTGCATCACTATGATACCATCACTGGTTCCGGCCCACATAGACCAACCTTTGCCATGATTATACATTTTGCACGCGACGTAATATTATTATATTGGCTGGGTCGCCCCATCCCCTCTTATATCCCCAGCTACTTTTTTTTATAGTGCTGTGTTTACATGAAATTGGCATAATATTGTTATTAGGGAATCTTTTATTTTCGATTTCGTACAACCATGAGATGTGTGATGCCGCCGGATCTAGATGGTGAAAACTACGAATAAATTGTCAAGTGTCAAACAAACTGCCTCCCCCCCAAATGTTAGAAAATGTCATTTTGAGTGATTAAAATACACAATTTTGACCTTAAAATTTAATATGAATGAAATAATATTTAGAAAATTACACAGAAATATAATTGTAGCCTATAATGTGCTTAACATCAGAGATTTTGTCTCATTGTCGTAGGACTTACCAGAGCTGAGATAAAAAAGTTGCCGCTGATGCTTACGAATGGAGAAAATTATGTGCACCATGATAAAAAAATGCCCACCATCTTCAAATCGGTGATAGTAAAAATAAAATATCAGTGGTTCTGAACTGTCAACATATGAGGCTCACACCACACAAAAAATAAACTACTTTAAAAAATGGTCAAGCAACCATGTTGTATGACTTCATATGGATTGACCCACACATGGTGCGTAACTGTATCTCCTCGCCATAAGATATTTTAATTACTTTAAAACCAAGAGAAAAAAAGGAAAATTTACAGGATCATTTCAAACTATCCACTTGAATACAAGTATGCCTCTATTATAATTTTTCTTTGTTCTGTAAGCTGGAAGGAAAAATAAAGTTATTATTTCCTTTCATAAAACAAATTAAAGGGAACACATACCTCCTGTTTCTCAAGTTTATTTTGATCTTCTATTCGAGTGAGGATTTCTGTCATGTTTGTTTCCAACACCATGCCACCCATGACAAGCTCATTCAGTATATAATGAACCTGGAAAAGAATAATACATGGAAGGAATGGAAATTCTACATTTTCTTTTACTAACTGGAATATTGGAAAAGTTTTCACACGCATTATTTGTTGTCTTTTTTTGGAGGAGTTCATTATCTTCTCAATAGTCATGACTGTTTTATTTCGACAGGAACATGACTATATTTTTAAAACATTTCTTTGTTTGAAATGGCAGTATCAATTTTCAAGGTTTCACATGAGAAAAGGAGATATCAGCAGCCATGCAAAATACAATAGGTTTCTCGATTTCCAATGATTTATTTTCAGGTATTGAGGATACTGCTCCCTTCCTGCCTCTAAATGGTGTGGAGTCTGTGAAACTGTCACACCAATGTGACAGTTGTTGCAGTAGAAAGGCAATTAGATTAGCACTTAAGTAAACAATTATAATCTACCACATGTATTCCAAGTTCAACGTGGCATAAATGACAATTATCCACAATTATTAATTACACCTACATGTTTTGTTTATATTTCACCAAATACTGGATTAGTTGACTAACACGTCTGGCACTACATACATTTTATTTCTGGTTTGAAAGAGGTGGTAAATAAACTAATTAATGTATCCAAAACTGATATATTGATAAACATATTTTGAACATAATGTATGTATCTGAACATATGTATAAACTAACATTTATTATACACAACAAAATATTGTTTTGTCAAGATTACGTTTACAAAAATAACAAACGCAGCAGGAAATTTCGTTGATCATTAACATCAAGTTTCATCTTAAATATCTTACCCTTTAGGGGAAATATAAGTTGCGACCCTTCTAAAATGATTAATGTGACGCTGAAATCAATACTTTAACCTATTCCCTTACGATTTTTTCATCCCCTCATTATTAATCGAAAATGAATTCAATATGCTGACCAAGGCAGAATTTATATTATTTAAAACATAAACTAAACGTTATGTTTCAACCTTCTAACAAGATCTTCTTCAGACGCTATACCAAGTACCATGGTGTAAAATAATATAAATTCTGCCTTGGTCAACATATTGAGTTTTTGGTTATCATGGAAACAAGACTTAATGGTGTTATCATTGAAAATGAATGTCATAAATAGGCTAGAGTTTTCATAATTTTGAATGTTCCTGAAATATACATATGATTACATTGTCATGAAAAATCTAATAAAGGTACTTTGTTACGGCCTATGTATGCATATTTCATCATTCTCCACTTGATAGACCGTTATCTTAATCATTTTTGGTCATATTCAGCATATTTTTACTATTTGCTCCTCTTGTCAGTCAAAGTAGAAAGAAGCTTCTTAGGTACAAGACTTGACTAAAAACATGATATGTATTATTTTAAAATTTGTAGCCATTGGGCAATGCAGCTCAGGCTCCAGTGAAAGATATATGTGAAAATATTCCAGGACATGATATTTTACAATATATAAAACAAATAGTCCTACATTATTCCAAATTTTATACTATATTTCTTAATCTTACATAAAGTAAATCACCTCATGAAGAAATCACAATTTATTAATTAGAAATTTATGAGGAAAATTTAGGTCATAAAAATTCAAATCCTAGTCACAAAATGTGAAGAAAAGAAAGCACAAATTACCTTGTCAACATGAAAAATAAGATCCAGTTCACAAACGTTTTCAAAACACTTATCCAAGGTCTCAACAAACACTTGGATAAGATCCAAAATTCCCAGTTCTGATTCAGACGAATCAACACAGAAAACAAAGTACAGAGTAGCGTAGTGTCTGTATATAAGCTTGTAGTCTGATCCTCCAATTAGACTGCAATGAAAGGAAAATAAAGCTTGCCTTAAAATGCATATTCTTCTAGCTTACAATATAAGAATTTAAACAATTGTTCTTTTGTTATAAGACACATGGCAACATTTCAACCACATGAAAACTGACATTTCCTCCCAGCTTTTTAGAAATATCACTGGTTCACCACTTTTGTCTGTAACAAGGAAGTGACATTAAAACCATTAAATAAAATACTATAAGAGACACTGAACAGTTATGTATTCCGAGTTCTTGTTACTATCAGTTCAGTTTCTGAATCAAACACTTCCTTCAAGTATGTTTACAACATGGACCTTTCCAATTTCTTAACTTTAGTATTTTTTTAAGAAGAATTAAAATAGATAAAACAATAGGACTTCCCAATGGCACAGAGGTAATATCCTCACCTTGCAATCAAGGACTCCCAGGTAGAGGCACATAGTGGTTCGAATCTCATTCTAAATTGTATGTCATCCTGTGCCTATCTGTGCATAAAGTATATTAGCAGAAGGTACACCGCAGTATCTGTTGCAAAAAATGCATTCTCGTAGGGATATCCATGTATATGTTGTCTGCAAGCGGAACAATTTTGATTTACCCCCGGGTTCGATCCCTGGTCGGTTCAAATCCAGGAACTTTTCTAACGTTGGAAGCGGTTCCGGCACCCACCCAGCATCGAATGACATGGGTACCTGGGGGAAACCCTGGGGGGTAAAGTTGGTCAGGGGCGTGATGCTGATCACATCAACCCCACTCACGACCAGATCAAGAAAGTGTGGGACGTCACCCCCACACACCCCTATACGCCTTCATGGCGTGGTGCTAAGGACAGGGGAGCACTTCACTTTTTTTTCATCATTCAACCACAGGCTACAAATCATTTTTCTCCTTCTCGGCTCCCAAAGCATGCAATGTATTGCCTGCAAACATCGCATGCATAAACAACCTCATCACATTCATAAACAACCTCGTAAGTTTCAGAGGTAAAGTAAAAGATTAACTGCTAATGAAACAATGGCAGAGTGATGGCACATATTGAAGGTATCAAGTCACAACAAAAATGATGTATTTAGAAAATGGTTTAAAGTTAAATCACAGAAGGCATGAAAGAGTATGTGGTAAAGAAGAAAGAGGCAAGAACAGTAGTAAAGGTGGAAAGAAGAAAGTGGATGGAAGAATGGGCCGAAGTGCTAGAAGATGATGTAGAAGGAAACAAGAAAGTATTGTATGGATTAGTGAGAGAAAGGAGAAGAGGAAGTGGAGACAGCTGTAAGCTAAAGGATGATAGAGGAAATGTTGTAGAAGAGGATGAAGAAATAAGGAGAATGTGGAGAAATCATTTCGAGAAATTGCTGAATGTGAAAAAAGGAAATAAACATGAAGTAAAGGAAAAGAAAAGAGGGAGGAAAAAGTGAATCTCACATGGAAAGAAGTGGAGGAAGCTCTGAAGAGAATGAAGAGAGGTAGAGCACCTGGAGTAGATGAAGTGCCAGTGGAAATGATAATAGGAGCAGGAGTGTTTGGTGTGCAGTGGCTGTACAGTGTGTTAAAAACAGCGGCAAGAAAGAGATGTGCCAAGAGATTGGACAAATTGACTAATAGTTCCCATATTCAAGAAGGGTGACAGAAAGGAATGTAAAAACTACAGAGGAATACGACTTATGTGCCACTTAGCAAAGGTGTATGAGAAAATACTAGAAAAAAGAATAAGGGAAGGAACAGAGCTGAACATGAGAGAGGAACAGTATGGATTTAGAAGAGGCAAATCAACAGTAGACCTAATATTCACCATTAGGCAAATGCATGGAAATGATTTGATTATTGCACTCCTAGATATTGAAAAGGCATATGATAGCATGGGCAGAACAAAGGTTTGGAAGGCTCTAAGAGAGAAATGAGTCGAGGAAGAGGCAGAGTGCAGAGCACGTACAAAGCCAACCAGAGCTGTGTGAAGAACGGAGTGGTTCAGTATAAGTAATGGAAATGCTCTTTGCCCACTGCTCTTCATAATTACAATGGATGCATTAAGAAAGAGGTGGGGAAGAAGATAGGAGAGGAAGAGATGAAGTTCCTGTTGTTTGCTGATGACTCAGTAATATGGGGGACAGGGAAGAAGAAGTACAAAGACAGCTTGATAGTTGGAATGAGGAAATCAGAAGAGCAGGAATGAAATTCAGTGCCGAAAAGAGTGAGGTGCTAATAACAACAAGAAACAGAGCCAGAAATGAACCAAGAATAAAGATGGACATGGAAGAGTTGAGGGTAGTGGAGAGCTTCAAACATCTAGGAAGCATAATTGAGAGAAGTGGAAGAATAGATGAGGACAAATGGGTGGTGGACTATATCAAAGCATTTGAAGATTAATATGGAACAGGGATGTACCTATGAAATGCAAGAAGGTAATATATAACACATACTATGTGCCAATAATTATGTATGGAGCAGAGACTTGGACAATGACAGAGAGAGACAAAAGAAAGATGCAGGCAGTGGAGATGGAATTTTTAGGAAGTATACTGGGAAAGACTAGAAGTGATAGAATAAGGAATGAGGAGATCCGACAGACAGTGGGTGTGGTGAAGCTTCAGGACAGGATAGATCAGGCACGAGGTGGTTCGGACACATGAAGAGGATGCAGAAAGACTACCCGTAAGACCTTACCATACACAAGGAGTGGGAATAAGGCCAAAGGGGAGACCAACATGTCGGTGGAAAGAGCAGATAGCTGAGAGTGTTAAGGAGAAGAGGACAAGATTGGAACACCGTGGAAAGAGAGGAGTGGTGGAAGACCAGGAAAAATTGAGAGGCTTGACTTCTATGCCGACTCAGCCAGGAGGAGACTAGAAGGAATAGAATAAGGAATGAAGAGATCCGACAGACAGAGGGTGTGGTGAAGGTTCAGGACAGGATAGATCAGGCACAGATGAGGTGGTTCGGACACATGAAGAGGATGGATGCAGAAAGGCTACAGGAAACTGCAAAGGATGATGATGAAGTCACAACATTAAATTGTATTTTTATTATTACGTATTACTTTGTCTTTTGTATTTGTAGTTAAATACATTGTGTATTAATTTCATTTTGTATATCTCTTACAAGCATAAATGTATTATCTTACTTGTAGCTTACTGCTCCATATGCAGTTTATTATATATGTAACATTACATTGACAAGGGTTAGGTGGCAGAGCAGCCTATAGGCTGAAATTTGCTTGCTTAATAAAGAAATTTATTATTATTATTTATTATTATGCACCCTTGCTAAAGTTTAGACAATATGACAATACTTCAGGAACAAACTATGTAATCACAGTTTCCTATTTGTTGCAACATACTTAACATTGAATAGAGAATAAAACCACTATATAAAGTGGTTACACTTTCTAGAACTCAAAACGTAGATGTTAGTTTTCATTACAGGTTAAAAAACATCTGCTTGGTGTCAGATGATCAGCCTCTCAAAAAAAATGCCAAAATGGCATTTCATTGCATCTACCATAGCAATGAAAGATTTGCCCAGTTATTAATTTTAACACTAAACTAACTTCGAACTTACCTTCCCCCTTCCAGGAAATTGCACACATTATCATCTCGCTTTGACACAAGCTGGAATGTTTCTTTTATAATCTGTTGTTGCATGTCTTCATTCTGCAAAACAATTACATATATTTAAGAGAACAAGTGAATTTTAAAAAGAACAGTCTCAAAAGAATCACATACTCAGTGACGTGCACTGAGGAGTAGCTAGTCTAGCAGAGATAGATTAATCAATCTCACATCTCTAATTATTTTCAAATCACAATATTTATTGTCTTGTTAAAGCCACAGTTCATATGCAACACTTTCTTTCTCATGCGTTTCTCGTCCCTCGGTGTGATCCGCGGACAAAACTGGCCTAGCTCGCTCTTCTTCCGCCTTAGCAGTTCCAGGTAGAAACGGGTTTCCTAAGGAAAATAGAAGATTTCTGCCTCTACTTCCCTTGCCCCCTCGCCCCCGCTGCAATGGTTGAAAGCCCGTGCTTTCAGGTCCCTCAGTATCTCCTATAGGACAGATAGGGGATTGGTTTCCATTCGATTCCTTTGTAAATCCTCTAAAGAACTCAAGGGAAAATTTTCTGCAGTACTTATGTTCTCTGTATTTACACAACATTTTACACGTTGTACAATATGTATGTATAATACATAATACCTTCTTTATTACTTTGTTACTGTTGTTTTCTGATGCAAGTAGCAAAACTAGTTCAATAATAAAATAAAATTACACTTCTTTCCATGTAATTAAGAACAAAGATGACCAGTTTTCTAGAACTTTAAACAACTCTGAAACAATTTCAACATATCTGATATAGAACATTGAAATATTTTCACACTTTTCATAGATATTTATAAATAGATACAATATCAATTAATCTGAAATGCGTACAATAATAGTTAAGACAAACAAATTATTGGAATTTTTAAAACACATAAAAATGAAGTGACAATTATTAGTACCGATGTAAAAAGGAATAATAAGTTTCTGAGACTGAAATATAAAACAAGAAATGTATGTAATGTCTGATACAGCAAATTAAGAAACTTTACTTCTCAGAAGCTTCAAGTTTTTTTCATTGTTCTACAATAGTCTTTGCTTCTTCTTGCATCATTTGTTGTTTGACTTGTAAAGCACGGATCTCACTTGCTTTACGTTTCATTTCTTTTGTCTTCTTTGTGATCACATTTCTTTCTCATCTTCTGGAATGCTTCCTCGTATCTAAGATGTGCACCTTTAACACTCTGGATCATATCTTTGCTTACTTCTACATTTGACACTCCTCCTACCACTTTCACTGCATCATAAACTTGCCGAATAGCCACAACAGACTCTTCTTTCAAGTTTTCTATTAAAACCTGCTTATTTACAGAAAACCCACTTTCCACATATATATTGTCATGTGATAAAATCAAAACCACTTAACCCTAGAACACTACCGTACGTAAAATTTACTTGTGCTTCGTGCTCATTTCCCTCCATTACCTCCCACATCGCACCCACCTACCCCTCCGCCTATGGTATTCCTCTATCATTCTGTCAGGCACGTGGCAGCACTGTGGTAAGGAGGGCGGAAGCAGTGAACGACTTTAGTTTGTGCGTTATGTGGGACTCTGTACGTCAATAATACGTAGCGATAGTAACAGAAGAAAAATCTTGCACGTAATTTTGAAGTGCATGTAGTAATAACGCCATTTGTATTCACGTAAGATTTGCGTGAACTTTTCTATAATATGATCAACATAGCAGCGATCAATGGATACATTATTCACACTCACAACTTCTACAACAATCAGGGCAACTCAGAAAAGAGACTATTCTCACGAATTCAGTTCATGCTTTTTGAAGGTACTGGGGAAGGAAGAGACAAGTACAGTAGCAGCCACGTCACAAGGGAACAGAAAGTATTGCAGTTTCTGCAACTACAAGAAAAGGAGGATGACAACTACATACTGCTCCTGTGGGAAGCCAATTTGTGGAACACTACCGTACGTAAAATTTACGAATGCTTTGCGCTCAAATTCCTCCCCTACCTCCCACCCACTCATCCTTCTGCCTAGCAGTGCCTCAAGTTATCTGTCGGACATAAGGGAACACATAAGGAGGGTGTAAGCTCTGATGGTCTTGATTTGGTTTGTTATGTTGTGTACTGTACATCAATTTTACTTATCTGTGTAAAACCAGAAATATCTTTCGAACGTAATTTTGACATTTGTAAATTTGATTTGGATACTTAGATTTTGAAAACGAAAGTTTAAAAGCATGCACTATTTTCTTGCAAGACTTAAAAATTACATTTGTTCCTTATTTACAGCGTTATGAATATTATTATTGTTTGCTTTTCATTGTTCGAACTTTTCGCCTTCATTGTTAATGTAAGAATGGGCTTGTCAAGCAAGACCTCTTAAAATATTCTATGTTTAATAAAACCATGTTTATACATTTTAAAATGATGAATAAAATTACAATATAAGGAAAAATAAACAAAATAATGTTCACAATGAATAGAAATTTGTTTTCATGATGTAGAGGTTGTTTTAAAAATAGATTTCTTCATGTACGTAAAATTTACGTAGCGGTAGTTATACTGTAATATTGAAACACGGTAGTGTTCTAGGGTTAACAGTGCTCCATAACTCAGAGAAGTCATCCTTGCCCTTCATGACACCCATAAAAAAAGAATCTAGTGCATCAGTTTTGATTGATAAGTTACAAAACTTTTCTTTCAATTCCTTTTCACTACTGACGTTGAGCAACAATGTCTTAAACTGGCGAATTACTTTATCACCAGTTGCAGCCTTCATTCTCTTTCTCCTGAGAAGTTCCTGTATCAGGTCTTACATGCGCTGAGCACATCGCATGTATGTCATGTAAAAGATCCAAATCTGTTAATTAAATTTTAAAAAGTGCAAAATTTATGAGGGTATACACTTGGTCACCAGCCCTGGAATCACATTTAAAAACAAGAAACAAACAAATAGATATGAGTTCTTGCTGAAAGATAAATGCTACAACAGCTTGGACTATCGACAGACAGGAGCATATTATAATCCCTCAGTTTTGCTTCATTGGGAACCATTAATCAATTACAAAATTTTCCCTGAGATTTGTATTTTTTTCAAATTCCTTGAGATTTCCAGGTTTTCCAGGTGTGTGGGAACCCTGTACGATACCTAGTATGTCTCAGTGCATTCTTTCAATCAACTGCACGCCCCTCCCTCTGCATGACGTAGTTCCTTCGAGTAGAAACTGCACAGGTTGCACACCTGTCTGCAGTGTTGCCAACTGCAATAGATTTCCACTACTTAGAAAGGGAACTCAAAGATTCGTAAGCCACATCTCCAATGAAATGAGATTTAAGAATGTTGCTACTTTTCCCCCCACACACATTGAAATAGGTTTTCCGTGGTATAGCCTCCATAAGAATGTGTCGTAAACAACCAATAATCCAGGGCACTACTGGAACATGTCACCTTCGATGCCAAGGTCGCGAGTAGAGCAACACACTGTTCTGCTGCGAACACCAGAGATGTAGCCAGGCAGGAGCCAGGGGCATTGCCATTACCCTCCCCACCTTTCTGAAGTTTGGTAAAAAGGGGGTGGGTAGAAGTCGGTTCTAACGCATTTGTGTTGAAACAAAGGATTTGAAATATTTTTTCAACACGTTAATTTCATATTAGCTAAGAATGGAAAACAAGCAAACAAACCTTTTTTTTTTGAAAGAAAGAAAGTTAATGATAAATGCATTCCCAATGTACATATGGCATAATTTTCATGTACAATATTTTATTTTCGCATATGCAACATGCAACAACGTAAAATAAGAAAATACATATGAAACATAAAAAAAAAGGTAAAGCGCTCCCCTGTGCTTAGCACCATGCCATGAAGGCGTATAGGGGGTGTGGGGATAACGCCCCACACTTTCTTGATCCTGTTGTGAGTGGGGGGTGATGTGATAAGCATCATGACCCTGGCTGCCTTCACCCCCCCCCCAGGGTTTCCCCCAGGTATGCATGTCATTCGACGCTGTGTGGGTACCGGGGCTGCTTCCAACATTAGAAAAGTTCCCGGATTTAAACCAGCCGGGTATCGAACCTGGGACGCATTACCGACTGAGCCATATGCAATATGTTAACACTAAATTGTGTACGTATTCAAAGTTTTAATGCATATTTAAATACATTACATAATCAATTCATCAATCTCATAACAAACCAACATTGATAGCACTGTTGGCATGGGCCACCATGGCCTTCTCTGTTTTAAAACGTTTTTCATTTAGATGGTTCGGCTCCCAGGGCCGACTCCCGCTACCCCTAGATACGGCATTGAACTTGATGATACTGTATAATATATTATATTTCTAGTTTCATAAAATTTGAAATGAAGGGGTTGCAATTGCTCCTCTGTTCCCACTCTGTAGGTGCTCTTGGCCGTCTGGAAGGAAAATACAAGAAAAATATGAAAACTAATTCCATCTTGAGTATCCTGTAGCCCTCCTACTCTTAAATTCTGCTATACTGGTTTCTCTTGTACATTAACGTTTGTCCCCCACCCCTCCCACTAGACTTCATTTCCCTCCAAGGTTAATGAGCAATGTGAGAAAGTCATGTAAGTCACCCCTATAGTACCAGTGTGGTAAGAATTTACAATATAGAGAAAGTCTCCAATTTCGTTAATTTTCGGTATACTAACTAATTTTGGCCTCCTAATCACGAATCTGTTGTAAAAAACCGGGGGTCACTTCTGGAAATTGTACATTTTGATGAAAAATTGTTCGTTAGCACCAAAAACCATCCACGGGTAGCGCCACAAACCACTGACGTTAGCCCCAAAAACCATCCACGGGTAGCACCACAAACCATTGACGTTAGCCCCAAAAACCATCCACGGGTAGCCCCACGAACCATTCACATGAGGTTAGGTTAGGTTCCATTAGCACTCATTTTACCCTTAAATTCATCGAAAACATAGGGATCGTACTAGAATTGAACATCATAAATCATTTTCTTGTAAAACAACGGCGTGGTGGGACACAATGACAGGAGATTACATTTTTGTTCGTAAAACTACGCATATACACCTATATATAAAAAAAATTCAATCGGCTTTTTTTCAAATTTTCATATGTGACCTCCGGTTTTTTACAACAGATTCGTGATTAGGAGGTCAAAATTGGAGAATTTCTCTATATTGTAAATTAGCTCCCACAAAACATCCGATTTTAACGTGTCTCCGATATAAGGAATTGCTACTGTTTTATTAATATACACATTTATATACGGTATAATTTAACAATACAGGGAATTTCTCCAATTTGTTTGAAATTTCGGATACTTACTAATTTGGGTCTTTTAATCATGAATCTGCACTTAAAATTTGGCGCTCACGTATAGAAATTCCTGAATTATGGCTAGCCCCACGAACCAATGGTGCGTGGTTAGGTTAGGCTAGGTTAGGAAACATAGTTAAACAATTTTAGGGTCGTAGTAATATCAGGAATATATATATTTCGTTCTTTAAGTATTCGAAACGGAAATTCTTGCGATAAATAATGAGCAATTGTGCATTGTCGGTTGCGATGACTGACCCTTTTATTTTGCAAGTTTTACACGTGAGCGCCAAATTTTAACTTCAGATTCGTGATTAGGAGCCCTAATTTAGTGAGTATGCCAAATTTCAAACAAAATGGAGAAATTCCCGGTATTGTAAAATCGCTCCTTATATACTTCGTGGTTGCTAACGAAAGGCGATGAGAAATGGAGAAGAAATAAGTCGGTCTAATTCCTGTGTTCTGGGGATTGCTGGCAGGATGCAGTTTCCTAAGAGATGAGGCTCTTTGTTGTCCGTTATGTTATCGATATTATTCCAGTCAAGTATATTCAGTAACATTATCGTATAAGGGAAACGGATTCCTTCAAATTTACAGGGGAAAGTACTTACAGAAATCATTTTCTTTAGCGTTGTGGAAGTTCCTGAATGTAGATTTGATCCATTTTAATGTGAATGCGTGTTGTTTTCTGAGAAAATCTCTGTCCGACACGCTGTTTCTGCTCCCGCCATTTGCTTTCTGCGCGAGAGTGCAATGTTCCGTGTGTTAAGATGATGCAACCCCGTAGCCAGTGTTTCAGCCTTGCCATGTTTTCACTAGAACATGACGTGTCGAGTATTTTTATATATATATATTTTTTTAACTATGCTTGCCTAACCTAACCTTACAGAAAATGGTTTTTGGGGCTAACGTCACAGCGAATTTACAATATAGAGAAAGTCTGCAATTTAGTTAATTTTCGGTATAACTAATTTTGACCTAATCACGAATCTGTTGAAAAAAACCCGGGAGTCACATCTGAAAATTTGAAAAAAAGCTGATTGAATTTTTTTTATATATAGGTGTATATGCGTAGTTTTACAAACAAAAATGTAATCTCCTGTCATTGTATCCAACCACACCGTTATTTTACAAGAAAATGATTTATGATGTTCAATTCTAGTACGATCCCTATTTTTTTCAATGAATTTAGGGGTGAAATGAGTGCTAATGGAACCTAACCTAACAGGCCTAACCTAATCTCGTGTGAATGGTTCGTGGGGCTACCCGTGGATGGTTTTTGGGGGTAACGTCAATGGTTTGTGGGGCTACTCGTGGATGGTTTTTGGGGCTAACGTCAATGGTTTGTGGAGCTACCCATGGATGGTTTTTGGCACTAACGAACAATTTTTCATCAAAATGTACATTTTTCAGACGAGATCCCCGGTTTTTTACAACAGATTCGTGATTAGGACGCCAAAATTAGTTAGTATACCGAAAATTAACGAAATTGGAGACTTTCTCTATATTGTAAATTCTTATCCTAACGTCAATGGTTTGCGACGTATTAGCATAATTTCAAATCCAGGCACGAAAGCAGATATTTTCCGGTGAACACTGCATAAATCGACAAATCACTCTCAGAACGCCCCCTAAACCAGTACGCTATCACGGCCACAATGTGTTACAGATTCGAAACAATAAGTAACAGTAAGTACTCGTAAATCTAAGAAATAGACATTGATATGCATTATTTCACTGTAGGAAATGTTCCACATTCGAAAATAACACCTTAGCAATGTAAAGAAGTCCGAAATATATGATTCGTAGGTGTTTCCCTCATACGATAATAGTACCGTATATTCGAATCCCAAATTAATTGTTTGTGTTCGTTGTTAAAACAAAAACTCTCCCCCCCCCGGAAGAGTTTGGTGGGGGGATTTCAGGACAAGATTGTTGGTGGGGGGAATTCCCCCCCTATGATTTTGCACCCTACAATAACACATTTCCGCGAGATAAAAAAAAGATTGAAAACTTTCAAAAAACAACATAATCTTCGTAAAACATGCAAAATATTTCTATCTCGAAAGGGTAAAGATGGTCCGGGTACCAACATCTGTACAAACTTTGACTTCCCTTCATTCTTTTATTGAGCTACATAATTTACATGGACATGTTTTTGTATAAACATGATAGGTAGAAAATATTGTGAAAAAAATAAGATTCTTATGTAATAGTTTAAAAAATACTAATTGATTCATTGTAATTCACAAACGACTACTTTCAGTAGCCAATGACCTCATGCTATGCACTTCGATAATACTTACAAAGTATTGATAAAACTTGGAGAGCCTTGGTTTCCCATGATTATTGAATACTAATATTGCTTTAATCATCTTCTAACTAGCACTAAAACTGCACTTAAAACACTGACAATCGCCATACGAAATTGGACTGATTCACCAATTTATTGACAGACAAACATGATTGCAGCCGACTGCACACCATTTCTCACTGTTGCCAGATAAGGAAAAAGAAGTGTTCACAATACAAAAAGTACAATATTACTTTTGACGTCTTCATCAGTGCAGAGCTACATGCTCCGTGCCTGTGCACAGCATTTTACGATTTGATTTGTGAGAAATTAAAACGCAAACTTTCATTTAAGATTCGAACATTATAAATGTAAGAAACAAATTGGTTTTCCCACAGTTCGCCATCCAATACATTTCGATGTAACACGCCGCGACTAACGCTTTTTATAGGGGTGTGCAGGATCACGAAAAGTCGGGACTGGGATCGGGGAAAAAAAATTTCCCTTCCCGATCCCGATTTCGAGAAATGACTTCCCAACTTTTCTGGATCCCGAGCACTCGGGAAATAACGAATAGTCATTTTAAAATGTTGTTATTTCTCGACGTTTTCTGTATTGCAATTGTCTGGAACGTATCGGAAATTGTTTGTTTTTATTCCAGAAATGCTAAAACAATCAGTTAAGTTGAAAATGACGTGTAGAATTCGAGATTTTGAGACCTTCGGGAAATTTCGAACGAATTTTTCCCGTCTCAAATGTCGGGATTAAAAAAAAAATTCCCGTCCCGACCAAACAAAAAAATCTGTCCCGCACACCAGGGGGTGCCCACAGGGAAGGTTCATGACGCGCCTGCGTCATGGGAATTTTTGGGAGGGGCAAAATTTTATACCAATTATATCTTCACACAAAAATGGGGGGGATCGTATCGTTTGATTGACTTGTTATTGATTTTTAGTTTTGATCATTATGTACAGCGTATCTGATAGGGTTGAAATGAAACACCACCTCTTATATCTTTAGAATTGGTTTGGATTGAGGGGGGCGTGGAATTGGCATTAATATAAGCATAGGCGCCGACTCCATGGGGCTTGGGGGGCTCGAGCCCCTCCAATGTTAACGATGTGGGGGCAGAACCCCCCAAATAATTTTGCTTAAGAGGATCTAATGTATTATTAGATGTATCTAATGTATTATTAGACCGCTAAACCATCAACTTTGGGGGGCTATGACCGGAGACAGCAAAACACATGACTTATTACTATATACTAAGTATATAATTATTATTTACATATATTAATCAGAGACATAATGAATTTAGCAACGACTTGTTAAAGACTGTTTGGGAATCCCCTAAAAGACTGCAAATATTTAGGAATATTTTTCATGTGAATGAGAAGGCTGACCATACTGGACTGCGACCAATTTGCCCTCGTCGGTGGACGTTGAGAGCCTCCAGTATGCAACAGATCTTAAGGAACTATGAAAACCTTCTCAATTTTTTTGAGAAATTTTCTGAAGAAGATTCTACTGACGCAGCATCAAAATGTTCTGGATACCTGGAGACAATGTTTCACTTCAAGACACTTTTCTTTCTCTCCCTCTACTGCCATGTGATGGGTCCAATAGAAGAGGTAAACTGTAATATTCACTTTCCACTCATTGGTGCTAAAGGAGTGGAATCAAACTAAAATACTTGACTGACATCTTTCAAGAAAAGCGAATGAGTTTTCAACAGTTCTGGCAGAAATGCACAAAGGGCAAACCCAGCCTCGTTGATGAGCCAGAATTGCCCCGGCAACATCACGTCCCTAAGAGACTTGAAAATCCTGATGCTGCCAAAACTCACAAGTTCTACACTCCAAAATAGCATTATAAATCAATATACACTGACGTCTGTGACACACCAAAATCATGTGTTAAACAAGGACATGAATCTACAGGACTACAAAAAGTAACAGCCGTAGACAAAGAATGCATCTGAGCTGTGAACAGTTGCACAACAAACTTTCAGCAAATGCGAGAATTCTTTCGCCAAGATTTGGATGCCGATAGGCTCTCCTTACACATGTCCATGCTTGGTGATATCGCCAAACAGAAGAAAGTGGTTCTAACTACCATGCGTGACATAAGGAAGTTTCTTTTGGAAGATAGCACCCTCCAGGAGCTTCTGCCTGAAGTTGCCAAATTCATGATGGTCCTCCGCACTGTGCCAGTGACGACAGCCACAGCTAAAAGGTCATTCAGTGCTATTCGCCGACTAAATACATATTTGAGATCTACAATGGGGTAATGTAAATACATACTTTTCAATAAAAATGTTAATTATCTAAAAAACAAATGAGCGGACACAAAAGACATAAAGAGACTTTGAAACATTTGCATGAGGAATATAATAGCTGCTTAAAAAACTAATATACGAAGACGTATTTTTTATTTTTCAAAAAGGGAAGGAATGAGTCATTTATTCATTTATTTCAGTGATCAGAGCCCCCCCCCCCAATAATTTTGACAAGTCGGCGCCCCTGAATACAAGATTAGTCGAGCAGACAGTGCAGAATAAGGTGACTAACAATGGCAGTGAACCTAAGGTATTTACATATATTGCTTAAATATGTCTGTCTTATACAGTGATGTAATAACAGGGGGCAGGGGGTCATTACCCATCCAACCTTCGCCGGAAGTCAATTCTAGGGTAGGAAGGGGGAGGAACAAACATTGACGGCCAAGGGTTCCTGCAGGGGGCACAGAAGAGTAATTACAACTTCTATTTCAAATGTTATGCAAATATAAATTCATTTTGTAAAATTTTCTTGTTTGCTTCGCTCGCATTGTCTGCTTTTATCGTTTTCGTCAAGTTCAGAGCTGTAGCTAAGGGCGGCGGGAGTCGGTCATGGGACGCCGAATGATCTAAAAAAAAAGTTGTAAAAGAGAGAATGCCATTGCGTCCAGTGAAATTATTTGCGCCGTATTAGATCAATATTGTTTTCAATCATAAAAATTGGATCTAAAAATTTCCTTGCTCGCTTCGCTTGCATTCTACTTGTTTTCAGCAATGTAATGCATTTTTGTATTGCATAAGCTTTGAATACGTACACAATTTAGTGTTAGCTTGTTGCATATGTGTTTTCTATTTTATGTCGTTCCATGTTGCATATGTACGTATGTTGTACATGAAAGTTTACACATGCATCTTCAGAATGCATTTATCATTCATTTTCTGCCATTGAAAAATACAGTTTGTATGCTTGATTGACGGTGTTGAAAAAATATTTCAAGTAGTTTGTTCCAAACAAATGCTTTAGTAGTGTAAACGTGTTGTTTCAAAATAATACTTTGTAGGTATCCTCTTTTTTTATCAATTGAATATCAGTTTTTGACATATTTTGACAATTTTTTGTCGATGTTTTAGCGTTTAGCGATGTTTTAGTACAATTTTCAATGCACTTCTTTTTTTCCCACCTCATACTTGTAGGTATATCACGATCTTACGTGATATAACTTAACCTATTCTTTTTTCTTACGATTCTTTTTTTTTTACGATCTTCAGTGATATAACTTAACCTAAACTGCTTCCACTTACCGGCAGTTATTGTAGAAGTAAAGTTTTGCTGTTTACACGTAATGCTACTGTTCGCTCGGAAAAAGCTCCTCTTCTGGTGGTGGCAAGCATCGAAAACGTGAGAGACAGCAAGTGATTTTCTCCTCAAAACATTTTCAGTTTTGTAGTAAGATTTGACCCAAATAACGAAATTGATGCAAGTAAAAAAATGACCAGGATGTATAGACGATAGCCCCGCCTGCTGAATGCGCATCCAACAAACAATGGAAAAACGGTACGACAAATCCAAACTTCTAATTTTTCTGTCGTCGAACAACAACGGGGGAAAAAGGCTTGCTCTGCATGTGTTTTCTGGGTCGCGATAATTTTCGCACCGACAAAGACTCCCGAGGAGAGTCGATTCCACACGGATGAGCTTCGAGTCCGAGGGGAAGCCGATTCCAAACGCGACCGGCGAACGACAGCCCGAACTGCCGGCGAAAGATCCTATCATCTCCACCATCCACCCAGCACGAGCTTCAGCGGTGATCTTTTTCTAGGTCGGAGCAATTTCTGCGCCGCGAGTTCCACACGGATGAGCTTCGAGTCCGAGGGGAAGCCGATTCCAAACGCGACCGGCGAACGACAGCCCGAACTGCCGCCGATAGGACTCCCTCGCTCTTTCTCTCCGCCTCCCAGTCAGCCAGCAAGCGAGCAGCTCTTTTTCCAGTTTTCTAGGTCGAGACAGAACAGCGGTCGGTGACGATATCCGCTACCGGCGAACGGCAGCACGAACCGCCGCCGATAGATCCCTCGATTCTGTCGCACTACTTTCGCATCGCCTGCTTGTTTTTCTGGGTCGTCAGAAATTTTCGTACCGACGGTGCTGCGCAGTCGAGTCAGGATTGGTAGCAAAAGTGGTGGACGAGCATCGAGTCCGAGGGGGAAACGCAACCGGCGAACGGTAGCCCTGACTGCCGCCGATAGATCCCATGATTCTCTCGCACTTTCTCTCGGACTCCAAACCGTAAGCGCGGTGGAAAAAATGAGTGGCTGCAGAATTTTATCGACGTTTGGCGAGTTGCAAGTGGATTGGAGGGGAAGCTGATCCCGAAGGAGATCGGCGGACGGCGGCTCAGGCTGCCGGCGAAATAAACTTTTGATGCCCCCGTACTTTTTTTTCTTCCACCTAGCAAACTGTAGTTTTGTTGCATGTGGTGGACAAGACGAGAGGGTAGATGCGATAGTCCTGTGCGCGTGTGTGTCCTATCATTTTTGCGAAATATTTTTTTTTTCTGTTCTTGTGTGCATGTGTGCCCTCTCGTCCCTCTGGGAATAAAAAAATATTGTGTACAGTCATGTAGTTTTCGCATAAAAAAGGTATAATTCTGTATTTCTTGTTCATCTCACGTCTTATGTACTTCACTTTCCGGTGATGGTGAGGATACCTAATAGTCTAAGGTTTTCTTGGTCATCGTGATGGATTCTGGTTTACAGTGTTAAATAACTTGTTTTTTTTTTTAATAAAAAATAACATGGGGGTGGTGGGTGCGTTTACTTCTGCGATCGCTCGTGCTTCCTCTCATCCCTTATCTATGTATCTTTGAGTACTATATATATGTAAAAAATGATGACACAGAGAGTGCATCAAGTTGTTATTTTTGGGGGTGTGATGTGTTTGTTTTTGTAGCAGACGTCCCAAATTGTTTGGTGTTTAGAATCTCGAGCGACCTCGGAAAGGTAGCGGTTTGAAGTTCAAAAATAACCCTCGGCAGTGCACTCGAGTTTTCCACCACAAATCAAGAACTTCAAGGGCGTAAACAGTTACGGAAGCACCGAACCTTTTCGGGCCTTGTTGGAGAAGAAGTTAATGATGCAGCCCGAGGCTGCCGCGTCATTTGGATGCCGCCGTTTATCCCGCCTACCTTGTTTCGCGGACCATAGGCGGGGAGATAGCTTAGTAATAAAGACCGTCATCTGCATGGGCCGTAGGCGGGGAGATAGCTAGTAATAAAGACCGTCATCTGCGGCAACCCTCTTTTTCCCCCAGCCGCCGCGCGGCTTCTTTTCACGCTCGGAGGAAGAGGAAAAGTTCCTTGTTACCGCCTCTGGAGCTGCAATCAAGAGATATTATATCTCTCTTAATCTCTTAATGAGGAAAATTGCAGGCGCCGTGCCTGCTGTGTTTTTCTTCAAAAAAAATAATAGAAGGAAGAGAGTCAACTTGAGCATGCTATACAATTTTTTTTTCTTTGAGTATACGCTGTATAGAATACAAAAGCTGTGCATGAAAGTAGTTTCAACAATAACCATGCAATAAGAGAAAGAGAGCATGAGTGGTGTGTATCTGTTAATATTATAATTTTTTAATAAAGAGGGAGAGGATAATAGAAAAGAACTATACGACGACCTCGATGCACACCCACACGCATATATGATATACGTACAGTAACTGTAGTATGAAAGCTTTTTGTTTTCCTTTTCTTGATGGTGACAATATTTAACCCCCTTTTCCACGCTTAGTCTGGTGCTCTCTCTCCCTCGAGTTCCCGTACTACGTTTGCGGTTGCGACATGTAGGACTTAGTTTGAAATACCTGCACTCTGTATTGCCCCCCCCCCCCCCCAAGCGTGTAATATACTATATGGTTGGAAATCAAATGTTATGTAGTGCATACCACGCACAAAATAAATCAATCTATCTAACAACTGCAGTAACGAGGAGGGACAAGGGAGGTGGGACTCTTTCTACCGTTCATTTCGTCTTCGAGGCGCAGTCGTTTCCACGTTCATACAACTGGAGAAGAAGGGCCGTGCGTGTAGTGTTGGGGGTTTGTACCATATTTTTTTTTTGACTAGCGATCGGAAAATAGTCGGGATTCCCTAGGGCGTATGTTTTTGAGACGCAAACGCATGTCGGTCAGGCGATGGTACCTGAGATCCTTCGGGTAGAAAGAGATCACCAAGCAGGAGTAAGCGTTCGCCAAGTCCATGATGTCTTGACACCCCGAGAAATTCTATATAAAATAACATACCTGGAAATTATATTCACGTTAAGTTGAATTTTGATTTTTGTAATCACCCCGAGAAATTCTATATACAATAACATACCTGGAAATTATATTCACGTTAAGTTGAATTTTGATTTTTTGTAATCAACCCGAGAAATTCTATATAAAATAACATACCTGAAAATTCTATTCACAGTAGATTGAATTCTTGAGTTTTGTATTCACACCCAAGAAATTCTATATAAAATAACATACCTGAAAATTGTATCCCTATATACTAGACTTTTTGATTTCTGTGATTTTGGAGAAAGCAATGGCATCCACCACCAGTTTCAATCGTAAAAATGATAAAACTGAATGTGTTACTTGTGGGAAGCTAATCTCAAGGAACAATTTATCGGTACACAGGGCAAGATGTAGCGAAACAGCTTCGAGAATTAATCGTTCGTTACCTTATAAGCCTTGTGCTCGATGTAGAAAGATGATCAGCATTGCAAATTTAAGTAAACACATCAAAATTTGCAAACCATCGACCGGACAAGCATCGAAAAGGAAAATCGATAATTCAGAAACGGAAGCTTCCACTTCCAAGCAAATTAAATTATCTAATGAACGCAAACCAATTAGATCTGCATTCAACGACCAACTCCAGGATTTTTCAATTAAGTCAGAATCAGGCCGTGGCATCCTTAGTTTCTTGGATGAAACGAAAACATCTGTACTAAATATTTTAAAAGATAAACTTGAAAACAACTCTATAAAAGTATACGTTGTTCTGTTTTCTGAATACGAGAAAGTTGATGGCACAACGAGTATTTTTTATCATCGTACAAAAAACCAGACTCTTCATTTGGCGGACGTCGAAAATTTAGACAACTTCTATTATAAAGTTACCAATGAGCTGGTTAAGAAACATGACGATTTCGAGGCTAAAGGGTCGGGATGGTCTCTGTGTGGAAGTCCTCACACGTTAACTGTTTACGTGAACCAATTCTCGCCTCTTCGCGCTTCCAGCTACGTTCCTCTTCCACCGAACATTCAACACAAGAGGGCTGTGTTAAATATACAGAACAGCGATAACAAGTGTTTCCTTTGGTGTATATTGGCTGCACTGCATCCTGTTTATTGCAAAAATAATCCACAGTGGGTTGGACATTACAAACAATACGAGTCCGAGTTGAAAGTGTAATGTCTGGCATCGAATACCCGGTGATATTGTCGGATATAACAAAGTTTGAAAATCGTGCAGGAAAACGCATCGCTATTAATGTATATTCCTTCACGTCAGATAAATATCTCGTGCATCCCGTCAGGATAAGCGATATCGACGATGACGATGCTCGTGTAATAAATCTTCTTCTTATTTCCAACGAGGATGTTCATCACTACACGCTAATTCGTTCTCTATCACGTTTGGTCAGAAGTCAAACTAACAAGCATGCAAATAACATCGAAGTTTGCCCGAGATGCCTAACCACATTCAACGATAAAGAACAAGTCGATTATCAAAATTACACCGGACGTCAGATTGCTATCGATAAACTTGTTCAACATAAAATTTATTGCGGTGACAACAGTAAAAAAAAGTAAAAGTAAAGTGTTCCCCTGTGCTTAGCACCACGCCATGAAGGCGTATAGGGGGTGTGGGGGTAACGCCCCACACTTTCTTGATCCGGTCGTGAGTGGGGGTGATGTGATCAGCACCACGCCCCTGACCGCCTTTACCCCCCAGGTTTCCCCAGGTACCCATGTTATTCGACGCTGGGTGGGCGCCGGGGCCGCTTCCATCGTTAGAAAAGTTCCCGGATTTGAACCGGCCGGGGATCGAACCCGGGACCTTTAGCTTGGTAGTCAGACGCGTTACCGACTGAGCCACCGCGGCCACAACAGACCGGTTCGAATGTTGATGCCCGAAAAGAACGAAGTGGAAGAATTTAGGATGCACAAGGCATTGTTGGAACATCCCGCAATCATCGTTGCTGATTTCGAGGCGTTCCTCAAACCACTCTCATACTGCGATCCGGATCCCGAAGTTTCTTCCACCACACCTTACCAGCTTCACGAACCAAACAGTTTCGGTTACGTTGTCGTGCGACAGGATAAAATAGATGAACCGTACGTATACCGAGGACCCGATGCAATCGAACGCTTCTTCGAAAAGATGATCGAGGAGGTTGGGAAAATTGGATGCATGCTGCAAACATCGAAACCGATGCTTCCGTTATCTGCTATCGAACTTCAAAATTACTATGACACTGTCAAGTGTCCTGTGTGTGATAACCACTTCACAGACGACAATCGTAAAGTGTTTCACCATTCGCATACGGACGGTCGCTTCATAAGCGGAATCTGTAATGCATGCAACCTCAAAATCCAAAAACCAAAATTCGTCCCCATATTTTTTCACAATGGCTCTAATTACGATTTTCATCTCTTAATTAGGAAACTCGGATACGACACTCAAAAAATAGATATTCTTGCTCAAAACGAAGAACGATACATCTCTATAAGTAAGAAAGTTATGATTCCTGAGACTAAAAATACCATCGAGATGAGGTTTCTGGATTCATAAAAATTTCTCTCTGCCAGCCTGGACGCTCTTGCCAGCAAACTTTTAGACGAACAATTCAAAATTACTAAAGCTAGTTTTCCCAACGTAGACATAGAACTCGTTAGACGTAAAGGGATTTATCCTTACGAATATGTTAGTGATAATTCTAAATTTAATGACGACGCTCTCCCACTTCCAAGAGAATTTTACAGTAGACTCAGAGAGAAAGGAATTACGGACGAAGAATACCAACACGCGCAACTCATGTGGGATAAATTAGAATGTAGGACACTCGGAGACTACCACGATGCCTACTTAAAATTAGACGTAACGATACTCGCGGATATTTTTGAAGCGTTCAGGAAAACGGCAACGAATATTTATAAATTAGATCCAGCGTATTTCTATAGCCTACCGGGATTAGCGTGGTCAGCAATGTTATTCCAGACAAAGGTCAAGCTGGAACTGATATCGGACGTGGACATGTTACTTTTCATCGAGAGGGGGGTTCGGGGCGGGATGGTACAATGTGTACAGAGATATGCAAAAGCCAAGAACGTGCACATGAAAGATGATTATGATTCAAATCGAGCATCGAATTACATCTTCTACGCCGACGTTAATAATCTCTACGGACATGCCATGGTACAGAAACTTCCTTACGGGGGATTCGAATGGGCATCAATAGATATAGAAAATTTCGATGATAGTGAGTATGGCTTCTTCGCAGAGGTGGATATCGAATTCCCCGACCATTTACACGATCTGTTCAGCGATTTACCACCGGCATCCGAGTTCAAATCTTCGCCTCATTCTAATCAATGCAAGCTTTTATTGACTCTAGAGGGGAAAAAGAGATACGTTATTCATTACTCGAATCTCCGATTCTTGATCGGGAAGGGTGTTAAGGTAGCGAATATTAGAAGAGTCCTCAGGTTTAAACATTCCGAGTGGCTCAAACCGTACATTGAAACAAACACGCAACATAGGACAGTTGCCACTTCCGATTTAGACAAAGATTTTTTTAAATTGATGAATAACGCGGTGTATGGCAAGACGATGGAAAACGTGCGGAATCATGTAGACGTGAAATTGGTTTCAGATAAAAATAAATGCATGAAGTGGGTGGCCGATCCTAGATTCAAGTCGAGAAAAATTTACAATGAGAATTTGGCACTTTTCAATCTAGATATAAAATTGATGAAATTCAGAAAACCAATTTACGTTGGCGCAACGGTTCTCGACTTGTCGAAACTTTACATGTTCGAATTTCATTATGACGTGATGAAACCCTTCTTCAATGATAAGATATCACTTTTGTGCACGGACACCGACAGCTTCATTTACAGCATACAGACACCTAACCTCTATGAAGACATAAAAAATTCTTCCATGCTTGAGTATTTCGATACTTCTGCATATCCTCAACCCAACAGATTTGGGATTCCTTCCCTCAACAAAAAAGTCCTAGGTAAACTGAAAGATGAATGTAACGGTGATATTATTGTCGAGTTCGCGGGTTTGCGTTCGAAAATGTATGCCATGAGAACAGAAAGTAGCGTCACGAAGAAAGCAAAAGGTGTGTGCAAGAATACGGTGGAGAACAAACTCACCTTCCACGATTACATCGATTGCCTTTACTCACAATCGACGATACTAAGTATAGAACAAAGAATCCAAAGTGTAGACCATGTGATTACAACAAACAAAGTTAGGAAAGTAGCATTAGATCCGCATGACGATAAAAGATGTATTTTGTCTTGTGGAATCCACACGTTGCCTTGGGGGCATTATCGTTTAGAAATTAGTAAAAATTGTAGGCAATGCAAATGAAAAAAAAAAAAAAAAATTTAACTGTCTCAAATTATCACACACACAATAAATAACTAGCAAGGACAATGAATCTCTTTGGTTTCCGAAAGCAAACAATGGAGACTGTACACCGCACGACAGATCATGAATTTCTACCTTCCGTGTTAACTAAACTCAACGGTCTACTGATTATTCACCTCAACAGCATTTGGACAAAATTGGACGAGGACGTGGGCAAGATTTTTTATGTCTTCAATAACAATTTACATTTTTACGAGATTCCGATCGACGGGAAACTTCGGATCACCGTGAATCCGGAGAACGAAGGGCGAAAAATCAAAATTTCTACCGGCAAGAATATTTTTCGAATGAAGCACGACAAGGTGCTTTCTAACATGGCGTACGATGTGTCTGCAGGCGATTGTTTATAAGTGGAACTCCTCGGAGATTACGACAAACTCATTCCTCTCTTCGTAGAATTACGAATCACCTATCATATTATAAATAACCGTTAACAAAAAATGCCTAACGACATTTTCGGCCACACCAAGCGTGTAGACCACGCAGAAGAGATTCTCATGCTCGATGCTCGAGTTAAAAAGTTGAGGAGCGATTTGATCGCTTTGCAGGAGACCTTAAACAAAAGTTTAGAGTCGGAAATCGCTACGCTCCAAACGCAATGTCTCGATCCTATTCTGAAAAATCGATTCCGAACTGAAAACACTCATAAAAAATTATGTTGACGTACCTTCTTACGACAACGTTCAAAATATACAGTTGAGCGTGGATTCGCTTCAAAATGATTTGGCCAAATTACAGCAATTTCAAGCGAAAGATTTGGAAAAATTGAAACTCGAAATCGAAGAACGAACTTCCGCAATTGAAAAGAATTTCTCTGAACATCAAACCGTCGTGAATGATATCGATGTAGAACGCTTGCATGTCGTCGTTTCTAAACTACAAGAAGAATTCACCAGCACGTTGGAAGGAATTAAATCCAAGTTACAGACTTTGGAAGATACCATGACAAACCTACCATCGTCAGACGAACTGCAGGTCATCGGTAAAAGCGTTGCGAACATAAAAATTCAATTGGAGGCTTATCAAGATTTCGAACACATTCAAACCACCATCGCTACGCTTCAGGCGTCTTTGGAGTTGATCAACGAAGAAATTAAAAATATTCACGTTCAAGCAAGCGCGTTGACGAGTATTCAAGACACGTTAAGCACGGTTCGGCAGAAGATCGAATATTTAGAAAATTTGAACGTGGAATCGAACGTTGCTCATTTTCATCACGTACTGAACAAAATACAGGGTGACTTGGAATCGTTACAGACGAGCGTGCCTTCGAAGGAAAATTGAAAACGGCAGTGACGGCATTATCCGATTCGAGTGACATCAAAAGTTCATTGAGCGATCTCGAAAGTACTGTGGCCAATCTCCCCACCTCCAAAGAATTACACGCTTTGAAAAGGAACATATCTCGAATGCTGAAACGACTAGAAACGGAAACGGCAAACGTGGAACAGATTCGAGATGAAATTACTTCGCTGGTGTCGACGTGGCCCACTTCGCAGAGCGTCACGGATCTTCATACGCAGTTTACCGAGATGCGAAGCATCGTGAACGATCTTACCGAGAAAAGTTCGAAATTGAATCAAGTTGAGAACCTTCAGAACATTGTCGTCAACATCAGAGATCAAGTTGGAGTGCTGGAATCCACGCAGGAATCGACGCTGGCCTCTTTCGGTGCCAAGTTGCAAGAACTGAACGAAAACTACAAGCAGTTGAACGTGGAAGTGAAAATCAAACCGTCATTTTCTGCCGTAACGGATACCATAGTCGAGCATTTGTTGCCCATTGAAAATAAACTTGGACACGTTCACAGTAATTTGCTCAGCGTCGATACTAAAATCGCCAAATTGTTCACCTTGCAAGCCATCGAAATCAACAGCATACCCAATCAACAGAGAATCTCCACGTTCGTCGAAGGTAACAAACTGTACATGTTACATCCTTATCATCCGTATTACAAGTTTCTCCTCGATGGCACGATTCAGATAAACGAATTTTCGTACTGGTCTCACGGCAGAAAAGCTAGCGTTCCCACCATGACCTTGATATCGAATCATGGTGTCCAGAAAGCAGAAAACATTCCTCTGGCACGTTGGAACGAAACGCACAACATATATGAAATACACGAAGACGAAGATCTTACCGTTTTCGACGTGAGTGCCGGCAATAAGCTGATCCTTCAAAACACGAGCGAGGTGCCACCCTCTTTGAATCCCATCACGCTCGTGCTTCTCTTCAAACGTAATCTCTAAAAAAAAAATGTCTAGGCAAGCCATCGTCGAAGAATTGCATAAACCTGCACGCCGCAACTACGAACGTTTTGCGGTGGTAACCAAGGGCATCGATGACCTCTGGGAAAGTGACCTCGTGGAAATGAGTATAGCTGGACCACAAGGAAAAAAACCTTCCGTTCAAAGCGTTCGCGCATCTTCACTGCCGTTATCGGTGCTCGGGACAGTGTTGCCAGGTCAGACGTGAAAAAATCTGAAGATTGTTCCTTGGGAAACCAGAAGATCTGGTACAAAATCCGATGATCTAACGTTCTCGGGGGCGGCATAGGCGTGCGCACTGGAGGGCAAGGGAACGTCCACACAGATTTTTTTCAGCGAGGGGGAAACAATGTATTTTTATCAGGCGGGTAAATGAGGCATATTACCCCGTAATAATGTTGCCCTCTCAGAAAACACCACTTGAGTTTGAAATTATCACGTTCCTACATCCCTATTATAATAATGGATGTAAATTACTGTGACTGAAATCAACTCATACGTCTGAAATAATAGATACTTTTATGTCAACATTCATTTTCCAGAAGGGGAGGGGAGTGGCGACCATTCTTGCACTTCCTTCTGGACGTCCATGCCGCTATATAATTTTGTAGAAAATTAAATATTTAAGTATAGAATAGTATATTAAGGATAGAAAATTAAGTATTTTCAAGCCGATGAAAGTTCCAAGCAACTACGGGGAGGGGGTGCATTATTTCCTTTGTAATTGAACTATGCCGCTTCGTTCTTTAGCAAATTTATTGTTATTAACACTCACATGCTTTATTCGTCAGTTATGCTGCCTCTATGTTGCTGCATTTAATATATAATAGACACACACACACACACACACATATTCATGTATAAAATAATTTGCCCATGCTACGAAGTCAGTGTTTCTACCTCGTAAGGCAAGGACATTTCACTGAGTTTGTGTCACTTCATTCATTTCATCTGTTTTTCATTCATCCATATTGTCGTACTTACCCGTAGAGGCACAAAAGCGATGTAAAATAACTAAAATAGAAATAGATTTCCGGGCGGAATAAAATACAACCATCTAAAATAGTAATGTACAGTGTCTCTCAAAAGTTTTAGGACAACGACATTTTAAACTAGGCAACCCAATTTACACAAGCCGTTGGTGGGTTGCGTGCAGAGTTAGGCTCAATTTCAGGGTTGCCACGTGCACAATAGATATTTATAAAATACGCGAAAGAAATATAAACAATTATTATTGTATAAAATTATTAAAAATATCACTATTATATCGCAAATGACAAAATTCTTTCTGAAAGAAAAAAATAGGTTTTCTAGTATATCATCGCTGATGAGTCTACAGTAAGGAAAAGAGGTGAGAGGAAACGAAAGGTTACAAAGGAGAGGAGAAAGAGAAAGCGAAAGGAGAAGAGGAAAAGTAGAGGAGAGAAGAAATATAGGATAGACGAGGAGAGGAGATGTAGTGAGGAGAATGGAAAAAGATTCGAGGAGAGATGAGAAAAAAGAACAAAGAAGAGAAAAGAGGAGGAAAACGAGAGGAGAGGAGGAGACGAGAAGAGGGAAGTGGAGAGTAGAGTAAAGGAGAGAAAAAGAAAAGAACGAAAAAAGAGAGTGCAGTGGAGTCGGAAATCTAAGACAGGAAAGGAGATAAGAGGAGTGGAGAAGAGTGGGATGGAGATAAGATGCGAGAAAAGTAGGGAAGGCGATATGAGATAAAAGCAGAACAGAAAGAGGGGTGAGAAGAAGGAGAAGGAACTGGAGAGAAGAGGTAGTTGCAGAAAATATCGTCTGAGCGTCAAGAATGGATGCATTGGTCAAATTATCGACATGAAACATTCAATAACATTTTGAAATGTATTGGAGAATATATTAGATCGGTGCGAAATGCCTTTTGGTTGAGTTCAGAGCAAATTAAAATCTTCCATGTAAGATCTTTGATTTTACCTGCGATTACACCACTAAAAAACTGAACGTAATTTTTAATATTTATAAGAATTATTCAATTTTTCTCCACTTCTCGGTTCGTTGAAATTGAGATTTTGTAATCCAATATTTCCCCTCCCCCATCGTTAATTCCAAACTGAATCATTCCGTTTCACACGGCGTGAACAATGAATACAATGGGATATGTCTAAAACTTACGAAAATTTTCTGCCACCGGAAGGGTTCGAACCTACGACCATCAGATTGACAATCCTGAACGGTAGCCACTACCCTACAAGCTTTCGTTCCTTAAACCAGGTAGAAGAACCGCTACACCACGCCTTTACCTTCGAATGAAACAACAATTTTTTTTAAGTATTCTGTCCCTTTAATATTGTAAATGTCGTTTGGTATACGTGTAGTTGAACTTTTACTTTAATTTTGATTTGCTTTCTTGTAGTATAACCGATATCTTCGAGAAATAATTTTCGAAGTAATTAAAAATGAGAATATTGGTAGTTGTGAAAATGCGAGTTATTTCTTTTAACTTATTATTGTGATTAGACATTACTAATGGAAAATATCTAGAGGCTTGAACATTACAGGACGATGTTCTTTTCCTGTGATACTGTAACAGACAAAATGCTTGTTTACTGATGCAAGTCTTGTGTCCAGAACAGTCTTATGAAATGTATTTGCTGTTGCGTAAGGTAACACGAAATAATTACACCGTGTGCGAACTACCAAATCTGTGCAACGTTATACGTAAACAGGCGGAAAATGTTATTCATAAAATCATGTCACATTTGACAGCATTAGTCAAGAGAGACTTTTGGGACACTGTGTTAAGGTGCTGGACTAAATCCTTCTAATTTTTTTACTCGAAGAACAACAATTTCTAAGGAAGAGCAACAGTGATGATCTTTCTTATTTCTCTTAAATGCTTACACTTTCCTTTAATTTGGTTAAAAATAAATAAGAATATTGCTTGTATTTCTGTCATTGACGGAGACAGACAGACAGACAGATATTACAAAATAGTTCAAATAGTGCGAGCGCCATTAAAAAGTCATGATAATTCTATGTTGCGTACTTAGAATTATTCATACAATAAAGAACATGTCTAATTGTGAGTTAACAAAAAAAACATAATAAAGAGACATTTTCGCATCACGATTGCAGTTCGAAAAAGTCGGGACAGGTATTGAAAGTTGGTCACTGTCCTGACTAAATCGGTGAATCGGACGTCTGGTAGCCTTGCATCAATGATTATAAAACTAAAACCACCCAATATTGCAGCCTGAAGACTTTTACGCAAGAAACAGATTCATTTATGCAAGAGCAAAATTGAAATTTTTACAAATTTCAAAAATCGACGATGTTATTTTCGTATTTATTTATTTATAGGTTCACATTTAAATATTTTAGGGTTCGAGGGGGGAGCATGGCCCACATGGCCCCTCCCCTGGGTACTGACCTTACGTAGACAGTGGAAGAGAAATTTTGGAGAACCTTTCTATTAAATTTAGTTTTTACATTCACCTTATGCTCAGATAGATTAAACCGTTTATTGACAATCGTGAACTTTTCGCTTAATAGATAATATTTGGTTTTAGACGAAGGGAGAACATTGGTCGAATTTCCTTTCTTGCTCTTTTGAGAGAATATATACTTCTATAATAGCAATCGCGTTCGGAAACCGTGAAACAAATTACTTGGTTTTCAAAGGCAGACAAGCTTGGTAGTCTAGCTTGCTCGCGATCAAAGTGACTCACTCACGCTATTCAAGGCCTTTTCTTATCGCAAAACACTGCGTCGATGCACAGTGTCTGCACTAGGGATGGCCAAACGGATCCGGATCCGAAAAATCCGGATCCAAAAGTTACGGATCTGGATCTGGATCCGAAAGTTCCGGATCTGGATCGGGATCCGTATCCGGGTCCGAAAATTCCGGATTTTTTGGATCCGGATCCGAGAGTTTCGTATCTCAATCCCATTATAATATTACCACACCTTAAAAGGTATTATGATCTTCGATTACAAAGAAATTTTTCATTAGTTAGTCCTACAAGAATTTTTTTCAAGTGTTGTTCCTAAAATACTTTGCTACGCATCGGCTAACACACTCGTGCACAAAAATAATCTTACTTGTTTAACATAAAATGTCAGAGGTGATTTTGTAAATGCCATTGAAAAGAATATGTATTCAATCGAATGTATTGGAAGTGAAAACATACATAAATGTCAGACATTCAATTCCAGGATGAAACCTTTAACACACATAACAAGATAGAAATGTTATACAAAAATTATACAATTGTTCTACAGTTACAGTTTTACAAATTAAAATAAACATTATAATATATGCAGTGTTATATAATTACAAAGTGTAAGACTAACAAGGGAGGTTATCTAAGTGTCCCCCTCCGATTTCCATGAAACTTGGCAGGCGAATAGTGGGACCCAAAGGACGAAATACATGTTTTTTTTGTTTCAGCTAAAAAACGGTTTTAGGGGGCAAAACCCCCTCAAATGTCAAGATGAGGACAAATTGAAGTGAGGATCTGACCCCTGTGTCCCCCTCCGATTTCCATGATACTTGGCAGGTGTGTGTATAAACGGGCCCAAAGAAAGAAATACGTGTCTTTTTTTTGCTTCAGCTAAAAAACTGTTTTAGGGGGCAAAACCCCCTCAAATGTCAAGATGAGGAGGACAAATTTAAGTGAGGATCCCTGTGTCCCTCCGATTTCCATGAAACTTGGCAGGCGATTAGTGGGACCCAAAGGACGAAATACGTGTTTTTTTGTTTCAGCTAAAAAACTGTTTTACAGGGCAAAACTCACTCAATTTTCAAGATGAGGACAAATTGAAGTGGATCTGACCCCTGTGTCCCCCTCCGATTTCCATGATACTTGGCAGGTGTGTGTATAAACGGGCCCAAATGAAGAAATACGTGTTTTTTTGTTTTGGGCTAAAAATTTGTTCTAGGGGGCAACCTCCCCTCAAATGTCAAGATGAGGACAAATTGAAGTGGGGATCTGACCCCTGTCTTCCCTTCCGATTTCTATGAAACGTGGTAGGCGTATAGAGGGGCCCAAAGGAAGAAATACGTGATTTTTTGTTTCAGCTAAAAACTGTTTTAGGGGGCAAAATCCCCTCAAATGAAAAGATGAGGACAAATTGACGTGGGGATCATCTGACCCCTGTGTCCCCCTCCGATTTCCATGGAATTTGACAGGTGTATAGAGAGGCCCTATGCCCCCTGTTTCTTTCTATGTCATATTTACGTGGTTTCGGATCCCCACTTCAATTTCTCCTCATCTTGACATTTGAGGGGGGGGGGGTCTATACACCTGGCAAATTTCATGGAGATCGGATGGGGAAACTTAGACCTCCCTTGTAAGTGTTTTAATTAATTACAAATCGCGCACGCGGGTACACACACTATATATATATATATATATATATATATATATATATATATATATATATATATTAGCAGGTAACAATATGTTATAAGCACATTCTTACTTTCCAAAGAAGCGCATGTGGGATGGCAAAACGGATCCGGATCCAAAAGTACCGGATCCGGATCCGGATCTGAAAAATCTACCATTCTTCCGATTCTCTTTAAAATTCGACTCGGGTAACTTGTAACGTGCTGGGTGCAGACTAGGGATGGCCAGATCCGGATCCTAGCGGATCCGAAATGCGGATGTTGGTTCCGGATCCTAAATTTTTTCTGAAAATTAAAGATCCGGATCCGGATCTGAAAATTTCGGATCCGAAAAAATTTAGGATCCGGAACCAACCGGATCCGCATTTCGGATCCGCCAGGATCCGGATCTGGCCATCCCTAGTCTGCACCCAGCACGTTACAAGTTACCAGAGTCGAATTTTAAAGAGAATCGGAAGAATGGTAGATTTCATCAGAAGCGGCTAGGTAGGCACCAGCTCAACATGCAATAGTTTAAGTGATAATTCTTGACAAACAAAAAACCGTATTGAATAATTATTGGGATAGTAATACGTGTATCCGCTCCTTTTTAACAACGTAAGCTCGAAGACAATCTGTATTCCATGTATTTATATTGGCAACTTGGTCAACCGGAGGTTATTTTATCGCCTTCGATGATCTAATTGTCTGATCGATTATTTTTTGTTTACCCAGGAACATGCCCCATAGGAGATTTCCGAGACCGGGTTACGCTACTCACTCGTAGCTCCCCAATTTCTTCACGATGGTGGGTTTCTACCGGTCCCATACACAGGCCGAGAACCTAGAGAGTGAGCATAGGCGGACTCGAATCCATGCCGTCCTGCAGCCGGAGTCCAAAGCACAGCTCCTTAGACCGCACGGTCACGGAGGAGGACTTTTCTTATCTTACCTTTGGCTAATCGCGACGATGAGGATGAATTATGAATAGAAAAAATAAAGAAGGTCACGCACAAAGTAGAGGACGATCTTCAACCTCTTGGGATGACGAGTTCAAGCCCTTAATATGAGGATTTCAACCTTAGACGACCTCAATTTCAAAATTATAAACAAAATGCCTACTTACACTAAACTTCTCATCAAGGCCAAAATAGTTTGTAACTGTGAAACTACCCCTGAATACAAATTGACATTTTTTTTCCATGTGAGTAAGAATTCAATGTGTGGCATACAGACATAGATGATACCTTTTGAGAAACAATTAACTGTACCCTGTCCCAGCATCTCTGGAGCAAAGCCGCGCATAGCGGAAGAGAAGTGGAGAGAGGGGAGAGGGGATCGAGTGGACAGAGCGAATCAGTGCACGCTGCTGGGAAGGCTGGTAACTGCAGTGGTTTTCCTCCCTCCACGCAATCCCATTCCTCTCACGTGTTCATCGCTGCTCAGATACTTGTCTTCGTTCACCTGCTCCAGAGATAAGTGGGGACAGAGTGTAGTTCGCATACATGTAGCAAGTAAAGAAACTTATCCCAGAATGAAAATTCCACGTAGTTTTAAAACGTTTGTTTAAGCAATTAATGACTGGAAACGGATCACACATAATTCCCTTGCCAAAATCTAGTGGTCGAAAATTAATTTCAAGACATTTCATATCTATTCACCATATTCCAAGTTATAAGGAACTATTTCGTAGATGTTCATGAAACCGTTATAAAATTACAAATAAAATATATTCACAAACTTAGATATACTAATACGAAGAAAGAAATTGAGAGTTAAATTTCAAATGCATGTGTATAAAGTAATTCTAGAAGTACAGAGCTATATCTGAGTATTTAACTTCTTTTTTGCAGATAACGTTTACAATATTGAGGCGACAGAATAATTAGGAACTGTAGCTCAAAGAAAACAAAGGGCGTAGTGTATTGGTTAGAGTTCTTGAAAGCATTGCGGTCCCACGTTCGATTCTCCATACTAGATGTTCCTTAAAAAATAATTCCTTCCATTAAACAAGAGCATGGTAACATTATTTGTAATAGCAGTATACAGTGGCTACATTGCTCTGCATATGAAATTTATAAAAAAAAATAAACAAATAAATGAATTGACACACGTTCAACGGAATATTTTTATATATAAGATCGTGAATTATGATACACTAACGATAATTGTGTACTGCTTCAAAGACATTGACAAATATTAATGAAATAACTATTTATATGTGTGGCAATTCAGGACATGCTAATTTTACCCCTTTTCCCACTTGAGTTCAATGCAAGGATACCTCCGCAAATATCGAATGAAAAGTTCTCACCATGTGCAATTCTCCATTAAATGTTTTCGCCGAGTCTTACTACTTTCGTTTTCTTTGTTACAAACAATACTTGTTACATGCAGGAGAGTTACATCTATATTTCACATTGGTCAACTCCTTCTACCTGGCTTAAACAGCGAAAGCTTGTAGGGTAGTGGCTACCGTTCAGGATTGTCAATCTGATGGTAGTAGGTTCAAACCCTTCCGGTGGCAGAAAATTTTCGTAAGTTTTAGACATATCCCATTGTGTTCATTGTCCACGCCGTGTGAAATGGAATGATTCAGTTTGGAATTAACGATGGGGGGAGGGGAAATATTGGATTACAAAATCTCAATTTCAACGAACCAAGAAGTGGAGAAAAATTGAATAATTCTTATAAATATTAAAAATTACGTTCAGTTTTTTAGTGGTGTAATCGCAGGTAAAATCAAAGATCTTACATGGAAGATTTTAATTTGCTCTGAACTCAACCAAAAGGCATTTCGCACCGATCTAATATATTCTCCAATACATTTCAAAATGTTATTGAATGTTTCATGTCGATAATTTGACCAATGCATCCATTCTTGACGCTCAGACGATATTTTCTGCAACTACCTCTTCTCTCCAGTTCCTTCTCCTTCTTCTCACCCCTCTTTCTGTTCTGCTTTTATCTCATATCGCCTTCCCTACTTTTCTCGCATCTTATCTCCATCCCACTCTTCTCCACTCCTCTTATCTCCTTTCCTGTCTTAGATTTCCGACTCCACTGCACTCTCTTTTTTCGTTCTTTTCTTTTTCTCTCCTTTACTCTACTCTCCACTTCCCTCTTCTCGTCTCCTCCTCTCCTCTCGTTTTCCTCCTCTTTTCTCTTCTTTGTTCTTTTTTCTCATCTCTCCTCGAATCTTTTTCCATTCTCCTCACTACATCTCCTCTCCTCGTCTATCCTATATTTCTTCTCTCCTCTACTTTTCCTCTTCTCCTTTCGCTTTCTCTTTCTCCTCTCCTTTGTAACCTTTCGTTTCCTCTCACCTCTTTTCCTTACTGTAGACTCATCAGCGATGATATACTAGAAAACCTATTTTTTTCTTTCAGAAAGAATTTTGTCATTTGCGATATAATAGTGATATTTTTAATAATTTTATACAATAATAATTGTTTATATTTCTTTCGCGTATTTTATAAATATCTATTGTGCACGTGGCAACCCTGAAATTGAGCCTAACTCTGCACGCAACCCACCAACGGCTTGTGTAAATTGGGTTGCCTAGTTTAAAATGTCGTTGTCCTAAAACTTTTGAGAGACACTGTACATGGACGTCCGCAGGATTTTTCCAGGCAGGGACAAGGAAGGTATTTTTTTCCAGGGGGGCAAACAAGGCACATTTTCTCCAATAATAGTGTTGTTCCCTCAAAAAACATTGCTTAAATTTCAATGTATCATATTCGTGCAATAATGAACACACATTATTGCAGCTGAAATGAAATTATATGTGAAAAATATATAATTTTTGGTTGACTTTCATTTTCCAGGGGGGGCACTGCCCCCCCTTCCGGACGCCTATGGTGATGTAGTAATAGTAATAAAATGATAATAATGTACTAGCATAATTGAGTATCGTTTGGCATAATTTCACAGTTCAAACAGCACTTTTCATGGCTGAGTGGAGTTCCACTCTACCTCTCCCCTCCATGTTCAAGAAAGATGAGCAGGATATGTGTTTTTGAGCAGGCCGTTGGAGGTTCCATAGCAATAGTTTATTAAGGAATTCTCCCGAGAAATCAATAGGTCTGGCAACACTAACGTGAGCCGGGCTGAAGGCTCCTTCCCCCTGTCTTTTTCCCCCACCCGCCAGCGCGATGGGGTCTGCGCAGGTTTCTTTCCTTGTGGTTCAACTATAGCGGCAAGTTATAAAATGTACATACATTGAACAAGGGCAACAAGTACCTCCTCACCGTCATAGACACATTTTCGAAATTCGCATGGGCAGTACCTTTGAAAGCCAAAACGGGAACATGCGTCACGGAAGCATTCAAATTAATTTTTCGCGAAAGCGGCAGACGACCTCGGTTTCTGCACACGGACAAGGGGAAGGAATTCTACAATGCCACGTTCAGGCAGTTTATTCGGAAACACGACGTTCAACATTACTCGACCTTCAGTGACGTCAAAGCCAGCATCGTGGAAAGATTCAATCGGACTCTGAAATCGCGCATGTGGTCACGCTTTACGCTTCAGGGAAGCTACAAGTGGGTCACCATTCTTCCGGAACTCGTTAACGACTATAACCACACATTGCACAGAACGATAGGCATGAAGCCAGCTGACGTTACGAAGTCCGACGAGCAGCGTTTAATTTCTACCGTTTACTGCCCAAAGTACACACCCACGACAAAAAGACCTAAATACAAAATTGGAGACCAGGTGAGGATCAGTAAATTGAAGCGAACGTTCGACAAGGGTTTTACCAGAAACTGGAGCACGGAACTTTTTACCGTAGTTCGAGTTTTACCCGGGAACCGTCACACGTATATAATAAAGGACAGTGGCGGTGAAATTTTATTGGGGCGCTTCTACGAGGAGGAACTCTCTAAAACTAAATACCCCGACACGTACCTTATCGAAAAAGTTTTGCGTAAGAGAGGTGACAAACTTTTGGTGAAATGGCTGGGACTTCCGGGAACGAGTTGGATCGACTCGAACGAAGTGATTCTATGAGTACGTGGAATGTTGTGAAACGTCTACCTGATTCGGAAAGTCAAACGAAAAAAAGGAACGGCGAATTGCTCCCCGACAGCATACGATGCCTGATCGTAGGACCTTCGGGGTGCGGAAAGACGACACTGCTCATTGATAATTTTATCCTCGCACCCAATTGGTTAGACTGGGAAAACAGACACCTCTACGTATTTTCGAAAAGTCTCGAACAACCGAAATACCAGCAACTTATGAAACTGTACGAGGGACTGGGCATTGCAACTTTCGCATCTGAAATCATTCCACTGGACGATTGTCTCGAGAATTCCGTTGTGGTGTTCGACATGATCTTGGAAAATCAAAACGAGATTCGTAATTTTTTCACTCGAGGTCGTCACAAAGGATTAGATTGTTTCTACCTGGCACAAACTTTTTCCAAGGTTCCGAAACAACTGCTACGCGATAATGCTAATTTTATTTGCTTGTTTCGACAAGACCACACCAATTTAAAACACGCACATGATGATTACGTAGGGGTTGACATGAATTACAATCTATTTTCTAAATTCTGCTCCCACTGTTGGAACCAAGGTGATTTCGGATTCGTGACCATTGACATGACTCGAAAAGCAAACCATGGAAAGTATAGGAATAAAATAAACGTTTATCTAGACGTCTCAGAGTATATTCATCACCCTGAGGCTAACAAGAGGAAAATTTCAGATTTGCAACGAGAAGAAAAAAAAATAAAAAATCAAAGGTCGAGAATCTAAAAAATAAAATTTGAAAAAAAAAGTTCTTTTTTTTTTCAAACGTCTCAAGCGTATATATAAAATAACCATCATAACAAAAAAAGTGAGTGTTAGAAAAGTGGATAGTCTCAAGCGGGTGACGGCAAGAAAACTACGAGAACCGAACGTATAGGCTGAGAATTCGACGTATATAGAAAAATGTCAAAACGTCAATTTCAAGAAGACGAAAATCTCAAGTTGCGGGATTACCTTGCGAAACGCTTCAAAGGTTGGAAATCCGAGAATCGCGGATTCTACGAAGAGAAGAAACGTCAGGATCAACCTGTGATCGACGCCATCAGCGGTCTAGGTAAAGAAATGAAAAGTGTCACGGAACAAAATAAAAATTTGATCAACGAACTCGTACCACTTGCAGCTAAAATTTACGCTGTATCCACGCCCATTTCGAGCATTCCTTCGACGCCGTTCGAACTGAAGGAAGTACCGGCACGACGTCAAGCCATAGGTAGCACCTTTGGCACGAGACTACCTGAGCACGGGGAAATTCGACAAGGATGAAGTGTTCGGATTGTATCCGAGCATGGAAACCAACGAGGGTGTGATTTGGAAGATTGGAAAATCGAAAGTCACCTTCGAAGGCAACGACATTAAAGTTAATTTAGGCGATAAAAATAGTTGGACCAGGTATCCGGGTACGGTGGGACTGTGGGAACTCGTTGCCAAAAAGCAGCCGAAAGATTACACGGACGAAGATTACCAGAGTTACAGGGAAATTCTAATCATGACGGATGCCATGTACCAGAACAACGATGCCTCGCAGAATAGGGTGAAATCGAGCAGCGGTGAGAAGTACAGGAATCTCATCAAACCGATTTGGAACGAGGTGAAGAGTGGAAGCGGCGTCAAACGCTACAACACGTTACCCAAAGAATTCGTTTGGGTGGACGACGTGAGGAAACTCATCGACCGATTGTTAGTGATAGCCGGTGAAGAGAATGCAGGCAATCGTAATTTCTACAACGAGAAAGTTGGCATCGTGGACATGATCAGCACCAAACTTTCCAACTTCATCGTGAACGACGACAAAGGCATAGGTTACCTGATCAAAATTATCAACACGCTGCCTCGGATATTCTGGAACGTGGCCGAAGGAAAGGGACTCGTGAACGACATCATCAACAAGTTACCTTTCGAGATGCATTTACCTGGCTACCAGTACTGCGGACCGGGTACCAAACTCGAGAAAAGATTGGAGAGAGGAGACAAGGGTGTGAATCCGTTGGACGCGGCATGCAAAGATCACGACATCGCTTACAACACTCGCGCCGATCTGGATGCACGTCACGAAGCATACAAGAAATTGGAACATGCCGCTTTCGAAAGATTCGTCAACAGAGACGCTTCTTTGGGAGAAAAAGTTGCAGCACTGGGCACCACCATCGCCATGAGCACGAAACAAAAATTTGGATGGGGTATATAAATAAATAACATACAGTAAAAAAATAATAACAACATGTCTTGTATAACATACAGTAAAAAAAATATGTTGCAGACTTGTATAACTGATTTACCGTCCGAACTGCTATATAAAATATTCAAACACACTTTAAACGGAGATTGCGAGGATGTTGAGAAACTTGTAATCATAGCAAGAACAACGCCAGAATTTCGTATCCCATGTGAAATGGTTTTCAAGGACCATCTTCGGGAGATAAGCGGCATGAGGTGCGGTGATCTCGACACTCTTCTTTCAGCTGCAGGGAAAAAATTAAACGACAGGATGGACGAACTTCACGAGGCGAGGCAGGGGAGAAGACGATACACGGATGATTGGCGCAAGTCTAAACAGGAGACTGAAGATATCATCACACACATCATCGCGTTTTCCAAAGCACGAACTTATTTTCTTCCTCTAACACACACACACACACACACACACACACACACACACACACACACACTCACAAATATATAAATCACACACTGTGAAAACGATATATAAATAACATATTGTGAAAAATTAAAATTCTAACACACACCCTGAATTTCTTCGATATGACTGAAAAAATGAGTGACCTCCAAGCATTAAAACAAATGCTAAATTTGTCAGTCGAGTATATAAAAATTCAGGAATTGGAAGTCGACAAACCTTACACGATAACTTCAGGTTCAATTGTTTCTACCCAGTATGGTCCCAAACTACGTCTGTTGCTCAACGGACAATACAGTCTATTTTTACCAGATCGATACGCTAACATGTTATCCGACGAGAAGCTATCTATTTTAATCGAGAACAAAACTCGAATCGTGTACAAGGGGACAAAGGAACTTCTTGGTAAGAAAACGAAGCATGTAATAGAATTTGTTTAATCACAGACACCCCCGGAATATATATATAAATAACATACCATGAAAAATGACAACTTGTATAACTCAACTTCCTCCCGAAGTGTTGCACAAAATATTTACGTTCACGTTCGACGGGGATGTAACTAAACTCATAGACTTGTGTAAAGTAACACCAAAATATCGTTCACCGTGCAAAATGATTTTAATGGATCACCTCCGAGAAATAAGCGGAATGAAATGTTCCGATCCCGAGACTCTCTTTCGAGCCGCAGACAAAAAAATTGACGATAGGTTAGACGAGCTGCACGAGCGGAGGCAGGGGAGAAGAATATTTACCGAAGACTGGTACGCGTCGAACATTGAAACTGACGATCTTGTAAACCACATGATAGCATTAGGCGAAGCAAAAACTTTTTTTCTTTCTCAGAATACATATATATAAATAACACACCGCCACCTATTCTCAGTTGTGTTGAGTGAGACGATATAAATAACACACCGGTAAACCTAGCGGAAAAAAAAAGTTGTTCTCTTTCCCAGATAACATAGAGCATCAAAAAAAATGAAGCCCAAGGGTGTCGTGTACCAGATACCATATTCGAATCTGAAAACGCTGGGTGCCCTCGATGGGTTACTCACCAAGAAACAACGCGAGAAGAAACGTTCTTGCCTGTCCAAAGGACACGGAATGAAATTGCTGCTCAGCACTCCTCAATTGAGACGGTTGCAGCGTTCGCGAAAACAGCAAAAGACAGGGGGGTTCATATTCAGCATCCCGGCCATCCTGGCAGCATTGGGGGCCGTTGGAAGTTTGGCTGGGAGTAGCGCCGCCATCGCGAAAACCGTCATCGACTCGAAGAAGAACAAGGCGGAATTGGAAGAACAGAAACGTCACAACCTGGCCATGGAGAAGAAGGGGAAGGGGGTCATGAGGAAGTTTTAAAAAAAGAAACAGCACTCACCAACCGAGACATTGAATCTCTGATCAAACCGTTACAAATCAAACACTTCAGAGGAGTTTTCATGTCCGACTCGTTACCTTCAACCGTTAAAAATAGAGAATGTGGAGTAGTCAACTTGGACAGTCAAGAAAATCCAGGCACGCATTGGATATGTTACCACAAAAATACAAACAATAACAAAGCATTTGTTTTCGATTCTTTCGGAGGTGTTCCACCTACAAATTTAATTCATTATCTGAAAACGAACAACCTATAGTACAACGACGAACGCATTCAAAATTTCGGAGACGTGAACTGCGGTCATCTCTGCCTCTCCATGCTCGCGTTTCTCTCTAAAATAAATAAGCCACAGGTGGAAGATTTCCAGAAAGCATTGTGGAACCTTAAACACGATGGGCGTGTTCCATCTCACGAGTGAATCTTCGATCTTGAAACTCACGCTGCACGACGACATCGTCTATCCTTAATCCGTAGCTTTACGTGCATTCTACAGCATGTACCTCATACCTAACGTCACGCAGCACAACAACAAAATTAGCGTCGGAAGTGAACATATCGTCGTCACGCCAGGTCAATACAATCTTTCTACTTTGCAAGCTCAATTACCCAAAGGCACGTACCTTTCTCAAAATTCGGTCACGCACAGAGTGGAAATCGTATCGGCGTCGGAGACGGTGGACCTGGGCACCATAGGAGAACTTTTAGGTTTCGAGAACAACCACCCAAAACTCGAAGCTGGCATCAAGCACACGGGAGCAAACATTCCTAAATTCTTGGCCATCGAAACTTTGAACGTTCACTGCAACGTGACGGAAGGAATGATCACGAAATCCGACGGATTGCTGGGAAGTCACAAGCAGACGAGAATCATAGCCACGTTCAAACCCAGTTCCGAAATCATGGAACCGATCATCTACACACCCTCTTCGCCGATCTATTTTCCAGTATGTCGCAACCGCATAGACATCATAGAGTTGGTGGTCACGAACGAGAAAGGAGACGTGGTGGATTTCGCAGGTGCCACGACCACTGCCGTCCTGGAGATCGACGTATAATAAATAACACATAGTGAAAAAAAAATGGAGCAAATCGAAAGTTACGAATTGCAATCTTTCCCTCCCAACCGTCGCACGTTCGCAAATTTGAACGAAGCGAACCGGGAGATCGAATACGACGTGGACGTAGGCGACGGGTTCGTTCATCCTCACAGAGCGGACCTTTACCTTCAATTCGACGTGGTGAAGAAAGAAAGCGGAGACGCGTTCCCCGCAGCAGCAAATTTGATACTCGTGGACAACTTCGTGCCTCACCTGTTCTCGCAGGTGGAGGTGAGAAAACACAGCACCGTCATCGACAGAATCGATTATCCAGGCATCACGTCGACGACAGTGGGAACATTGAAATTATCCAAAACGGACGCCAGTTACTATCAGGTGGGAGGTTTCGAAGCGGGAACCAAAATATCGACGAGAAGTCACACGGTGCTCTTTCCCATGCGTCTGCTTCCGGGATTCTTCTCGGACTACAAGGAGATCATGTGGAAGGGAGGACTGAGAATCACATTTCGAAGAGCGGCCAACGACAACGACGCACTGATGCGATACAGCAACTTGAACGCGGACGGTATCACGCCCCTGCCCAACACTTTACCCGAAGCAGCCAAGTGCGTCATCCGGAGCATGGAGTTGAGAATGCCGATCGTGGAATACGAAACGAACTACGCCCTCAAGTACAAAGCGGAGATCTTGAAAAGTCCACAGGTGCCCATTCACTTTCACGGTTACCAGTGCGTGCAGAAGATAGCGTCGGGAAGTCACATGGAATTCGACGTGACGACGCAGTTCAACAACATACAGTTCGACATGCCAGATTTCGTCGTAGTGCTCTTTCAGACCGGGCGCAATAACAACTAGGAAAAAGATTCCAGCAAATTCGACGACTGCAAGATCAAGAATGTTTATCTCAAGAATGGTAGGAACGAAGTGTTCCCGCGCGAAAATTACAACCTCGACATGACCAAAGATGATTACCTCAAACTTTACGAAGCTTACACCGCTTACAAGCGCGTGGCCGAGGGAAACGTGGACATGTACTACACACCCAGCGAATTCAAAACCCACAGACCCATGTTCGTTATCAACACGACGAAGCCGAAGCAGGTCGTGCTCAACGATCGCACCAACATCAAGATCGTTTGCGAGTTCCACGACGCGCTGCCCGAGGACACCGTGTGCAGCGTCATCCTGGTCGCCGAGAAGTCCTTCGCATACGACGTGAAGAACGAGAGGGTGATGGAACAGTTTTAAAAAATTCGTAAAAAAATTGCCACATACTAAAAAAAAAAATCAACACATTTTTAGGTTATATAAAATATGTGAAAACTTTAAAATACTGAAATATTAAAACAAACGGAGTCCAATGAAAGTTACTTCGGTGCGTAAATAAAAAAAATGATAGGTCACTGAAGATCGTAAAAAAAAAGAATCGTAAGAAAAAAGAATAGGTTAAGTTATATCACGTAAGATCGTGATATACCTACAAGTATGAGGTGGGAAAAAAAGAAGTGCATTGAAAATTGTACTAAAACATCGCTAAACGCTAAAACATCGACAAAAAATTGTCAAAATATGTCAAAAACTGATATTCAATTGATAAAAAAAGAGGATACCTACAAAGTATTATTTTGAAACAACACGTTTACACTACTTGCTTTTACCCCATTTTTGCGTAATTTACTATTGGTAGTAGTAGTAATAATAATAATAATAATAATAATAATAATGTCATTATTAATATTATTATTGGTACTTGCCCCCCACCCAGACAAAATTTTTTGGTTGCACCTCTGGTAATATATTTTTCCGCATATTTTGTGTAACAAAAATAATTTGAGTAATTAATTCAGCATAAACGGGGGGGGGGGGGTTGTTCTACATTTTTGGGGGGATGGGTATCCTTTGCTACACATCCCTAGCTTTTTACGTTAAATGTTGATTTATTTCAAGTTTATGTGCACGTGGAGGCATTTCCACAGAATGAATAGGGAAAAATATATATATTCTCATTTTGGCTCTAAATTTACTCTCACCCCCCCCCCCCCGCTCACTTCATACTAACTTACACTCCAGATGCAAAATTAGCTCAATTTCCTATTTAAAATTCTTGAGATACACCCCAGACCACAGACCAGAAATGAGCCTCGGAGTCAATGGCAACTGCAGAGAGGGGACAGTGGCGGAGTTTGCTCACCTGAGATATTAGCACTTTAAGAATTAACGGGGGGGGGGGGGGTGCCAGGGATTTCCAACACCAAAAACATACATTCAAAACATTGAGAGCAACTTAAGAGGAGATAAGCCTGCCCCAAGCCAAACACCCTTTCCAGCAAACAAGAAAGACTGAATGAAGAAGTCGTCATCAAGGGGTACTGGGTTCGATTCCCGGTGGAGGCACATAGTGGTTCGGATCCCACTTTAAAACTGTAGGTGCAGTCCCGATTAGCCTTACTGTGCATAAAGTGGACTTAAAACACCAAATCTATCCCATGAATAAAGAAGTGTTTTGTTTTTAGACAAAATATGCATTTTCTAATAGTATTTAGGACCGTAAATGTTACCAGCAATTCCCTTGTCAGGATGCATTCATGTATAATAAAATAAAAAGAAATGATTCATTAGGACAATAAAAAAACAAATTGAGGAAATGACAGCCTGGCATATATATATATATATATATATATATATATATATATACAGATGGGGGACAAAATAATACGAACATCTGTGAAAAAGTATGCCACATTTCACACCGGCAGTACAGCAGCACCACCTGGCACTGAAGTCTGCCACCTAGTGGCTGTGAAGGGGAAGGTATTAGTTTGCCAACAGCAGTCATTGGTGGTGCATTCGTCTATCATACGCTCTCAAGAGACACTGCAATGTCAGACCTGACAGAGTTCCAAAGAGGCATGATTGTTGGAGCACGTTCAGCTGGAGCCACGGTGACTGAAACCTCAAAGCTTGTTGGGTGTGCAAGGAGCACAGTATCAGCCGTTATGACAGCGTACACAACACAAGGTAAGATGGCGTCTTCAAAGCACAACAGTGGACGAAAGACAAAGCTTGCTGCTCGGGATAGGAGGGTGTTGGAGCGCATAGTGGCCCGAAAGCACAAGTAATCGTTATCCGAGATAACATCTGAAATGAACAGGCATCTCCAGGACCCCATTTCAACCAAAACTGTCAAAAGGGAACTCCATGCTGCAAACATTCATGGCCGAGTGGCAATTCGTAAGCCATTGGTGACATCACGTAATGCTGTCAAGCGACGCCAATGGTGCAGAGCTCACAGAAGTTGGTCCCCACTGCAGTGGCAACAAGTCATCTGGTCTGATGAATCAACATTCACGTTATTTCACGGGGCGCGTTTATGTGTGGAGAACGCCTCGAGATGCATTTCATCCTGACTGCCTCTTGCCGACTGTGAAGCATGGAGGTGGGTCCATTATGGTATGGGGCGCAATATCTTGGCATGGTGTGGGACCACTTGTTTTTCTGCATGGGAAGATCAATGCCAGTCACTGTCGCAGCATTCTGGGGGATCATCTCCATCCTTTTGTCCAGACTTTATTTCCTGGGGACCGACCGCTTTTTCAAGACGACAACGCTCCTATCCACACTGCTGGGTCTGTCCAAACATGGTTTGAAGAACATGACGATGAAGTAGGACATCTTGAATGGCTCCCACAGTCTCCTGACCTGAACATTATAGAACATTTGTGGGGATATTTGGAGTCCAAACTTCGTGCTCGAAGTCCGCCACCAGCCTCACTTTCGGAATTGGAGACTGCTCTGGAGGAAGAATGGCTCCATATTCCCTTAAACATTGTGCATGACCTCTATGCGTCCATCCCACGTCGCATACAAAGTGTACTTCAGTCACAGGGTGGTCCAACCCCCTATTAATAAAGATTTTCTCTACATTCACAGGTGTTCGTATTATTTTGTCCCCCATCTGTATATATATACAAGGGGTGATCAACTGAAACCCGTTCCTTCCATGTATTATTGGTATAGTGTGTAGGAGGATATTGTTGTTTGTCCAATAGTGTGTAATGGCTAATGTCCCCGTGTGTTGGGTGTAGGAATGTTGTTTATATGTGTTTCCGTTTTGCAGGTATAACGAGTGAAAGATGGTGTTCAACATCCCCAGCGTGCTGTCATCCAGTTTCTGAGTGCCGAAGGTTGTCAACCAGCTGAAGTGTACTGGCGTATGAAAGACATGTATGGTGATGCATGCGTGTCCAAAACAACAGTGGTGGACTGGGCAAGAATGTTTCGGAAGGGGCGTGAACAAACCACTGATTATCCCCATCCTGGTCAAGCCCATGTTGTTGCCACAGAAGACATGTGTGAAAAGGTGAATGCAGCAATATCTGCAGATAGATGCATGAGTATTCAATCCATAGCGAATGAGTTAAACATGGGTTATGGTACTGCTCACAAAATTGTGAAAGCTCTGGGTTATCATAAAGTGTGCACGCAGTGGATACCAAGGGTATTGACGGAGGACCAAAAGTTGGAGCATATGGGATGCTCCATTGAACATTTGTCACGTTACCATTTGGAAGGTAACGACTTCTTGCTGTGCATTGTTGCTGAGGATGAAACTTGGTGCCATCATTTTGAACCGAGTTCAAAGTCTTCCACTATGCAGTGGAAACACCCCTCATCTCCACGTCCCAAAAAGTTCAAGACGCAACCGTCTGCGGGGAAAGTTATGGCATCTGTGTTCTTTGATTGCCATGGACCATTATTGCTCAACTTCAAGGAACCAGGACAGTCCATCAATGCCGCACGCTACTGTCAGACCTTGACACAGTTACGGAGAGCCATCAAAAGCAAAAGGCCTGGTTTATTGAGTGCTGGAGCCATTGTGTTGCATGACAACGCACGTCCACACGTTGCAAACTAAGTGCAGGATTTGTTTCAACGATTCAAGTGGGAAATGTTGCGACACCCGCCCTACAGCCCTGACCTTTCACCTTGTGACTTTCACATCTTTGGGCCTCTAAAGAAGGCTTTGAAAGGTCAGAGATTTCAGTCTGACGCTGAAGTTCAGAACGCTGTGCGTGATTGGTTTGAGATTCAGCCTTCGCAATTTTACGTGGACGGCATTTGTAAGTTAGTGACACAGTGGGACAAGTGTCTCAACGCTCATGGTGACTTCTTCTGAACAATATTTTTACTGAGCGCTAACCATAGACGCCTCTAGACAGTGTACCAGTTTCAGCTCGAAATAAAATTTATTTCACAAATTATGACCACTGAACGGGTTTCAGTTGATCACCCCTTGTGTGTATATATATATATATATATATATATATATATAACCTATATAGTTAAAAGAAGCCAGAAGCCATACGCGCTACCATTTTGTGCGGGAGGAAGGTGCCCCCCCCCAAAAAAGTATTTAGGACTATTAACTATGAGTGCCCACATAAAATATTCCCGCCACCTCTACCCCATTACTATTTTTTCTTCTGATGGCACTGTGGAAATACTTACCGGGGGTGGGCGGGGCAGGGAGACTAGAGCACAAACAGGATCTTATTTCAGTTTGGGCCCAAATCCTGACTAAAATCCAATGGTTGGAGATGTGTACTGAAATACTGGTTTGCAATAATAGCTGTCACTATAGTATACTGTATATTCATAAGATATACCTTTTGAACTCACTACTATAGCATATAGGCTTACTTTCACTTGTAATTTTCATTCATTCAAAATCCTGCTCCTTACAATGGTATGAACCTTGGCTTTCTTACAACATATTTAACTCTTCTTCCAGTGTTATCAGTGCACAACAAGATAATGTTACCACAACGTTGTGGAAACGTTAGCACCTAACATACGTACCTAACGTTGTTACAATGTTCAGTGTATGTTGATACAATGTTGTGAAAACATTGTGTCAACGATTAAGGGTTATTTATTTCAACGTTGCTGCAACGTAGGTTGACAACATTGTGGCAACATATACTGAACATTATGTAGCAATGTTAGGTATATAAGGGGTTAGCATTGCCACAACTTTTTTGCAACATTACCTTGCGGCCTGTGTAATTTACGAATATAACAACAATGCATATTTGCAATAGGGTTATTTCGCATGGGAAGCTATTAGCAATCTTGCCAAGGCATTTTTGTATATAATACATATGCCCAACAGGAAAAAAACATGTTTATAACATCACAGTTTCTCTTTGCAGCTTATAAAAACCTTTCCTGCTCCACAGAAATAGGCAATTGTTAGTCTTGAGAGTTTGATGAGTTAACCAATCTCTAACTACACCCTGGTAATCAGTTTCTTTTTCCAGCATGGCATGGCATGGCATAAATCTGACGTTTTGAAGTTGAGTGTCGAGCTGTTTTGGCCCTTGACTCTATGAAAATTGTATAAATGAAGTGTGTGTGGAATTAATGAAAGTGCCTGTGGCTATACATGGATCTTGTGTGTGCAACTGTCGCAACACAAGGAATGCTTCATATGAAAATTGTGTTTCATGGCCGTGGCACTGCATATGTGTGTCTGAAGGGATTCGCTGTTCCCATATGTTCTATTTCCGGATTTGTATGTCTCGGCAGTGTTTGCCAGAATTTTTGGTGAGCGTCTCGAAGCTGTTGGATCACTGGAGTTAATTCCAGATCCTCCCAAACTTGATTGCTGCGTGTATACATGTCGTGGCCTGAGATGACCTGAGCTGCTTTGCTTTGCACCCGTTCCAATCGTTTAAGATGTGAATAGGCGGCATGCTGCCAGGCTGGGCCCGCGTAAGTCAAATTTGGAATGATGTACATCTGGAGTAGATGTAGCCTCGTCTGTAGTGTTAGTTCCGGACATGTGAACATAACGAAAAGTGCAAAGACTTTTCGTAGTCCTCTGTTGGCCACATCTTGGATGTGAGAGGCAAACATGAGTCCTCGATCTAGGGTGACACCTAGATATTTGACTTTGTCTTCGTGTGGCACTGCTTGTCCGTAGTATGAAAGTTGTCTGAGTTCATACTTTCTTCTTTTTTGTGTGGATGACACATACACTTTTCGCGGTGTTCACCTTCAGACGCCATTTGCGAGCCCACACTTGGAACTCATCGAGTTGTTGTTGAAGGTAGCGGTAGCATAAGGCTATTCGATGACTGGCTGCAAAGAATGCGGTGTCGTCAGCATATGTGGCTTGGAAACATCTCTCTGAAGTTGGGACATCTGCTGTATATAGTGTGTACAATAGTGGAGAAAGTACTGCTCCTTGAGGTACACCTGCTAATATGAGCCGGGTTTGGGACGTTGCACCTGAGAAGGAGACAAAGAAACTGCGTTTGCTCAGGTAAGATTGCAGGAGTCGGGCACAGCAATCCGGGAAACCCTGCCGTAATAGTTTATATATGAGACCAGAGTGCCACACTCTGTCAAAAGCCTTGCTTATATCTAGGCAAACCCCTATTACGAACTGTTTTCTATTGAATGCCGTTGTGATGTAGTCTACCACACGGACGAGCTGAGAGGTGGTACTGTGGTAGGCTCTAAAACCAAATTGGTGGTGTGGTAGGAACGAGGAGGTTTCTACGTGTCATGCGTCTTGAGAGAAATACTCTTTCGAAGAGTTTCCCAAGGTGTGAAAGGAGACTTATTGGCCTATAATTCTCCGGTTTGAGAGTACTCTTTCCAGGTTTGGGCAATGTTATTAACTTTGCCTTCTTCCATGCAGTGGGACAGTAGCCTAGTTGTAGGATGGCATTGAATATGTATGTAATGTATACAAGTAATTTGCGAGTGGGATATCGCAGCAGTTCGGGTCGTATACCATCTGGCCCGGAAGCCTTGTTTTTAGGCAGTCTTCGGATTTGACGTTCTACCTCTCGAGGTGACGTCAGCTTTGGCATGTGCTCCATTTGTCTGGTGGTAAAAGTGCGTATCGCCCTGTTTACATGTGCGATTGTATGCTCGTCTGATGGATCTTCATTTGGAGTGAATTGTTCCTCGAGAGCATTTGCAAAGACTTCAACCTGATCTTGTGGTTCATGTAACAGTCCGGTTGATCCTTGTATGACTCTGGTGTGTGATGAGTCTTTGGGACGAAGAAATGCCCTGGTATATTTCCATATACGCTGATCATTCACGGAAAGGCCACTGAGTGTGTCATTCCAGTGATGTGCAGTTTCTTTTTGGATGAGGGTTTTCACCTTGGAGCAGAGAGAGTTCCAAAGAGTTTTATATGTGGGACTCCTTGTGTGTTGCCACCTTCGTCTCGCCCACCGTTTTAACTGAATGTACATTTGGAGACGAAGACTGGCTGTCATTTGTGACGATTGGTGTAGCTGTGTTAATTCTGTGCTTTCTGCCTCAGCTTTGAGCAGAGAGTGGGTGAGATGTGATACTGACTGATCGATTTGCTGGGGTGTCTGAGGCCTATCATGAAGATCGAGAAGTGAGTTCACATTCCCTCTGAATTTATCCCAATTTGTCTCTCTTCTTAGAAGGGGTGGTACTCCTTGAGTAAGAGTACGGTGGGAGACTTGGAACATGACAAGATCATGGTCTGAATCTAAAGCAGAGATTACGTACGGGTCTGTGAGGAGTGGCACCATTTTACTCATGACTACATCTAGCACGTCAGGCCTGCCACCCATCTTCAGATAGTGAGTGGGTTCCCGGGGTGCTTGTATAGTGAAGGTGGATCGAAGTATGTAGTCATGCAGTAGGTCACCTGCATTATTGGGATACCGTGGCTTGGCATTGAGATCTCCAGCAAGAACCACTTTATTGCCTAGTTTACTTATGTTGTCATAATCATCTGGTACAAGTCCCGCAGCAAGAGATCTGTATCCAGCCACGAGAATGAGTGAATCTCCGGGAGTTAGAGTGCGCACAGCTAGCGCTTCTAGACCTTACAAAGGTGGTACATGTACTTGCTGAGATGGAAAGTCCCTTTTCACTACTACTAACAATCTGCCTCTTGGCCTTCCAATTCTATCCAGTCGGTATATGAGATAGTTGGGCAATTTCCAGCCTTTGACTGTGTGGGAGAAGTGTGTTTCACTGATCAGTGCTACGTCTACTTTGTTATGTTGAAGAAAGTGGATGAGGGTATGTCTCTGCCCTCTTAACCCATCTGCGTTCCATGCCATGATGGTAAGTGAGTGGTGAATTTTCGACTGACTAGAAACAGCCATCGTCAATCATTTCTGCAATGGTATCGATATATGCGGCTGCTTTTGTGGCTGTGTCCGTAGCAGAGGTAAAACGAGCAATACCTCTTTTATCATGTGGTATTATTTTGCTTAGATTCATTCCTTTGAAGAACTCAAAAATGAGTTTAATGTCTGAGGCTGATGTGTCATCCCGAGTGGATTCTGATATATTTGTTGTGGAGGGGGCCTCTTTGGTGATGGTTTTGGATGGGGTGTGTCTGAACGGAGAGGCTGCGCCTGCGTATGTTGGCGAGGTTTGTTGTGAAGAAGTGGTTTCTGCAGAAGTTGCAGGTGTTTGTTGAGAAGTGATAATTGGGGGAGATTTTTGGGTCTTCTTGTTGGTGGAAGTTTGAGCGTCCATGTAGGCTTTGAACACTGGACATCCTCTGAAGTTTGCGGGGTGATCACCCTGACAGTTGGCACATTTGGCTGGGGTAGTAGTGTCTGCTTTGAGACAAGCCCTTGTCAAGTGTCCCTGTCCGCATTTGTGGCAGCGGGGCAGTGCTTTACATTGGGTTTGACCATGTCCCATTCGCTGACAGCGATAACACTGTAGTGTGGTGGGTGGTTTGTATACCTGTACTTTAATTCTGTAGTCAAGAAGATATTCTTCTTTGTATATTTCGTGAGTGGTGGAGTTTCTTGAAAGCGACACCAGAAAGAGTGGCATCAACACTCGTTCATTTGAGTCCTTCTTTCTGCGAGACATTTGGTGAACTGATATAGGTGTATAGTTCTTGTCTTTCAGCTCCTGCTCCAGGTCGCCCAGACAGGTATTGATGGGTAATTTTCGTATTACCACCTTCACAGGCCGTTCACTGCGAATGATGTCGGTGGCATATTCTCGTTTGGTCTGGTCGCAAAATGCAATTATTTTATCATAATCTGCCCTGGTTGATACTTGGAAGGTGACCTTCTCTCTATTGTGCTGTATGTGGGGAGGCTGACTAAGCGTCTTGCTTATAGTAGAGGTGAAGGCGTAAGTTTCCTTAATTCCGAACATGGAAATAGATGGAGGCCTTGGGACTTTCTTAGGTTGAGTTGTTTGAGGTGGTTGGGTTACCTCTTCTTGGGGGATCTCCATGTCACCTGAGGGATCTTCTGCCAGGGGCGCAAATGTATTTGAAGTTGGGATGTCAGTTGATAACTGCATGGTTTTTTGTAGTTTCGTTGGATGTCTCCCTTCATATAGTTGGGCGAGACTGTCCAAGTCCGTAAGTGACCTTTGGCGGCGATGCCGGCCAACAAGTGTAAATTCTGCTGAAGGTTGTTTGGAAGATTCCCCGAATGTGAGGGCTGCCTTATCTGTGGTGGGTGTAGGTTGCGATGATGCAATGCCTTGTTTTCCCAAGGGAACCAGAAACGCGAAGGCTGCGTCATTTTGCCTGCTGAACTGGCTTTGAGGTGCTCCATCCCTCTAAAGGGAAGGTTCTTGTGTCTTGCTGACATTGCAGTAGTTCGTAGACGTTATAAAAGAGGTCTAGGAACCTGCGTTTCTATGTCACCACTCCGAGGGGTGGGACAAGAAAGAACATTCAATGTCCTCCTATCTCTTATAGAGACCAGTTCAAATGAGTGCCACTGCAGAGCAAAAGCGTTGCCTTGGAAGATTATTTTAGACGGTGACCAAGACTTCACAGCACTCGTAGAAAGGGTCGATTTGAACTTTCAACCCAAAAAATTTAAATGGTAGCCAGATATTCCTACAGCGCCGCTACGTGCCTCTGACTGACCCTGAGCTTGCAAAGCCTCCCGATGCATGTGCTACACCGTTCACAGTAATGCACGCTGATAAAGCATAGCAGAGTTAGAATAATCTGTATCTCAAAAGTTCTTTTTTGCCAGTACTTAGCTTCTGATTATATAGTCTGGGATAAAAATATTTATCATGGGAGTTTCACGTTATTCACCACATTTAATTTTCTGATCTTCCTTACAACTTCAATATTCACACATCTTTCGAAGTATAATAAAACACATTTTTTCACTAATTACAATTGAAATTATCCTTATATGTGTTACTAAAACTTATGTTTGTTTTGCATTTGAGTCGTACTGCCATCTAGTGTATGCTGTAGGAAATATAAGCTTTGGTGGACAGTGCACACACAAATTCATATTAAACAAAACACTCTGATCTGAGGCTTGTGACACTCATGGTGGTAACCATCCAAACTAAAGCGCATTCAGTGGAATGTTTTTTTTTTTTTTTGTAACATTGATGCAACGTTATCACAACGTTGTTCCCCTACATACAACATTCATCATAAATACAACATGCATACAATGTTGTGGCAACGTTAGTGTGTTGACTCGTTAGTCCATCAAGTGCTTTTCACCCCAGCTTTAATCCATGGTTACTTCCAAACTAAGACTTCAGCCTAAAAATAGAATGAATGAATTACAACATCAGCACTGTACATATCGCAAAGTCTTTTCTCAACATTGTCAATGCTTGATCAATACGGTGAGCCTATACCTGGCTAGCCAGTGGCCCTGGGCACTGCGAGATGCAGGTGATGAAAATAGCTTTAGGCAAAAGACCTATGTTACCAGCTTCCTGGATGGGCAGATTCAAGGGGTGTGGAGCCAACAACTTTCCCCTGAGAAACTTGCAGGGAGAGGTCTCATTCCCAAAGGTCCAGTGGCATATTCTGAAAATTTGGCTTGAATTTCAACAATTCTTATTTATTGTATATGATTTATTAGATATAATAAAATAAAACACCAGGCATGCAAGTAAAACAAAAACAGAAGTCCGGCAACTTCAAATTTTCCAGCAATTTCCATATATGAAAAAAGTTGGTTTTCCAGTGAGAGAGACTACGCCACTGCAAAGGCTATATTTTGTTTTCTCAGACACTAATAAGTAATTTCCACACTTGGAATGAAATGGAGTAAACAGTGTAATATTTTATGACACACATGGCAAGCAGTGGCGATTTCTCTGGGTGTGTAAGTCGTGTGTCAACGGCCAAAGGAAAATGTAATAAAGAAGAAAGTATCTGTACTTTTATAAATTACGATTTTGAGCGTTTTTCTTCAATTGTCAGTCACGAGCGCCCGGTAGTTTTCGAACGCGGCGCAGCGCGCAGTGGTTGTCAGGCAGGCAGACGGGCAGGGCGTTGCGAGGAAATCCAACGTCTTACCACTGCCAAAACATAGCATGACCGCGCATGCGCACCCTGTCACCCACCAGCATGGTTACCTTCTCAAGGCGTTGTATTTGTTCCCAATGATTTGGATTTCATTCGCCCCGCGTTCCGCGTTGTTTTGCTCGTGATTGTTGTGCATTATTTTTTAAATGTGTGGTGTGAAGTGACGTGATTATTTTAAGATGGAGAATAGTGAAAGTGTTGTGCAAAAGTATTTAAATAATTTATTTTCTTCGCTTTCGTATTCAGAGAAGAAACAAGTGATTGACAATAGTCGACCATGTTCGAATCTCACGATGTCAACATGTGTTAAAGGAAAAAGTTGTGCTGAAAAAGGTTTTGAGAGACATTTTCGAAAAGAACTCTATGAAATTTCAGACTGGCTTTGTGGGTGTGATGTGGTGAATAAATTTTACTGTTGGACATGTTTATTATTCTAGACTAAAAAAGGTGTTGGGAATTATCAAGGGTATGCGGATTTGAATCATCTCAATACTGCAGTGAGAAAACACAGCGAGTCTGAATTGCATCTTTATAATAAAGTTTCTTTAAATTTAGTAGTTTTGTTGCCACCCCTACTAGAATTGACGTTCTTTTGGATACTCAACGAAAAGCTGAAATAGAGCTACACAATGAAAAAGTAAAAGAGAACAGAGAAATATTAAAGAGGTTGATTAACGCCGTCTACTATTTAGCAAAGCAAGAACTGCCATTCCGAGGCCATGAAAAAAATGCAGCATCTCTAAATAAGGGCAATTACATGGAATTCCTTATTGCAAGTGCAGAGTTTGATCCCTCATTAAAAATAACATTTATTAAATTCTACAGTTTTTCGCGGTACTTCGGCAGGCATTCAAAATGATTTAATAAATTCAGTTTCGGATGTTCTGAGAGATGAAATCTACAATGAAATTCAAAACACAGACTTTGTGGCTATCATGGTCGATGAAACATCAGACATTAGCAAAAAATGTCAGGTGTCAACAGTGTTACGTTTTTTCTCGGCCTCACAGAAAAAAGGTCATTGAAAGATTTCTTGCATTTCATGACATAAGCGCCGATAAAACTGCAGGAGCTCTTTTTAGTCACGTGACTGAAATAATGGATAAATATAAGTGTGGGGATAAATTAATTGCCCAGACATACGATGGGTATTCTGTAATGAGTGGTCATTTGAATGGCCTTTAAAGTAAAGTTTTGGAAAAATATCCGAAAGCTTTTTATGCGCATTGTTATGTTCATGTAATGAACTTGGTGCTGCAACAATCGTTAGAATGTAACAAAGAGCTTAAGGTGTTATTTTGTGGTCTTAAATCACTTAAATCTCATTCTCCAAAGAGGTTACACAAACTTTCTGCTTTCATGTCCAGAAAGCTCCCGTCATTAGCTCCTACCAGATTAAATTTTACCTCTAGGCTAGTGTGGACAGTCAACAGAGAAGCACTGCTTATGTTTTTTGAACATGTTAGTGAAAGTGGAGACTTCGATCATGTGACTGCAATGACTCCAGAGGATTTTCTAGCTTCTTGAAGGACTTCGAAAATATATTTTTAAAAAAAAGGCTTTATCCAACTTGCTTGTCTTTTCAGACGTATTATTCAGTATATTGCAGTCTAAAAATGTTAATATTTTGTATTGCAGTAATAAAATAACTGAATTTCAACATCAGCTGAAAAAGGAAAGTGAGAATTTCGAAACACTATGGAATTCTATAACTGGTGCAGTAGAAGAGGAAGAGGTTGTTGAAATGAAAAGGAGGCGACCGAACAACGAATCACAGAAAGACAACTGCCGGAGGCTTTACTTTGAAATCATTGATAATATCAGCAACCAGATAACAATTAGATTCGCATCATTTGAAAAATTGCAATATTTTGATTTACTAAATCCCACAAAACTTGAATAAAAGAGAAAACTCTCCTCACCATCTCGTACATAAATTGTAGGAAATTTATGGCAGTGTGTTTAATTTAACCAAACTCCAGAAGAATGAACTTTATGTTTGGTATGCTTCCACTGAAGGATCAGAGAAAACATCAATTAAGATTGTAAATTATCACGAATCCAGTGGGTGAGTTTACATAAATATATAAATTAGCAGTGTTGATCGCAACAATTCCTTCCACGACGTCATCTGTCGAGAGATCGTTCTCATCACTGAGAGGATCCACACATTCTGCCGATCTACTCAACCTCAGAACCGGATGACGAATTTAAGTCTTATCTCCATCCAGAAAGAATTACTTTCTAAGCTGCGAGAAGGGGATAAATTCAAATTTTATGAGGCGGTGATCAGCGCATTTCTCTCTAAAGAAAGAAGAATAGACTGGAATTCAAGTAACTAAGTAATGAGCAGTTGATTTTTCAAATTTTACTTTTTGGAAGGATAAATGAAGGGTAAGGGGAAAAACCGGGAATGCATTTTAGCGATTTTTCAATGAACGGTCATTCTTATGTCCACGGTGTTTTTTTATGGGTGATAGGTAGGAGTTCCACCAACCCCTCTGGTTGCAAACTCGTGCTTTAAAAATAAATTGTATGGCGAAGTATTGAACATATTAATTTCCTCCTTACCCTTCAAATATATTAATACTTTAAATTAAGTATTTACTTCATTTACAATAATTTATGTAATTTAATGTTTTTCTAAATATTTATAAATTTACACCAAAAAGGTACGGAGAAAATGTGTAATATTGGTTCACAGAAATGAGAGGGGGAGGGGTTAACATTCCTTCTTTGCCAACGCCTGAAGTTCAGGATCAGGAGACGCCACTGATGGCAAGGTTGTAGCTACAAGAGCAGACGGCTCATGTCACAGACACTGGAAGGGAGTTACAGATTGGGTACTGAAATGGGATAGGGATTACTGAGGTCAGGGAAAATATAGTCCTTTCTCTTAGCTTGGGCTAGTTTTCTTAATGCTGTAAAGGCATCTGTCCCCTCCAAGAGAGCATTGTTAATTTGCCACTGTACAAGCAACTAGCAGCTATTTTCCAAAAACATGTGAAAATCAATAACGTATAATTCATCTAATATACCTGCCTGATATATGCAAATGTACCATTACTGCATTATTTCTTAACACATTTTAAAAGGAAATCAACTAGAGACAACCAAGGTTCATTTCATGTATTGGCAAAATAATGGTCAAAACACAGCCAAAAGTACAAAGTCATTCCAAGCAATGAATACAAAAGATCACTATAGTACTCAGTTTGCTTGAACTTATCATATTGCTTTTGGAAGACAAAGTTCTGTTCTAAAAGATCAAATGTGCATGTTTCCTTCTTATCTGAATCAATCACACTGCTTGCTAACAATGGTTGTTTTTCTTCAGAAGATCAACTAACTTTTGTTCCTCCAAATGTGTTTTCATTGGCTTGACACTCGCTCTGAAATGAGCCACTTGTTTCCACATGAAGTTTAACATTTAAAAAAAAAATCTTTACTAACAACATAACACTTCTTATGTATTGTGCAATTCATAAAGAATTTGATATTTTAAGCAACATGTTCATTTATATAGTATTGTTAATTTTTGTAGTTTGTGCATTTGGCCATGATGGTGAGTAGAAAATTTTAACCTTCTCAAATTTCATGATTAACATACAAATGAAACATTTAATGAGAGCATCAACAAACATTACTGAGATTTTTTCAAGAAAAAATGTCGTTTGATTCAAGTCACAGGACTGATTGGTCTACTTAGTTTTGCTACTCAAGGTTTCAGGTTGATTTCTGGAATGAGTAATCCTTTCTGACTGTCTTTTCATCAAATCCATGTACTCATTATTTTATCATCATTGCAATTAGCCAAAAGTAGCAGAAAAAGCAACACAAAATAAAAACAAATAACAAGAGTCAAGGCAGTGTTCGAATTAAAGAAAATGCAGGGGAGAAAATTTCAAACCATATTCATAATTTTGCATGAAGATTGCCAGATTTGAGACACCAGCATTACATTTTATAACTTTCCTTTCATAAAATAAAATACAAATTATAAGGAAACAGAGATGGTAGAACATAGAAATACATCAGAAGAGGGCAGGTTGACTTTCTTTCCCCAGTTGGGAATGAATTTTAAAATGTAGGACATGCAAAATAAAAAGAGAAAGAGTAATTTCCCGGCCCCTGTCCCTCAATTTCAACACTGGTCATTGCTATTTTCAACTTCAGTGCCACCCTTGCTTGCCCCGCCAAGTTATGCCTATGATGTACATTCTAGAGCAGTGTAATGAGTCAAAATTTCAGGATAAACCCAGGCAGTATGAGCCTGTGCCTGGCTACACCTGGTGTCAGGAAAACCTTAATTAACCCTAGAAAGCTAACACGTCCTGTGCTCAACGTTAAAGCTAACCATTCGTCTGGTGGACAATTTCTTCATAATTAAAACACAGCATAAATTTTGCAAAACAATTTATTTATTACAAAACTTATTATGTACTTACAAAAAAATATGAATAGCATGGAGGAATGCAAAATTATGTTTCATCAGTCTTGTGTGTGTGATGCTGATCACATCACCCCCACTCTCGACCGGATCAAGAAAGTGTTGGGCGTTACCCCCACACCCCTATACGCCTTCATGGCATGGCGCTAAGCACAAGGGAGCACTTTACTTTTCTTTTTTTCTCTCTCTCTCGTTGTTTGTTGAGCAATGGCATTAATTTTTTTGCATTTCCACATTCAGGATGTTAGCAAAAGCTTGCAAAGTTGTTGTGGAAGTTTTGGTGTGCATAGAGATGCAACATTAAAAATACACTGAAGGAACGCTTGTGAAAGAATACAGATACTTCCCATCAATCTCCCTGACCTAAATGAAGGTATATGGTGTTGGGAGCGGAAGAGTTAAGTGGAAGGGGGCGAGACAAGAAAACTGCACCACATGCATAGTCTGCCAGACGACGTATTAGCTTTCTACGGTTAATATGTCTTCATGCCAATGTGAAACATTTAATTGTCACCCGAGGAGCAAACATTATTGCACCCTGCGTGTTGTCTATATTTCCTTTTAATATTTAATTATAAGGTTGATCAGTTGATGTAACTGTGAAGTACTTAATCCAGTTATATTTGTTCAGAAAACAGATGGAGCTTAATGGAGCCAGAGTATTTTGTTTCTGGCAGATATGGTTATTATATTCCAAGACAGAGAGCAGCATGGTTAGAGGCAGCATCAATCTGTGCAGCAAATAACAGCAGACTTGTCAACCTTAATGATGACGAAACAAGGGCAAGTGAAATCGCAGAACACTTGGCTGATACACGGCATGGTAAGTAAACGTAGCTGTATAGAACAGTCAACTTCCCTTGGAATAAGGGGAAACTGCCGGCTTATTTTTGCCTTCCTTGTTATGTTTGTATCTCTATTAAATGTCTCTTTTCTATTATCCTCTTTCCTTCCTCATATCTCAGTATCTCATTGCTAGTGCTTAGTTCTTATCTTTTTGATCACCTTTTTTTCTACATTTAACTTCCTGTTTTCTCTATCTGTTTCTTTCTTCTTCTCTGTCTTACTTCTGCATTTTTCTTCCCTTCTTGCTCTTTCATCCTGATTTTTATGCCTTTCTCTCTCTTTCTTCAATTCCCTTCTTTTCCCACTCTCTCTCACTGATTGTGTATGTGGGGCTGTGTGTGCAAAGGTCTCAACTTTTCCATTTTGACCCTATCCTTGTTAAATTTTCTGTGGACACACATGCTGTTCATTTTTTTTTTAAAAAAAAAGGTGCTTAAAGTTTTCAAACATTATAATTCTAACTCAAGTGTAAAATACCGTTTGTAAATGTGATCAAAATTTAACTTCACTCATGTTATAACTTGGTTTCCTTGCAGAGTTTGAAGATGTTTGGATAGGGGCCAGACTTGCAGGCAATGCATGGAAATGGTACTCTACAGGCAGTGACGTGCAAATACCAAAGGCCAATGGGGAAGAAGAGGAAGCTAGTGGTTTTGCAGATTTGTGGCTCCAGAAAAACCAAGCTGAACCTGACAAGGACAGGGGCTGCTTAGTACTGGACAGGAAAAACCACAAGGATCCAATTCTAGTTGGTTTACCATGCCATTTACCTAGACATTTTATTTGTGAAACAGACAGTAAGTTTTCAATAAACCTTGTTCACAATATTCTTAATTATAACAGGTTAGAAAAATAAGTTGATAAAGTCCACTTTGTGCACAGATAGGCTGACTGACTGGAACTAAGACTCCTAAAAAGTTCTCTTACTGAAAATGGGACTTTAAGTCTAAAAGAAATAACATTTTCAAAAATATCTGCAGTTTTTAAGACCATGCCAATTTTTCTAATTGTGAGAAATTACAACTCTTTTAATACTCTCCAAATGTTCCCATCAACCAAGAAGGTGGTCAGCTGAATGGTTCGTGTGAAAGCAGAAGGAGAAAAGTGAGTAATAGTCAGCCAAATTTTGATGTCGATTATCCACTCACATTTCTGGCAGGGTGGTGGGATGAGGAATAAAAACAGATCAGTCATATTCTTAGTTTTAGTTGCAAAATGGACAGAAAGCAGAACTGATAGACAACAGAACTTCCACTTGATGAAACTTTCAGTTTAGCATCGATGCTCTTCTCCAATCAAAGGACTGGAGACTCAACTACCTACTTAACTGAATGGAACATTAGAGCACTCAATACATTTTTCCATACGTTAGTTGAACTGCTGACTGCATTTTAAAATTTTTAAATAGAGCAATTGGCCTATATAAATAAAAATGTGTAGCACACAATGCACGAAAATTCTCCTCACATTCTTAGAACATTTTCAAAATGAATGTATTAGTTTAACATTTTAAAAAATGGTCATAGACGTAGAAACAAAAATGTTGATACCGTGTTTGAATCTTGCAAACAATGTAAATAGAAAAGAATTGGAAGAAAGAATTGATTGATTGATATGGTTTAATATACTTCGCTTTTCTACCACTTTTGGCTAATCACGATGATCAGTATGAGTGTAGATATGATCACTCACAAAGAACATTGGGATTCGAACCAGGGACGCCTGACCACTCCGCTACAGAGGAAGAATGAAGAAAGCACTTTGAAGGTGTAGTAATATAATTGGCTAATTCCATTCAGCAAAGCCCTTATTCAAGTAACAATGCACACTGCAAGATAACATTCAAGTCGAATAAGCAACTTCTTTCACACAACGTACAAAAAATCATATTTATTCATTAAAACTGGTTTTACTGCATAATTAACAATTGCTATTACTGTACTAAAGGCAATTGTATGTTGACATGATATTTAAAACTAATTAAGCAGAATATATTTATAAATATTACACAATATTTTGAACATCTATAAAGCTATTGCCATATGTACTAATCATAATAACACAACAAAATTCAATTTCTCTTTATTAGTAGTTGCAGGTCCTGCTGCTATAGAACACCCACTAGGTACAATAGAAGTGGTACATGAAGGTGTTGTGTACAGTTTCCATCGACAGAGAGTTACTTTCAATGCTGCTATCTCATCATGTGCAAGCTTACATGGAGGTCTGGCTGTTGTGAACAACATATCAATTGCTGATGTCCTTCATCGCCAGATGTACAAGGCCAGGCCTGGTAGGTATCATTGTTGGAGCGTAAATTTTTCACATTGCTCCATATCTTGTGAATGGTCATAAGCACATCAAGAGAGAAAATACTGATTTCTTGCCTGTGGATTTTAGAAACTTTTAGCTAATTCATGTCTCTGTCTATAACACCCAGTGTGCAAATTAATTCTTTTGCTAACCATTGCTGGATTATGGTGTAAATTGGAGTTGTTTTTTTATCATCATTATTAACTAGAAGAAAACCTTAAAGTGTGTGTAAAAGATACATGCAAATATCTTTCCCAATGATGCATTATTCCGTTACAAACTCCTGAACTGTAATTTTTCACTCCTTGTTATTGCATTTTGTAACAAGTATTATTAACACATTGGGGTCTCACGATGGGCATAGCCCGCAGTGCACTTAAAGTCAATGTGGACGAACGACGGGCATAGCCCGTCCTGCGGTATGCAATCGCTTTGCCGATTGAACGACGGGCTATGCTCGTACTTCGTCTCATGCGCGTGTTCATTCAAGCCCCTCTGTTGAAATTCCGACCACTAGGTGACTCATGTGCTATTTTTATCTGGCACCTGGGACTGTTTGTTGTCGGGTTGATGTACTGTGCATTGTTTAGAATGGCGTCGTTAGATCCAGACTGCATAGAGGATTCTGCCCCCGAGTTTGAAGTTAGTGACGATTTTGATGATGCAGATGAATTTGAAGATTTGGAAGGTAGGTTATAATCGTAATAATTATTATCGACAATATAAACAGTGTTGCAAACTCTAGTATTTTATGAATGAAGTGAGAAGTAATTTTTTTGGGTCTATTCATCTTGCCTCTTGCTTGATTCTCCTACATGCACTGATGTATTTTTAGTTTTTCCATTTATTATTTTGTATAGTGTATGTAAAATGAAAATTTATTTTATTTATTTAGTTTATTTATTTATTTGTTTAATTTTTACAGATGACGCAAAACCAACTGATACATCGCCTGGTCCTGTCCTGCAGCCACTTTTTCATACAAAAGATAATTACTTGTAATTTGTAATTATTTTTTGTTATGTGCACATAAGAAGTATTCTTATGCAAGATTCAAAAGATGTATTGATAGTTTATGTAATTAATTATTGAAATTTCCAGATTATGAACTTAAAATATCTCTATATTCACATTTGTTACAATGTTGTACTTTTTTCTTCTTCACAAAACATTGCTGAAAAAAATATTAAAAAACATCTGAAAATGAAAATAAAATTTAACAAATTTTTGTTCATTCAAAAGAGGAAGTTTAGTAGATTTAAGAAAAAAATTATAAATAAAAACAAATTAAAAATATTTTTTCTATGATTTTTTGAAAAACAACGAAAAACCGCAGACCAGAGGTAACAATGCTGTATTATGAGGCCAGACCCGAATGTGTTAATCATAATAATGCAACTGTATCGGCCAATATCAGTGGTATCGGTATCGGAAAGTATCGGTTGGAATTCATTTACCGATACCAGCCGATACTTTTCAGGCATATTGGTCTATCACAGGGTCTGCAAAAATGCCACGCGACAGTTTTGCAGTCTAATTATCCTGGAAATTATGCAAAATTCAAATTTTCATTTTATTTTGCATCAAATTTGCACGAAAAAACATATTTTGTGATATTACATAATATTCTGATGTAATTCTAAAGCAAACTTCTTCATAAATTGATACATAAAATTGGAGAAGTTAATTTACACACCAATATTGATCAATATTTTGAAGAAATTTTAATTATTGCAATTTTCAAGTATTGGCATCTGTATTGGTATCGGGTAAAAGAGGTTTTGGCTCAGACTTATTAGTTATTTTTTGGTTCTTAACAAACTTAGCAGTTTCTATAGAACCAAAATTTAAATTAGCATTGAACACAGTTCATCAAATCTTTAGCATTGAACACAGTTCATCAAATCTGTCTTTGTGTGCAATTATATAATAGGAGAATGACGAAACAGGAAGCCCTACATCAGTGGTCAATTTTATTTCATTTCATTTTCATTCAACATTTTTCCTATTGTATGCCATTTTCACATTCTATTAGGGACTGGGAGGCTTACTGTGCCAGTCACATTCGCAGAGGAAGTGGTAACTTTACAAATAATTGCAGGGTTTCTGTTGTTCAATATACATTCATTTACTGTACTCTTTTGTTATGAAATAGCATTTCAGCATAGTATAACTATTGCAAAGCATTCATACACAAGAGTTGTTGCTGGTTTGAACTTTTTCATGTATTCTTTTTATTTAATTTAGTGTTTTAGCACTCATTTCCTTTTACTTCTCTCTCACTATTTGAGTTTCTTCTACTTAAAAAATTATCTTCTTACCTTCCTTCTCTTCTTTAGATTATGTGTATAACTTTTAAAAACATCAATTTTTTAATATATACATAAGTATAAGTTTTCCATTAAGAACTTTCCCATAAATTTAATAGATACTGAGGTACCAAATTATATCTCTAAAATGTGGTGAAGATTAACCCAGCATTGGTCGACATGTTTGCACAATGCTACACACCTCTATTTTTTTAAAATTTCATTGACTTTTTTTTGTTCGTTATATGAATATTGCACATTATTGTTTCGTTACGTCCTGTGAACATTTCTTTGAGTTTGACTGTCATTTTCGTCAGATGATACTTCACTCTTGCTGTCATGATCGCTTATGCCAAGCTGCTCCACATCACTATCCTCTGAATAAAGAATATCGCTCTGCTCCTCACGTACACTTTCATACTATGTATCATCCATTAACCATTGCAATATATGAGTATTGTCTATCATGAAAAAGTCACTTAAAGGGACAATAAAACTCACAAAAAAAAATAAACAAATGAAAAAAAATAGTCCCGCGGTTGGTCGACATGTGAGCGTCCCACTAACATCTGACAATTTGTTGACAGAATTACAGCACAGCTCCTATTAACGGAAGGGAATGCTCCACCCTATTATATTTTCCCACCCGTAACAAAACAAAAGACAGCTAGACTGCATCTCAAAGAGCTTTCATATTTTACAACAGATTTATAAGCAGATAAATTTCAATGTTAGCGCAGCACTGACATGTCGACCAACGGCAGGTTAAGGTTATCTTGAAGACCAAATGCTATGGTTCTAGGTCAACGCTCTGTTCAAGACACAATTTTTCAACTAATAATTTTAATTTCTCCAAATGCAACACAAACATAATATAGTAATTTCACAAAAGATATCATTCAGTTTTATGAAGTTACAGTCTATGGATGTATATCATATTCTCTTTCAGAATTTGATAGAGCATGGATAGGTGGAATAACAGATAATGAAAGATGGATATGGTTGGGATCTGGTGAACCAATAAATGGTGTAGTTGACAAATTTCCACCGTGGGGCTACAGAGATGTACCAAGACTTGGAAAAAAATGCCTCTTACTAGACAACCACAAAAATTACACATTCGTGGATGAAAATTGCAGCAAGAAGAGATTCTTTATATGCCAGAGAAGTGAGTACTTGGCTCATATTTGATTTAGTTTTAATAGCACTGAGAATGGTAAATGAGATAAAAACATACAAAAAAGTGAAAGAAGTTGTATTTACAAATACCATAGTTCTTTGAATCTAAGGTGCAGGTTTTTGTCAGATTTTAGATGTCCAAAATTCAGGTGCACCTTAGATTCGATGGCGTCTTTGATTCGATGTATATACTTCTAATACCAGTAGTTACAAAGAGTCGATGTTGCAATACCGTATACCGTATTTGTAAACAAATAAACATGTGCCCTATAAATGTTTAAATAAACACCGCAAAGGTTAAAATATGAACGTCTTTCTGCATATTCCTGCACCTTAAATTCGAAGATTTTTTTTTCTCAAAAAATGAGGCAAAAATTCAGGTGCACCTTAGATGGAGTCTTCGATTCGAAGAACTACAGTAGTTTAACTCAAAATCCTGCTTTTGATGTATTGGAATCTTTTACAGTTTTTTTCAGGGATATTGCAAGTACAACTATTTTCATGATTTTTTGGATATGTTTATTTCATTTACGCAATATTCAGTGGTTATGTCAATATACAAGAAAGTGAAATGATTAAAAGACTGTCATTCGATGACACTCTTACTTAAAGAACAAAAAAATCTTGTTCAAAACTTCTTCTAATTAATTTTTCACATCTAGCAAATTCTTTATGTTCATTACAGAAACATTCTATAATATGTACAGGGTGGCGAACGAAATGATACCCCATTTGTTTTTAGTGTAAAAACTTTAGTAAGCAACATTTTTCAAAAAAACATACATTGCAGTGAACATAGCAATGTGGAAATATGTTTCAATGCAAAACATGCTACATTGCACTGCACAACTGTAGTCAAACGAACAGTTAGGTTATTGATCACCCTCCAACACAGTCTTCTGTAATTTCAGTGAAAGATTGCGTAATTAATGTTCTCAAATCCATGAGATTTTCTGGATGTTTTGGAAAAATCCTTTCCTTCAGGAACCCCCACAGGAAATAGTCACAGGGATTAAGGTCCGGACTATTGGGAGGCCAATACTGACCACCATTAAAGTGTTCTGGAAATCTGTTTGAAATGACGCGGAAGTTGGAGATCTCGTGCAAGAAATCCAAGACCACATTGGCAGTATGCGGTCTTGCACCATCCTGCATAAACCATTGTGTGTTAAATGGCAAATCCTTCACAAGAAGCTGAGGAATAAATTGATTACGAAACATGTCCAGGTAACGCTTGCTGTTATCATTTTCATCGAAAAAGAATGGTCCAATGAGTCCATGCATCGAAATAGCGGCCTACACTGTAATCCTGGGATAATGGCTTTCCTTTTGATGGAGCACTTGCGGATTGTCGGTAGCCCAAAATCGCATATTTTGTCTATTCACCACTCCGTCCAAGTGAAAGTGAGCCTCATCCGAAAACCACGTATTGTTGATAACATCCATATGTCCCTCAGCCCATTCAGCGAATACCAGTCTCCGCTGAATCTTTTCTGGTGTCAGTTTCTGCACAACTGTTATTTTATAGGGGTACAGGTGAAGATTACTTTTGACAATTCTTTGCAGAGAGCATCTCGATATACCCAGTTGGGTAGCTGCTTTTCTACAGGAGTTACTGGGGCTTCTTTGCATAGCGACCTGTACACTTTCGATGTTTTCCGGCGTACGGACACTATTCACTCGCGGCCGTTTCGGTTCCAGTAATGTCCCTTGAAACCGCAATTGTTCATGGAGTTTGTGAATTGTTCTCTTGCTTGGAGCCCAACGTGTGTTGAATTGGGCACGGAAACGTCTCTGTGCACCAACAATGCTTTTGGTTTCCACGAACAACAACACTATTGCTGCACGATGTTCTGGCGTGAGCCTTCCTTTGTCAGGCATGCTGCTACACTGGACTGCTAGCGCCATGGTGAAGATTCAGTGAACTACAGCCTCTGGCAGTAAATCTCCATGGATTAAGGTTTCCTAGGAAAAAAATATTTTAAAATTAATACATAAATATTAATTTCATTCAAAAAGTAAATGGGGTATCATTTCATGCGCCACCCTGTAAGTAAATTGCACTATTTCAATACATAGCTTACAACACACAACATGCTTTTTATGTTTTCAGAGCTAAGTAACAGTGCAAGCACAGAAGGAAGACCTCATGCGGTGCGTATTCGAGATGACAAGGCCTATTTGTTCATGCAGGGGAAGAAGACTTGGGAAAAAGCTCGTTTATCATGTGAAACAAACAATGCTGTGCTTCTTTCTTTTCCTAATGGGGCTGATCATAAGGCATTATTCAATTGGATTGTTGAAGAAATGCCTGAACTAAAGGATGGTAGGTAGCATTCTACAAGGGTCGTTCAATGTTGACCGGGACTTCTATTTCTAGACAAGAAGTATACATACATAGAAGCACCAAACTATGTCAGGTTTTCAAAGTATTCCCCCTGAACACCCAGACACCGTTGCCATCGTCGTGGAAGTTCCTTGATGCCTTTGGCGTAGAAAGAAGTAGGTTGGTGTCGTAACCACCACAGGACAGCGTTCTTGAGTTCCTCATCTGTCTGGATGTGCGTCCCACCCAAATGCTCTTTAATTAAGAGCCCCAAACAAGTGAAAATCACTGGGGGCTAAATCTGGACTCTAAGGACTGTGTGGTAAAACCTCCCAGTGCAAGTTGGTCAGTGTTGTTTGAGTCAAATGGGCCGTGTGTGGCCTGGCATTGTCATGGAGAAGAATGAGATGTGTTTCTACAACATTACAGGTCTTTTCTTCCAAACGGCCCAACGTACAGCACCGTGAAGCAGTGTTGAGTAATACTGGGAATTAATTGTGGTACCCTTCTCCAAAAAATCCACATGGATAACATCTTTCATGTTCCAGAAGACAGTTCCCAAAATCTTACCAGTTCAAAAATCCGTGCGGTTAATTTGCTACAAACTCCCGCCCTTCACTGAACTGTTGACACCATTCGTACACTCTTGCCCTTGACAGTGTTTGTTCATCATACTGTGCTTGCAGTCTAAGCCAAATTTCAGCAGGTTTCACCTTCTCCTTCACGAGAAATTTTATTATACACCGCTGTTCCACAGCAACAGATACACTACTTGCCGCCATGTTCGCTGGAACTGCTGCGCATGCGCGAAATACATCATGCCGGGCGCTAGTTACTCGCAAAGGAATACATTACGTCACCCGCACGTTTCATCATGATCCGGCTATTCATCGATTTTTTACGTACGAAAATCCCGGTCAACCTTGAACGACCCTTGTATTTCAGTCTTAAACCAAGAGTTACACAAGAAATAGCACAATAATAATAGTAAATGAAAATCGTAAAACATCTCATTACTTTTTCAATGGCATCATAATACAGTAGCGAAATTAATTCAGCACTCTTTACTTGCTTACTACTCTAGAAACTACAACCTGGGTGCTTCATGGGTAGTGATTTCATGCTCTGTGAACTAAATTTGAGCATGCTCACAACCCCTTAAATGTGCTTTTCATGTAGTATCTAAGGCAATAATTCCAAGTGACCAGTAGCATCACATTAATGTAGTTAGTTCAGTCAAGTTCCAAAAGTGGCATATTTAATGCCTAGAGCAGTGGGTCCCAAAGTGTGCAGCATGGTGCTCTGGGGTGCTGTGGCTGGCTCACAGGGGCACTACAAAATATTCCAATATTTTCACTGAAATGGCACTTACTTGTTAGTCTACACATCGTTTAAGTACTTTTGCACAAAAAATGTCCCTATGACCCTATGTGTTTATTTTTTAACTTAAGGCAAGCAACCTAACCACACTAACTGAGCACCGCAAGTGCTAGATAGGCCTACATTCTGACTTGGGTGCTGCGGAAAAATCTTGAAACAGTAAGGGTGCTGTGAAAAAAAAAAGTTTGGGAACCACTGGCCTAGAGAAATAAAGGTTTCCTGCAGTGAATGATATCACACCAATAATGGCAACTGATGAAAAATAAAATAAATTATTTACTCAGTGTTGCTTCTTTCATTATTGAAGTCAACCTCACGAGGAAATGCTTTATAATATGGATATTCCAACATCAAAATTTAACCAACATCAACATTAAATTTCCCATACTGTTAACTGACAGTGAACCGATCTTCATAAAGTGCTTCAGACCTGAATCATACATAGTCAAAGTTATTCTACACTAAAAAACAGCACAAGTAAAATACACACAAAAGTTTTTCTGACATATCTATATACACTCCACTCTTATTTTTCCTTCAATTAATACTACCTGGCATATGTTTGTTATTTTCAGAAATGTACCATTCTTGGTTGAATGCCAAATATGATGCAAATGAAGAATCATGGACATGGAAAGATGGAAGCAGTGCAGTTTTTAAAAAAGGATCCGAGACATTTGCAGAATGGTCTGATGATGAACAACCAACTAATTATAAGTGCCTTAATATGGATAGGAGAAATCATAATAAGGCAGTGATATTTGGAATACTTTGTGATAGTCTAGAAGAATACATATGTATGCGAGACAAGACAGGTATCGTGTATTTATTAATCCAGTAATGAATATACAGTTGAACCAGATGAACCTGAGTTGTACGTATGTCAAGGTGAAGAGAAAATAATACATATAACTGAGAATTACTTACAAATCAGATTTAGATACCATGTCATATCATTATTACAATACTGTAATTGTATCTATATTTTGAGGAACAACATATACGTAATACAGTTTATTTCTGTCATAAAGTGGTAAATTAACGAATCTAAAAAGTTAGATTCTTAAGTTTTATGTGGATTACTTTATGGTCAAGCGTGTATCATTTCCTCTTTCTGTTTTCCATAGACGATGAGTAGCAACTGAAAACCTTCACTGAAGGAACCACTGTTCTGTTATTATGGAACACTGCAAATGTCAGCTGTCGGCATCTTTATAACTTGTGTAGTTTCGTATTGTGATTACGTACAAAAAATAATATATCTGAACAACTGCAGCAAATCTCTCTCCTCTGATTTCATGCTGCCTCTCCTTGCCTTCTCTGTGATGCACACGTCTTTCTCACAACTCGAGACCGACTGCAGCCAAGACCATCTAACTTGTTTCATATTGAAAATCACATTGTGTTTTTGTAACCACAAGAAATATGTACTTTTGCAGCTTGGTTACTTACAAGCCAGTTGTATTTTATGAAAATGAGTAGATATAACCCTGAATTACGTATAAATGCATTACGTACAAATAAGCTTTAATTAACACGTTTTAAAATTTGTATGCACATTCATAAGACAATGATTTTTAATTTGATTTTGATTTTTGTTAATTTAGCGTTGCTTTTCTGCTGCTTTGGCTAATCGCAAAGATGAGGATGAATGATGATGTTGATGAAGGAACACTCACAAAGAATACCCAGGCTCAGGCTGGGATTCCAACATTGACATTGGCATTGTAGCATACTGTGCAAACCACTAGCCACTCCACCACAGAGGTTGGCATCCATACGATGACTGAAGGAGTGTGTAGGATGGATGTTTTTCTTGAGGTGGACTTATGCTGGAACACACTCATTATGTTGTGGAAACACTTCATTTCTTGTCTTGCCAGTAAGGTTTTGACAATCTGTACAATTCATAACTGCATAGGATAATTTATCCTGTAATGTATATTCAACATGTCTGAAGCAAGTCCAAGAAAATTGAATAGTCTAAAATTATACAAATATGTCATCAGGTTTAGGTTCTTCCATTCTAAGGGAGAAGTGAGTTTTCCACATGCTGTACCATAGCACAAATGCTCAATATATTCTGTGTAAATATCTGAAACTAAGTTAAGAAATTTATTATTGTAGAAAATGACAAGGAAGCAGATTCCCCTGCAGAAGCAGAAACTCAGAGCGATGTTCAGCTGATTGAATATGGAGGCAAAGCTTATGAGCTGCATTATCTCAAAATAGACATTGAGGAGGCAAAGAAGCAGTGTGCCGGAAATGATGCATCAGCTGCTCTTGCAACGTTCAGCGACATGGCAACACTCAGATACATTCTGGATCACCAGTTGAAATGTAAGTAAACTGTATGTAAATATGGAAATTCAACTCTGAAGATCACTTCATATTTTTCACTAAAGTTCACACACACAGAGCTGTGGTGGTCTAGTCGGTAGGGCATCCGACTGCTATGTGGGACACCCGGATTCGATTTCTGGAGTGAGTGATATAAGGTCGGAATTCTTCCAGCCTTGTTCCTTCAAAAAGTGGATATGGTGTTCACCCAGCATCATATAAATGGGTACCTGGGGCAACCCTGGGGGCTAAAGGCAAAATGGCCGAGATTGTGAATGTGTGGGGCCCTACTCCTCATTCCCTAAATGTGCCTTTTTTCCACACATACATACAAATTGGAGATAGAAATATTTATAACAGGAAATCAAATTATAATCATGAGACAGTAATAAATAAGTAACAATACATTTAGCAAATAAAATTAAACATAATAAAAATAAAGATGCAAACACATAAATTAGTAAATATTTGATGAGTAACTTATTACTTGCATATTAATCTGCTCATTGGTTTTACGATTTAAATTGCAATCTAATTATGCTTCAGTCAAGAAGACATTTTGGTGATTTTTCATGCTTCTTATATTGTGTAAATAAGATACATTTAATGTATTGCCTTGTATTTGAAAATTTGATGGTTATTAACATTGACTATGCTATATTTCAATTTTGACTCACCTTTGCTTGCAGTTAATAATAAGAAAATTAAAACATGAACACCAGTAAAAGTTAAAGTATTGACTCATTTTGATAGAGAAATACACATAATATCTAGGTTCAAGCTCTAAAAGCATTGCTTCAGAGCTTCATAGGAATAAAAGATTGTATATGTATTAATAACCTTAGGCAAATATTAAATGTTATTATACATTTAAATTACTCACATACAAATATGTGAAAAATAGCCAATGAAACATAGAAACATATGTACAAGTAGCATCTAACACTATTCACAGTGGATTCGGGACTATGGATTGGTGCAGAATACCAAGGAAGCAACTGGCAATGGATTGGAGGAAACTCCATGGCTACAACAAATGATGGATTCCCTCCTCTTGCCTACATGAACCCACGCTTAGGTTTTGAATGTTTAACTTTGGAATTCTTTGAAGACTTCCAGGTGAAATTTGTAGATCAACCATGCAATGCAACAAAATATTTTGTGTGCGAGATTGGTAAGTAGCATATGTCATTCTCTTCTTTTCTCATACATCGAAGAAATGGTTCCAGGGTCACCATATTTGCCACAATGTAAAAAGAATTGTATAATTTCATTTTCTCTTGGACTCTGTGGTGATTCCCCTCAAACTTATTTCTTATACATACATTTATATTATTCCTTTATGCTAGTTTTGTATGCCTTTTCTTCAAACAAAATGCATGTGGTATTACAGCATAAGGTTAGCATTAGGATAGTTATATTTCTACTTTCTGATAATAATAATAAACAGGAGTAATTTTCATGGCATGATCTGAAATTGTTGTAGGTATGTTACAGGTAAGATTAGAACATAATTATCAATATTTATTACATTACTTCCATGTAAAAATACAATAAGGTGGCATCAATGCTGGAAATGATTTTACACAGTAGCAGCAAATGTGTATGCCAACCCAGCCAGAGGCAGGAAACGGCGAAGGATGATGAGCAACAAATGTATTGCAAAGTTGCTCCTGTGTCTAATTTACTTCTTCAAAGAAAGAAGGATTTAATTTGATTTGATTTATTTGCATTCCTTTGTTCCTTTGACCTGCTTTTAAGCCACAAATGGCATGAAATGAACCAAATTAAATTTAGGACTTTCCTTTGTCAAGATTTGAAATGCCAAACTCTTCATTTACTCTTGTGCTCATTTTTTGAGAGTGAGGCATAATTATGTGAAAAATCTACCATCCAAACTTAAATAAGGTTTAAAATAAATGATCCATCTCATTTTGTCCTTTTGTGACAATAATAATTAACATATAAAACACAATATACAAAACACTTAAACATTACATGAAAGACACATTTCAATGTATATAATGTCTAAATAATCTACAGTCAATTTACAATTTTTAAAAAAATGCTGTCATATGTGAATATTATGCCCAAACTTTATGAAAAATTGTGGAAATCACTGATGAAAGTAACAATCATAGATTATATGTGGATAAAGAAATTACACTCTAGACACAATTTTAACAAACTTTATTTGCTTCTCAAATTAATATATCACATGAAGTTGTTCAATCTACTGAACAAAGGTGTGTGATACTTCCATGGTTATCGCGAAAATCACTTTTCTTTTTTTTTTGTAAATATATCAGAAAATTTGTCCATGTAGACTTATTCACAGAGAAACATCCTCAAAACAAGGAATTTCCAATTGATTCGGAAAAGATTGCTGGGAGAATTTTACGAGATGTAAATGAAGATGAAATGTCAGACTATGTTAAAGGAGGTATAGGTATGTACATATTTATATATGCTTTACTAATAGCTTACAATTCCATAGTATTGTGAATCATTAACAAAGCACACAGCCACAAAAGTTTAATTATTTTTTATAAGCTTTGCACATATATATTGTAGTGTATGTATGTATCTATCTATATCTATCCACTGTGTCTATCCATAGTGGATTTAAGAGAGGAAGACCAGAAGGGCTAATATAAAACATGAGAAGGAGACATTCATCCGACACACACCACACACTGGCAAGTTTCTACTGTCTTTTCAACGATGCAGACCGTGGCCATGAAAATTTAAACATTTTTAGTGTCTGGTTGGTGTTTCCTATTTCCTTCTAATCTGTATATAGTGGATGAAAGGAAGTAGAGCCAGAAGGGCTAATACAAACATGAGAAGAAAGAAATCTTCAAATATTTGCAGCCACGTCTTCAGAAGTATGTAAAAAAAAAAAACATTTATATCAGACATATATATCTATGAAGTAGAAGGTGGTGCACTGAAAGTTATTTATTTTCATTATGTACTAAATCTACCTGCTGAATTATTATCAATGGATATGAAAGATGTAGCCATACATAGCTATCATTAAAGTAGTATTAACAAATAGGGATGGGCCAATATTATTGCTACCAAAGTTTACAAGTGGATGGAAAATTTTACTTGTTTATTGTTATTCTTATTATCATATTACAGAGTTTCCTCTGGAAGTGTAGGCTTTCAGTATCAATTACATCTTGTAAGACGTCTGAAGAACTTGTGGACTGAAAAACCATAATCTGTTAATTTTCCAGGACATTTAGAATTTACTTAAAAGAAAGCACAGCAGTTTCTAAAGCATATTCCTGGAGTTATTTGCCTGGAAAATATTTAATTATGTTTCTATTTCCTGCTATTTTCACCTACCCTTTAACAATCATTTATATATTTTTTTACTGTTGTTGGATAGCATGTAAATATAACATAAATGCCAAAATAAATAAATTATCTTTTACTCCTAGGAGCTACAAAAAGGATGCCTAATGAATCACATGTTTCTGAATTCATTGAACATGAAATCACAGTAAACAAGCACAAGAAAAATTTGATATTCTACAAAAACAATGCCACGTGGAAAGATGCCTTTTACACATGCAGACATGAAAGAAAGCGTCATTTAGCAGCTGTAAGAAGTGCTGAGTATGTGGATAAGCTAGCTGTGTTTGGTAGAAGTAAGTACGCAGAAACATTATTTCAATGGAAATTTTATGTGAAATACACCAATTATTCTGCACTTTTTTCCCCTGAATTGTAACGAGCACATTTTTTATAGACATAAAATTTGCTTTAAGCCTATATAATGCACAGGTAGACTATAGGCATTGCTTTCAAATTAATAATAAAAAATGCATGCATTTTCAACATCTTTGTAATCTTGTTAAAAGTGAATGTCCATCATGTTTAAATACAGATGCATTTTCTGTTCCTAAGAATAAATAGAATTTAACTGTCCAATGATTGATAAGTCAAGAATTAATCATGTTCTTTCCTCTTTCTGAAATATCTCTAACCACCCTATCATTCATTAGCATGTTAAGTATGGAATATATGACTGAGATTTCACAAACACTTGCCTAAATTCACCTTCTATTGTTTGAACCAAACATGGATCATCTTCAACAGTTGGGAGAAAGATTAAAATGATTCTATATCTAAGTGGTAAAATTACTCACACAATTTCCACAGAATTGGTATCATTTTTTTTTGGGGGGGGGGTGGAAAAGGAGGGGGGGGCAAATGTCTAGTTGCTGAGGGGAAGTGACATTTGACACCACACCTCCTCCATGTATCATATAAGGCACATTGGTATAGATTGGAAAGAGCATGAAGATAAAGTTATTACTTATGTTACTTACCCTTACGACAATTTCCAACTGAAGTGGCATGTCGCATTTCACTTTGGGATATCACTAATCAAATACAGCCTTGTGCAGTGTCTCATGCAACTATGGTATGAAAGCTCCCTTAAAAAAAAAACATTCAACATGGTGTGAAGTAAAGTTTATTTTGGAAGTAGGAATTCATTATGTTACTTTTTACTTCAGTCCCTCTCCCTTCTCTGTGAAATCTTATGGTTCTTCCTTCTTCCTTCTGATTTACATACATATGATCAGAAAAGGTGCCAGAATGGCGGATAAATACAAATGATGAAGGAGACAGTAAACACTTACCACACGAAGAGAAATAATTCAATATTTCTCGATTTGAGTCGCATTTTCAAGATAGAAGGAAAAAAGATCGGCGTCACTTAGAGAAGAGGCACACTCGTAGAGACGCTACGGTCAGTATTCTGTGCCTCTTCTCTAAGTGACGCCGATCTTTTTTCCTTCTATCTTGAAAATGCGACTCAAATCGAGAAATATTGAATTATTTCTCTTCGTGTGGTAAGTGTTTACTCTGTCTCCTTCATCATTTGTGTGTGTGTGTGTGTGTGTGTGTGTGTGTGTGTAATATATATATATATATATATATATATATATATATATATATATATATATATATATATATATATATTTTGAGTTTTTTGTTATCATGGAAACAAGGCTTAATGCACAGTGTAACTACAAGTGTCTGACTTGGAAATTAATTCTATGTAGCAGTAAGTATAGATGTTAATGTCTTGTTTTCAGCGAAGATTGTTGTTTGGATAATTAATCTGGATTCCTAGTGATTGTAATATGTGAAAAAAGTAAATAATGTCGTTGTTTTGAAGCAACCTGTGAAGCACAAGGATATTCAGCCTGGATTCCAAGCTAGAGAGCTAAGTATTATATTATAATTCGCTTTTCCTTGTTGTTGTCTTCATGGCATTCTAGAATCTTTATGTATCTATTTTATAATGTTAGCTGTTACCTAAACTATAAAACTGTATTTCTTTTCAATTTGTATAGTCTTGACAGACATGTGGATTGGTGGCAGACTAAAGAATAAGGAATGGGAATGGGCAGCCACAGTAGAGAAAATTGCCAGTACTCCCAATGCAGATGGATACCCACCATGGGAAACAGAGTCTACAGATGAAGTTCGAAGTTGTCTTAGCCTCAGCCGGAATGTAGGAGGCAAGCTAATCTTCATTAGCAGAGATTGCAATGAACATCTTCCATATTTATGTGCTACAGGTACTGTTGCCAAATATTTCTTCATTTTCAAATCATCTCAAGTGGTACAAATTGTTAGTGGGAAAAATTTAGGAAACAGAGCATATGACAGGTCTTATTATTATTATTATTATACACTAACAAAATGGTGCCAGTTACTTTTTTTCTTTGCTTGTTGCCATTTGATATTATGAAAGTATTTGATTATGAAGCAAATCGGCCTCAGTTACATTACGTAATAGGAGATATAACATAAATTCAGTGGAACCTGAACTACATGTTTTTATTTGCTTGAGGCTAAAATATTTTGAATGTAAGAAATATACAAAGCCATGAAAAAATTATAATATATTGTATTAAGATTGGGAAGATTAAGTACTAGAAAAATGAAAAATCCAGAAATGTAAAATCGGGGTATGTGCTTTCCTCTTAATGCCTTGTTTATGATGTTGTTTTACTTGGAAATTCACATACATATGTGTGAATGAATGTTTTGCTAAAAGGAAACGAACGAAAAAGCAGAAGTAGTTTATAAATGTTCAACGATGAAAACAAAAACAAAAAACACTCAACATAAATATTTTTGTCTTTTCTGAGATACAGAAATTGTAAAAGAAAATGTAGTGCTGGTAAGTACTCCATTGTTATTATTATTATTATTATTATTATCTGCTCTTATTGTTGTTACCTTGTTACAATGAAATAACAAAGCAAATTGTAAAGTAACATCACAACTTTCTTGCCTACTTGCCTTTTCCACATCCTTAGGTTAATTGCAACAATGAAGATGAATGATTTCATGAGAATAACAAAGCAACCAACAGCTCTGAGGGCAATGGATGTTTGATCCAATTTTTTCTGCTTGTTAATTTTTATCCTTTCTGCATTAAAAAAAAGATGAAAAACTGACCTTGAGTTACAGGTTACAGTGAAACGTGAATCAAATATAAGTGGAAATTTAAATTCAAATTTTCAACTAAATATGATTACAGTTTTGCAGGTATTTAAGAAAATGTAGCCTACTATCTAGATTAGGGATATCCATATCAGATAATACTGGCTTGAATTTATTCAGATACTGGACAACACTTTCCAAGACTTCAGCTATCCCCTGGGGTACACAAAAGACTGACCAACACTTTCAAATAGTTTAAAATGTCCTCCGAATTATGCAAAATTTACAATGTTTAAATCTATACCAACATAGTATCACAAAGATGGATGCTAAGTTTAAAATGTCCTCAGAATTATGCAAAATTTACAATGTTTAAATCTATACCAACATAGTGTCACCTATGTGATTAAATAACTAAACTAGATATGAATATTTATGTTTAAAATAACAATACAGCATAGAATGAATATTGTTCCATCCCTTTTTAAGACATGGCAGAGCATTCAGTAAAAGTCTTCGCAGAGGTAAAAAGTGGAAACCATGATTACAAAGTTTTCAACACAAGTATGACATGGAGTGAAGCAATGGGTGTGTGCTGGGAAGGTAATAGCTTCCTTGCCCAAGTGGATAATTTGGATGTGGTTAACTCCATTGCAGAGGTTATGAAAGGTAACACAATTTCCTTTTTATCTCTCAGGTAATGTAGATGGAATCTTGTTCATACTGAGTACATGTTTCAGTTGCTTTCATCAACATTGCTTACTTTAAGGTTAAATGTAACAGGAAGGTTAGAGAATAATGACTGGCATAATAAGGGGATGGAAGAATCTGTGAACTTCACCTAAAATGATTGAGAAATTACACCAAAATTGCAGTCAGGGTGGTTAGCTCCATTAATGTGGCATTATATCACTGCTTACTTTGTATTGCTTGTATTCTCGAAATAATAATAAAAACAACTTGTAAACTTGATACATATTTCTGTTTTATAAAATCTTGAACAAGAAATATATGTATAATTTTTTTAATGGAAATAGTTTAATATGAGTACCATCCTGTAGGGAAGTATTGAAATCAATATTTGAAAAAAACACAGAAATGAAACATTTTTAAAAAATGTTCTGAAATGAAACGCGTCTGACTACCATGCTCAAGGTCCCGGGTTCGATCTCCGGCTGGTTCAAATCCAGGAACTTTTTTAACGATGGAAGCGGCTCCGGCGCCCACCCAGCGTTGAATAACATGGGTACCTGGGGGAAACCCTGGGGGGTAAAGGCGGTCAGGGGCGTGATGCTGATCACCACCCCCACTCACGACCGGATCAAGAAAGTGTGGGGCGTTACCCCCACACCCCCTATACGCCTTCATGGCGTGGTGCTATGCACAGGGGAACACTTTACTTTTTCACTTTTTTAAACATTAATTTGAAACATTTTATAGTAATCCGTTTCTTCATGATTCCCTTTATTCTAGATTTTCTCTAATCCAAAGAAATATATATCTATTCAAAAGTATTGAAAAGCCACATAACATTTAAATGCATTTTCTCTAATCCAAAGAAATATATTCGAGGGTCGTTCAAGGAAAAGGTTTCCATTTTTTTTTTTTTTTTTTGGAGAAAGTACGAGCCCGATAAATGAAATGAAACTAGCAATGTGTTCTTTCGTCTTTCCTCTACATTTACACACAATGCAATGTTCGTGCAGGCTACCACGCATGCACGGCACATGATTAGCGTGAGTCATGCAGTGAGAAACGTGCCCTGGCCATAAGGAGTAGCGAGTCATGGCGGAACGTGTTTTGGCAGTGTGGAGTATTGCTCACAGAGTTTTTGAAGAAAGGGGAAACAGTCAATGCTGCACGTTATTGCCAAACACTGGGAAAAGTGAAAAAAGCAATTCGCAGCGAACGTCCTGGACTCTTTTCTACTGGTGTCATTCTCTTGGATGACAATGCTCGTCCCCATTCGGTAGCACTAACAAAGGATAAACTTTGAGAAATGGTTTGGTTTGGTTTGAGTTGCTGTTTTAAGTCCACTTTATGCACAGTAAGGCTAATCGGGACTGGACGTACAGTTTAAAGTGGGATCCGAACCACTTGTGCCTCCACCGGGTATCGAACCCGGGACCCCTCGATTACAAGTCAATGACGCTACCACTGCGCCATGGGGGAGGCCCACTTTGAGAAATGAAATGGGAAAGCCCTGACTTGGCCCCGAGTGACTTGTTTCCTGCACTGAAGTCCCAGCTGCAGGGTCAATGTTTTCACACTGATTTGGAGGTTCAGACAACCATGAAAAATGTTCTTCGTTCCCTGGACCTCAGATTTTTTGCAGATGGCTTTCAAAAACTTGTGCAACGATGGGACAAATGCTTGTGCCACCTTGGAAATTATGTTGAAAAGTGAGAAAGGACCATGCTACTTGGTGCAACTTGATTTTTGTCTGTAACTTAAGAAATACATTTTTTGCAACATAGGGAAACTTTTTCCTTGAACGACCCTCGTAAATTCAAGAGTATTGAAAAGCCACATAGCATTTAAATGTATTTTCTCTAATCCAAAGAAATATATAGGAGGGCTATTTTTCTTCTAGTGGCAACACTGTTGGTATACACTGGGTCAAAAAGATGATCGGGTCTTGTTTAGTCTTGTACTACGGATCGTGAGTAGGTGTTTGGTGCTGAATAGTACTGTTGTGTGGTAGTTAGAAGACATTAAAGTGAAGTGTGTGTATAATAGCACCCTGAACAATGTTCACACATGAAGAACAGCGAATATTCATCAAATTTCAGGTTGCAAGTGGAAGGAATGCACGGCAAATTCACAAGGGCTTATGTGAGGCATGCTTTACCGTATCCTACCATTGCCAGATGGGCAAGGCACTTGAAAGTGATCGTGGATCAGCCGCAAAAGAACATGGTGGCAGGCATCCTCGCACGGCAACAGATCCACACCACCTCGATGCACTTCGCAGATTGCTGGAGAATGATCGGCGTATTTTTGTATGTATGTACGAGGTGTTGGAGTACCCACCTTATTCTCCTGACATGAGTCCCTGCAACTTTGATTTGTTTCCCAAGATGAAGGAACCGCTGTGGGGGAAACACTTTCAAGACATCCCGAGTATCATTTTGGCCACAGGGCGGTCTCTGCACACACTGGCACGAACGGGAGCTATCAATGGCATCCAACGACTGCTAGATGTTTGGAAATGTATTCACGCAGCAGCAGGAGATTACATTGAAGGATTGTAAATGATTCCAGGTATGTATCTTCTTTCATGTCTCTTTCTCATACATGTTGCCACTACAAGAAAAATGCCCCTTGTATATTCAAGAGTACTGAAAAGCCACATCATAGTTAAAGGCATTTTTTTCTAATCCAAAGAAAGATATATGTATTCAATAGTATTGAAAAGCCACATAACATTTAAATGCATTTTCTCTGATCCAAAGAAATATATATATTTAAGAGTATTGAAAAGCCACATAACATATCTTGTGCATCACCTTATACTACCTCAAAATTTGTTCTACTTGGAAAAAGCTCACGAAAAAATTAAATTCATGTTATTAATTAACACAAAATCTAAATTACTTCCTTTATCTCTTTTGATTATCTTAGATCATTTTTTTATCTCTGATTAATCATGACAATAAAGATGATTAATGAATTGATGAAACAGAGTATGAGGTAAACAGAATACCATGTCCACATTTAGTATTATGAACAGTTTAAATTTTGCATCCTCCACAGAAGAATGATAGGCAGAAACCATGACTACTTTGGGTGACCATGTCCATTCAATAGTATCTTGTAGTGGATTGAATCTTCCAAGATCATAACATCTGCATTCACATCACTGTGACCATCCAAGCATACTTTGACATGAACGAAGATGAATTTATGGATCTCTAACGGCCTACACAACCCTTCTCCAGAATCTCTCCAGGAACTGGAGCAGGTTCTGCATGAGGAAGGGTTTAGTATCCTCTTCACCATCACCCACCACCCATGGAGGATTCAGGCTGTTTTAAATGCCAAGGATACATGATTCCTTATCTTTGAAGTGTTTGTATTATTATCTCTCTCATAAGTTAAGCAGGATTTCCTTCTAAAATCCATTTACATAAGTGGTACGTACATTTTTTGACACTATTCTGTCTAATTTCAGGCAATGATAAAGTTTGGGTTGGGGGTCAAGCAAGCAAAGATGGATGGATTTGGTATCACACGGAGCAAAATATAGCTGTTAATGTCAGCAAAGATCCATACATTTGGAAAGTTTCTCCACACAATGGAGGTCATCAGTGTCTTTTACTGAAGAAAGAAAATACTCGTGGCATGTTTATTAGTGATATCTGCATGGCAAAACATCCTTTTGTCTGTCAAGTAGGTAAGCTAGTGCACACTACACAGAGAGAGAGAGAGAAAGAAAGAAAAATATAAGATAAGATTCAAAAGAAACACAGCAGCCATAATAACACACAAAGTGGAAAAAATATTCATTTCGCTTGGTATAGTTTCATTCACCGAAATATTTATTAAATGCATTACTTCACTGAGGCATACAGAGATACCTGGAAACAATCAATTGCAATGGGCAGAGTGGAATTATTAAGCCACAGGTTCAAATTGACAAATAGAGATTTATAAAATTAATGCTGTTATAATTCAAAGTTTCATAACTGATGCATTCACACTCAAAATGATTTTCCCATCGCTATTTTCTATACATGAAATAATATCCTTACTGAAAATGTAATCAATTTGTAGCAAAATTTATATTGTATCTCTATGAGAAAGACTTTATATAAAACAAGGAGAAAACATTTTAATATGTACCCGTGACAATGGAATGTCCCATGCATATTGACTTAAACTCGCATATATACATGCATGAAGACTTTCTATATCATATTATGTCTATAGTGATTTATAGTTAATGAAATTACTTTCTTTCTCTTCCTTTCTATTGTAGTTATTTACGTTGCTTTTCAACCTCTTGGGTTAATTGTGATGGTGAGGATGAATGATGAAATGGATGATGAGACAAACAAAATGATATGTCCATGCATTACAGGGGATTCGAACATGAGACCTCTGTCTTATCATGTTATGAGTCCAGTTTGCTATACAGACCAGCTGAATTGATGCGAAAAGGCACATGCAGTATTTGCAGTCAAATCTCACATAATAATAATAATAATAATAATAATAATAATCAAGAGTGCTGGTTGAGTATGCCTTTTCAATTCCATAAAAATATTTGCAGATATATGTATATGACATGTGCCTATGTAAAGACAATATATTGAAATAAAATTTTAAAAATGCACTAAAATTTTAGATTTATATGTAAATGTATTTGCACTTGGCAATATTAAAAAGACATATCGTTTATTTCAGTGTCAAAAAAAAAAGAAAAAAGATGACACAGAATTCACTAAAAGATGCACAAATAATGTGAACTGCTTACTGTATACAAAATTGGTTTCAAATGTCTAATTTTAATGCAAATTTTTAACTTTCATATTAACAAAGATACACTCTTCTGATTATGCTAGTTTGATAAATGAGTGGGTTTCTTGCAATGTACCAAGTGGTTTGTTGTTTCTTCCTCATTTATTTAGATTTGAGAAATACTAGCACACAAGATATAACAGGATTGCGAAGGCAGAGTAGAAGCATGCAAGGAAAAGCATCATGGACTAGTATTCCTGGAAGTTTACAGAATGGATCAAGCAAGCATTCTCTAGGAACAAAGGATGTCTCTTTGCAAAAGGAAGGTATGGTTTTACTTGTTTCATTATATTTATATTTTTGGTTATTTTACATCATATTTTCTACCTCCCTGCTTCTCTACGTTAATCACAATGATGAGGAGGAATGGTGAACTGACAAAATGCATGAAAGAACAAGCACAACGAAACGTTCATGAATTTGTCAAAATTTGAACACAGAACCCCTAGTTTCATATCACACTATCCTAACCATTCTGCAATAGAGAGCTAGTTTGTGTTTCATTGTAAGCACTCTAACGATATGTACTTTAGATTAAAATTCTTTGTAATTGTTTTGTGTTATAGTGGAACCACAGGGAAGAGAGCTTGCGTAGACCCACGACTCCTGTGCATCGTACACCCACGTGGAGGGAAGGGGCAGAGTGGAGCATGCTTCCTTATGGCCATAGTTGAACCAATGGAGGGCAAGGTGCACGGAGACTTTGGGCTGAAGGTTTCTTTCCTTGTGGTCGCTCTATACCATAGTGTTCATTTTATAAACTTTGATTTGCATGTAAAAGCAATGCTAATGTTGTGGGATATGTTTCTATATTGTCAGTTTTTGGATGCTACAAAGATTGAGAACGTAGAAAAGTTATACCACAGAAGGTATGTATATACTCTATATGATCAGAAGTATTCGGACACCCACCTGAAAATGAAGTACAAGTTTGGGTCACCCTCTATCGGGAACACTGGCAGTCAATACGGTGTTGGCCCACCCTTAGCCTTGATAACAGCCTTCACTCAACAGGCATACTTTCAATCAGCTGGCGGAAGGTTTGCTGGGGAATGGTAGCCCATTCCTCGCGGAGCGCCAAAATGAGAAGAGGTACCAATGTGGGTTGGTGTGGTCTAGCATGAAGTCAGTGTTCCAAAACATTCCAGAGATGTTCTGTGGAATTCAAATCAGGACTCTGCACAGGCCAGTCCATTAGTGGAACGTTGTTGTCGTCAAACCACTCCCCCCCCAGGCTGGTAGATGTTGTACATCAGACATTCACCACACCCACACCCTACCATCGGATCACACATTGTGTACCATGCCACACCCTACCATCGGATCACACATTGTGTACCATGATTCATCACTCTACACAACAGTTTTCCACTGTTCTATGGTCCAGTTTCGATGCTCCTTGCACCACACAAGGCAGCATTGGGCACTTGCCTGTGATGTTTGGTTTATGAGCAGCTGCTCCGCCATGGAAACCAAGTTCCCGCACCTCACGCCGAACAGTTATGGTGCTTGGAGTAGATCCTGATGGAGTTCGGAATTCCTGTGTTGGTGGTGATGGATGATTGATGATTATATGCTGTACAACCCTCTTCAACACTCGACGGTCTCTGGAGGTTGACCTGCATGCTTTTGGGTTGTACATGTCCCATGTTTCCACTTCATGGTTGTACATGTGCCTGAGATCGCTGACTATGTGCTCCACATGGTAGATGGCAGTACTTTGTGGCCTCTATGATAAACACACATTTGTTTGGATACTTTTGATCACACAGAGTATGCTTTCTTATAAAAATTAAAGTTCATAAAATAGTTTCAGTCGAAAATATCAATAATAATCAAAGACAGTTCAGTTATATGGAATGAATCATACACCAGGAATCATATTAAAGGAGTCATCATCATTATTATAAATATACAGTCATACAAATGTAAAGATTTGAGGTAATTTACAAAGATCTCAATTCAAAAAATGCTGGAGTATTTTAAAAAAATAAAGAATTTAATGTTAGGGACCACAGTAGCTCAGTTGGTAGAACATCTGCTTACAACACGTAAGACCCAGGTTCGAATCCTGTGGCAGGTGATCTGGACCAAGAATTTTTGCAGTCATTTCCCTGTTTCTGCACGGCTCTGAATCCCACCCAGCTTCGGGGTAGCTGGGTACCTGGGGGGTAAAGGCAGCAGGTCATGATGCTGATCACATCATCCCAACTTTGACTGAGATCAAGAATATGTGAAGCTCTACCTCCACATCACTCCACATGCTTTCATGGCATGCACAGGAGTACCTTTACCTTACATTTGCACTTTCTAACACTGCATTGCTACAGTTGACACTTAGATTAAAACTTACCAGAGCCAGTTTATTAAGGTATTGTTATTTATTGCTGACATCTGTCAGGAATGCAGCGATCCAAGAAAGAATCCAGCGATCCAGGTCACCTAAAAGAATTAATTGTGGATGGTGTGTTACTCTAGGAACAAGACAAAATTTAAGCATGATTACAGGCTTTTCCATCATACATTTTCCAAATTCCACAGCCAATTCTATCCCAGAATAATTCAACTAATGTGTGGCCCAAATATTACTTGTAGTATATTATGCACTTACACAGAAATGTATGTCTTAAATAAGTCTATAATGTAAATATACAGGGTGTTTCAAAAAGAATCCTCCAATTTAAAAAGGCTATATTTACAAAATCAATGACCATAGAATCTTGCAGTAAGTTGTAAAATACATGTTGGAACATCAAGTTTCCCCACTAGACAACCCAGGTGTACATGACACACAGTGTGAGTGCAACTCACACTTTGGCAGATCCATCAGCTGTCAACGAGCATATACAACAGTACTTAGCAGACGCAAAAAAATCCCAACTCACTAACAGACTAGCAAGGCACCTCAAGTTCAACAAACACAGGATCCAAAAAGTTTCAGTTAGGCATACATCACACACCCTAATCAACACCAAAATCAAAGAGATGCATGCGATTATACACTTTCCGCACACTCTGAATATCGACAGCGGTCAGGCTCATCATGTTTGGCTCCCGCTATTACAACAGCTCAAACCCATCGCCCACAGCAGACGAAATGGCTACACCCCTAGCAGTAGTCGAGGAAACAACAACAGGAACCGGAAGTCAACCTAACACTAAAGCATTGAGTTTCCAAGTGGATGGTGGCAGAGGCCACCGAAATTAATAGAATATTTACAAGTAAGTTTCACAGATATATCTTTAGTAACTTGCTTACAGCTTATATTATCAACTGCGTTGTTTATTCCCCTCAACATGAAATCAAGTTTTACTTACAGTAGGTTTTGATTTGTTGCAGGTGCACCCTTCCTGGTGCAGCCCACTCTTCAGTCCGCATCAAGAAGGCAACCCAGCAACAGGAAGCATTCTGCATGCTCTGCTTCAAGAAATGTGAGTTCATTACAACTGTGCAACGTCAAATACTGTGAGCAGTAGGTGATAGCACCGTATTTACAATGAAACTCATGCTGCATAGCTGTAAAGGACTCATATTTCTTGAAGCAGAGCATGCAGAATGCTTCCTGTTGCTGGGTTGCCTTCTTGATGCGGACTAAAGAGTGAGCTGCACCAGGAAGGGATCTACCTGCAACAAATCAAAACCTACTGTAAGTAAAACTTGATGTTCCAACATGTATTTTACAATTTACTGCAATATTCTATGTTCATTGGTTTCCTAAATATAGCCTTTTTAAATCAGATAATTATTTTTGAAACACCCTGTATACTCTACAATGATATATTGTTAGCCTCTGTTATCTAAATGCTTTAACATGATGTGAAGTTCTAATTCTAACTAAAGCATAAATGAAATGACTCTTCCATTTATTCTCCTATGATCCACTAGTTTATTGGACCATCAATGCCCATGTACTGAGACTCAAACTTAAAAACTTCAGTAATGAGATCATGTGTCAATCACTCAACACGCTCACCTACTTGAAAAGCCACACACTCCATAACACAAAAGTATAAGTCTTTGTACTGAATGGTAGCCATGCAATGATTTTACCAAGTAAATAGTCTTCAGAACTTTTTAACAAGCTACTGAATTGTGAATAGAATATGACACCATTGAAGTTATTTGTTGATATGTGTAAGTACTGGCATGGGGGGCCATCAAGGCACATTTACTCCAAAAATAGTGTTGTTCCCTAAAAAAACATTGCTTAAATTTGAATTTATGATGGTTGGTTGATTTAGCGTTTTAAGTCCACTTTATGCACAGTAAGGCTAATCGGGACTGGACCTACAGTTTAAAGTGGAATCCGAACCACTATGTGCCTCCACCGGATATCGAACCCGGGACCCCTTGATTACAAGGCGACGACACTACCACTGCGCCATCGGGGAGGCCTTTGAATTTATGATGTTCATGCAATAATTAACACACATTATTGTGGCTGAAAATGAAATTATATGTGTGAAATACATAATTTTTGGTTGACTTTCATTTTCCAGGGGGGGGGGTGGCCCTGCCTTGCCCCCCCCTTCCAGACGCCCATGAGTACTGGAATGTTTTCTTAATTTTGTAGGTTCAAAAGGCCACAACAAAACAGGCATGATCATTACTGTTCAGTATAATCAAAGTCAATACAGCCTTCATCGTGAAAAGGTAACTTGGTACGAAGCTCAAGATATCTGCTTATCTAAAGGCAGTGGCCTTGCTGTAGTGGGCAGTTTGATCAGAGCCAAGAATATTGCAAGAGCTGCAAAGTGTACGTATCCATTCTGTTAAATTATGCACTGTCTAGGTATCTGCACAACTAATAAACAAAAATTATCAATTGCAGCTGAACCACTAACATTGTAAACTGATGCGAATACTGGAAAAACACTCTTACTGATTACCACCAAAACCAATGCTTAAACATTACCAAAACTTAGTTCTTTTATAAATTTTAATGTGTAAGTATTTAATTTGAAGTAGACCATGGCAATACCATAGCATTATTTTTAAATATAATATTACACATGAGATAATTATAACAGTTGTAATTTAATCACAACATTATTTTTCTTCATACAATACTGCACACAATTTTGCCTAATTTCCAAGATACTATATTAGTATCAGCATTGGCACAACCCTAATATCAGCATCTCCAGACTGAGATACACAATGGCTGTAATGCAACAGTTTTACCTTAAAATTGTGGATCATTACGTTGTTTTATTAGGAACTGGCCGCGGTGGCTCAGTCGGTAACGCGTCTGACTACCATGCTCAAGGTCCCGGGTTCGATCCCCGGCCGGTTCAAATCTGGGAACTTTTCTAACGTTGGAAGCGACCCCGGTGCCCACACAGCATCGAATGACATGGGTACCTGGGGGAAACCCTGGGGGGTGAAGGCGGTCAGGGGCGTGGTGCTGATCACATCACCCCCACTTATGACCGGATCAAGAAAGTGTGGGGCGTTACCCCCACACCCCCTATATGCCTTCATGGCATGGTGCTAAGCACAGAGGAGCACTTTACCTTTTACTTTTACTCTTCACAAAAGATGATGAACCCCCATAAATCTTTTATTGGAAACCAAAGTTTCAACTTACTACAATAAACATCATTAAGGGATGTAAAGGATAAGATGTATTAAAAATGATGTGATCAGAACCTGGCAGTTGGCAGAATGAATGTTGAGATTAGCTTCATATTACTGCTTTATTACTACCAAATGTTTCTTTAAATTTGTAAAGTATTTAAATATATTTGATATTAAAAACTGTCTTAGAATTTGTGCTGGGAAATACATTTGAAATATCCTGTATATTTATAAGCAGTACATTATTTATATATATTGGGTTGGTGCGAATGAAGTGTCCACTTTGACGTCTGGTGGGAAACTCACCTCAACAACACAACACAGAGATTGACTGAGGTCACGGGTCTAACGTCATAAGCTCCAGTAAACAGGCTGGAACACCCAGATAGTCAGGAGGCAGTGTGTTGCTGAACAGGGTTGTCTGAAAGTGTACCATGGAGAACACACAATTGCGAGTGATTTGTCCTTACGAATTCAAACTGGGACATTCTGCTCAGCAAGCCGCCAAAAACACTAACAGTGCATTTGGGCCAGGAATGGTAAATGAACACACCATTCGCCGCTGGTTTGTCAAATTTCGTTCTGGCCATTGACCAACATCATGTTCAGATGAGCTCATCAGGAACACCGTGGAAGCGGACCCTCGGAAAAGTGTTCGTGCCATTGCAGACGAGTTAGGCATACACCATACCACTGTCATTCGGCGGCTCCGTGCGATCGGTAAAGTGAAAAAGTTGGACTCATGGGTACCACATGATTTTACACCGGTCAACAAGACTCGCCATCTGGAGGTGTGCAGTTCTCTGAGTGTAAGGAAGAACCGGGAAGGTTTCCTGCATCGGATTGTCACTTCAGATGAAAAATGGATCTGCTATGACAATCGTAAACGATCAGGACAATGGTTGGATCTTGATCAACGTCCAGGGTGATTTCCGAAACCACCTCTCCACCGAAGGTGTTGTTGCTGGTATGGTGATCGATGGTGGGTGTGATCCATCATGTCTTTCTCAGGCGAGGTGAAACCATCAATGCAGATGGTTACAGTGCTGAACTCCATGAAATGCACCGCAAACTTCGTCGCAAGCATCCAGCAATGGTCCACAGACATGGTGTCCTCATGTTGCACGACAATGCTCGCCCACATGTCACGCAAAGGACGGTGCAGGCTCTCCACGAGTTGCAATATGAAACCTTTCCTCATCCAGCATATTCTCCCAACCTCTCTCCCTCTGACTACCATCTCTTCCGGCATCTCGATCACTTCCTGAAAGGGAAGACCTTCGCTGATGATCGGGCGGTGCAACATGCCGTTGAGTTCTTTGCATCACAGACTCCAGACTTCTTTCACCATGGAATCCAATTGTTGGCTGAGCGATAACAAAAGTGTGTGGCTGCAGACAGTGACTATTTTGATTAACCAGGTATTGTAGTTTTGATTTTTTTGGCCTTTGGCAATGACGCACCTGGGCGGACATTTCATTCGCACCAACCCAATATATGTGTGCGTGTGCAGGTGATGTTTCCTTAACATCTCATTTGCATCATCAGAGACAATGGAGTTGGAAGAAAACACTTGTGAATTACGTAGTGTGATTAAACTATGTACAGGATATTTCAAATGTATTCAAACATACTTAAGCATACTACAATTGTAAATATTCCATTCATTTTTATCTTTCTAGTTTTATTCATCTTTTTACAGTTTCCAATGATTTGTGGATAGGCGGAATGAAGATTGATAACAACTGGGTCTGGATCCATACGGGTCAAATGATAACAAATGAATCACATTATGGATTAATATCATGGGTTAAGGCTCCATATGACCCCATGCTTAATTGTTTAAGCATCAAATCACATAAAAAGATGGATCCTTTCTATTTTCCTCGTTCATGCACAGAGTACCATGCTTTTGTGTGCGAGTCCAGTAAGTTTTAGAAGTAATCAACACTCCATATGTCTTACTTCTGTGACCGCAATTGTCAACCCTGAACCACATTACAGAGGATAAACAGGACTATTTCAGTTTTGATAGATATGTAACGATGGATTCTCTGTTAATTGAACTATAATATAACTACATGAGGGATAAGTATGTTCAATCAGGTAATGTTAAGGGAGTTTTCATGCTGAAGTGACAAGCTACAAACAACAAGTGCATGCAACTCAGGGGTTTCACACCAAAGTAACATGCAACACAGGCTCCTCTAGCCATAAAAAAACATTCACTGTGCAAACCCAGCTCACAGACAGATGACAGAGTGCACAGTATTAAGAAAACGGCTCAGTCCAAGTGACATGCAGTGGCAAAGATACAATACAGGCAAAGCAAGGGCCGCTTGAACTATTAAAATATTATTTAATCCCTCATTGGTCATGTGTGGTCTCTAGTTTCAGGTGTGTGGTTCGCCTTTTATCAATGATTGTTTTGTCAACATTCTTCTTCTTCTTCCTGAGTTTCTGACTTTCCTCCTTTACCCCATGATTTTGTTTTCAGTGTTTGTCAGATCTTCGAGCCACTAGGGGGGGATTCATCCCTGGTCTCAAAGTCCATGCGTGACTGACAAAGCGTACCTTTTATTGTTTATTTCTGAGCCTGTGATTTCTATTAAACTGTGATATTTGTACAATAACTGAACAGTTGGTGTAATAAGATGGACTGAAGGGAAGAAGAGCAGATAAGACAGTTATTTATGGAACTCCTGAGGGAAAGTGACTAAATAGATGGACGGCTTGATTCAGTTGACCATTGAGATGAATCAGCACATTCATACGCGTGCCGTGAAAAATAAAAAATACTTTCAAACACCAGATATTTCATTTGCAAAAGAAATTCATTTCTTCAATTGCCTCCCAGTGATGCAGAGGTATATCTTCACCTTGTAATCAAAAGGGTCCAACTTGCCTTCTTCTGAAGACCATTGCAAACAACACATGTTGCTCGTCACTTTGGTCGAAAAGCTCCCGAAGAGTTTTGTTTGAAACCAACTTGCAAGACTGGAAGGAGTTTTAAAGAAGATCATAATGGTATTACTGTATTATTTAATCCTCTATTATTGCAAAAGTAAGACTGTAAGGGGTACATCACTCAATATAGAGATAAAACTTAAAACTGAGGAAAGAATGCAAACTACTGTCCAGGAAAAACTTATTGGACCTCTTGCGTGGAATGAAAAAATAAATGTATGTTGAGTGAATGGTACAATTACATTGACTTAAAATATCCATCTATGCTTCAATGAAACAAAAGTGTGAAAATATAGATTTTACTGTTTTTCAAATGTAAAATTTCATTAACTGGATGTTCTTTTGGAAAATGAAGCTCTTCGTCATACAATACTTATGTGTAAACAAAGCTATCATACAAGGGGTAGACAAATAATAAGTTACCCCAGTCTGTGATCTGCAGGTATTTTAAATCTAAAAATAGAACATGTTCGTACAGAAAAAAAGGCATTCTTCCACTATTTTTTGACATAGTTCCTACCAACATTGATACACTTGTCGTACAGCTTCACAAGTGTGAAGAATCAATTGCTTCCCTCCCAGTGCCTTCTTAAAAGCAGGGAAGAAGTGGAAGTCACTGCAAGGCAGGAACTATAGGGTGGATGGTCCAGTTGCTCCCAACCAATGGTGGCAAGGTGTTTGACAGTTGCTGCCTCCATGTGGGGTTTTGCATTGTTGCTTAGACTGAGGAATGATGTGTGTCCAACTACAACATATTGCCAACTGAACAGTTCTATGGTTTCCGGGAAATAAAAATACAGAAAACTTATATTTTACTATACCTTTTATACAATGTTGAAATCTCATCAATTTTAAAAATCTGATGAAAATTTGAAAGAACAGATGATAAAGTTCCATAAATAATAATAATTGTCATGAAATGCATGCCATCTATTCAGTGAAGTACTCAAAAGTGCTTCATACAGAAAAGAGGCTCCCTGATGCCATAGTGATAGCATTGAGTCCCGGGTTCAATACCCAGTGGAGGTGCATAGTGGTTCGGATTCAACTTTAAACTGTAGGTCCAGTCCCGATTAGGCTATCTGTACATAAAGTGGATTTAAAACAAAAACTCAAAGTCGGCGAGTTCAATATATTTTCCTTGACAGTAGCCTGAATCAATTTTGCTATGTTGCAGCTATCTGCTTTTCTTGCTCAGTGTACCTACTCTCTCCCTCCTAATTATATTTAATGTATGCAGAATTGATATTTTTTCACCCATATTATCGTTACTCTACCATTTAACAAGCTTGTACTTGATAGTGTAAAAAAAAGATATACTGTAAAAAGCATTTTGACTATCTACATGTTATACCTCATATGAAATATATAATTATAAGAAAATGTTACTGAAAAGAGCACATCAGCAAGTCTTTGGATGGTTTATGCAATTTTGTGTATTTCTTCTTGGAGTAGTATAAAATTAATACAATACCTTGCAAATACCCAACTATGCACAGCCCTTGTATTTGTATTATCTGGGAATTAATGTTAAATGGGGGAGAGGGAATTTGTTGAATATTAAAATACATAGTAGAAGTGGAGGGGAGGAGTGGGATATGATACATGTTCCACACTGTGATAAGTTATACATAACAAAAGAAACTTCATCATCTCACATGAAATTTTTAACTTCTTGTACACAGTACTCTCTAAATTCCAGTCTTAACTTAAATTGTGAAAATATATACTGTGATCACAAGTAAAAGAACATTATATATGTATTACAAAATACAACTGCATTCCAAATTTTTACATTTGGACTTCAATTCATAAGCTGCACAAGCTTTAACCATGAAAGTAATATTTAGATGTTTAACATCCATGGTTCAAAACATGATAAACATGGTGCACTGAAACTGATGTGTCAACTTTTAAAATAATTTAGGAAAATATTAAATTTAGCTAATTTTATTAATATGCTTATTATTAATACTTTCCTTGGATATTTGATCTATTTCATGACCTTTTTTTACAAACTTGTTCAATTACTACATGATTATGTGTTCCAGGTTACATAATGATAAAAGTAACACTTAATCCACATGGGCATAACTAGGCTGGGGCAGCAGGGGCAGTGCCCCGAGGTAAAGGGGGCTGGAAGACTAATGGATTTTCCTCACTTATGCTTTCTTTGTTAGACTGGCCTGCTGCAGGCAGATTATAGTGATGTGTGAGGCCCCAAGCTGGTGGTTTTTGTATAAGTGCACGTCTGCCATCTGCAAAGAATGCCATCAAGGTAAAATTATGAAGGTTTTAAATTAAGTAAGGACTGCAACGCTGGCCAAGAAATCCGAATACGTAGAAAAAAGAACCCAACAACTTGCATCTCAGAATTGCATCAGTCATAATTTAAATTTGGTTCTTAATGCTGTAGAGGGTAACTGGACCTGTTATTCTCACAGTAGCAAAGGCATAGAGGTCATATTCTAAACTTAAAATTATAAAAACCTATTGATGCAGTACTATGAGTCAGGAATGTCTTACTGGTCTGGCTTTACTTTCAACTGAAAATGACAGAGCCAAAAAAAATCAAGTTTAACAATCGATGCTTTTGTGTAAATGATAATACATTAATATATAATGTAAGCATTGTAATTAATCGTTAATCTTAATTTGTTAATGAGTAAAGAATGTATTTCACAGTATCTATTTTATTAGTTATTTTGCACTATTCGTCTCTAGAATTTATCAAAAACAAACGCATCTTTAATCATAATAAAGAGAATTATATTTCCTTACACTTCATATGCTAAAATTATGCATTTCTTGTATTCGTAGACCAGCCACCATAACAGCAGTAACTAAGGGGCCCCAGTTGAGTAGTTTGAGCCAGGGCCCCCATGAGTTTTGTTATGCCCCTGCTCAGATAAAAAAAAGGTAAAGTGCTCCCCTGTGCTTAGCACCATGCCATGAAGGCGTATAGGGGGTGTGGGGGGTAACACCCCACACTTTCTTGATCCGGTCATGGGTGGGGTGATGTGATCAGCATCACGCCCCTGTATGCCTTTACCCCCCCCCCCCAAGATTTCCCCCAGGTACCCATGTCATTCGATGTTGGGTGGGATTTGAACCTGCCGGGGATGGTAGTCAGATGCGTTACCGACTGAGCCACCACGGCCACGAAGACTAAAATACCACCCAGGATTCAGAATTCAGATATAGGATTTAAAACTAGGATATTGGGTTCAAGGTTCCATAGTATGACATTGGTCAAGGATTTGAGATTCAGGTATCAGATCAAACATTCAAAGCTCAAATAACGGATCCAGGCCTGGGGATTTGATTCTCACTGGATTTAGATTCAGTTCAAATACACATCCCTAAGTGTCATAGCAAGGTGTTGCTACACTGAAGATATTTAAGTTGTTAACAAGAGATATACAAAACAAGTCATGTGTTTGTACATAGAGGCATGTGCAATTTATTAAAGGAACTACTTCATGATACTGTTTCTATTTTGAAATGTGTCTATTATTATTAATGAAAAATAAACCACTCAAAGACTTGCTCTTTCCTTGCTCATGAAAGTCAGTGAAGCTTGTATTGTAATATTTTGTTTTATGCACTTCAATTAATATTACATTTATAATTTGTAAGTTTATATGGACAAGAATGTACTCTTGTAGAAATAAACACCTCTGATTTTGTTGTTGGCTCATTATTTATTCCAAAATAAACACTCTGAATGTTTATTAGTTGTTTTCATGCTTATTGCAAAGGAACACAGACAGTTTTCACAGGAAGCACAAAAAATACTTTCAGATCAATGCCATGGAAATTCTCCTAATTGTAGTTTTTTGTGAAATATACAATTTTTAACTCGGTTGCTAACACACGACTTGCTGCTTATGAATGAGGTCCAAATTGTTAGAGCATGTATTTTTACTTCTAACTTTCACAATTATTAAGTAAAATGTTATTTTACCACTATAGCTATATTCTTTATTAATTGCATTGATTACAGTAAATATTTCACAATGGACATCCTTTACTTGCAAAACATTATTCCTGATTTGTATAATTATTGTATAATTGTATTGTATAATTATTTTCTTCATTTTCAAACTCTGAAGCACTACTGCCATTTTTTGATTATTAATGGCCCCTAGCTATGGCTCCCCAAATCCCATTCCATTTCAAATAATTTCAATTTGCTTGTGGAAACACTTCTAATGAATTATTTTCCTGTTGTTTACGGTTATTACAAGCATAAGAAAACAGTTTTTCGTTGTGACGTTTCAAGAGAGCACACGCTCCCCTTCGTCTGATAATGGGAGGGTGTGTTCTCCTGAAACATCACAACGAAAAACTGTTTTCTTATGCTTGTAATAACCGTAAACTACAGGAAAATAATTCATTAGAAGTGTTTCCTGAAGCAAATTGAAATCATCAGACGAAGGGAGCGTGTGCTCTCCTGAAACGTCACAACGAAAAACTGTTTTCTTATGTTTGTAATAACCGCAAACTACAGGAAAATAATTCTACAATGCAAGCAATGCTTACATACAAGAAAAACTTCTATGAAACCTTTCTTTGTTAAAAATAAGGGGTACTTCTTTCTCAAAAAGAATGAGGGAAGTCATAGGGGGACCTGGTTAGCCATGGCAGTAAAGTTGGCTGATATACAAGAGGCCTTGGTTCAAAATCTCAGGTGGAACTATTTCTGCCAGTGTCCTTCACATAGAAGTTAGAGAGCCTCAACCAGCCTGTATTCAATCCTGATAGGTAACAGCAGCAGGAGTTCGGTACTGATCAATTCACCTCTACTATGTCTGAGATCGACACCGTGTGGAACTTTATCTTCTCACACTTACGTGTCTTTAACTTTCCCTTTACAGGGGGAACCATTGACCCTCCCGCTCCTCATATTACTTATGCCCCTGGCTTTAGATTTGTCCATGTGTTTTGTAATTTTTTATTGTAAATTTTTAATTTGTATTTTGTTCTAAGTTCAAGTTATGCTGAGAGAGGCTAATCGGGCCTGGGCCTACAGTTTAAAGTGGGATCCGAACTAGTATGCTATGGGTATCGAACCTGGGACACCTTGATTATAAGGCAACAACTATGCAACCAGGGAGGCCAAATACAGCCTCGTGTTTTCATAGATAAGCACAATATTTTTTTGTATTGTTGTTACTTTAGCTCAAACTATTGATATAGAATAGTAACTTTTGTTTTAATTTCAGTGTACAGTTGTTCTTTGTTCAAGCATCACTTATGTACACGTTCCTCTTCATCTGTTGCAGCACAAGATAATCTGGAGAAGACCAAGAGATAAATGTCAAAATTTTCGCTTTTGTGAGAAATTTAACTTTTGACCTTCGTGGAGCTTTCAAGAAGTCACATGGTGCTCTCATTTTCAAAACATGCAAAGCATAATAGCAACAATATGCTTTCAGTTTTGTACGAATGTATCAAATATTTGTATTTGTACATTTAAAAAACAGTTTTGAAGAAAGAGATCATATGCAGAATTGGAATTTCTGATGGATAAGGTGGATGTGGTCCTCAGTTTTTGTACAATTAAAAAAATGTAATGGATATCTCTAGAAAAAATATGATTAAAGAAATTTTTCTTTCACGATAATAAATTCCTACTATCTTTTGCTTGTGTAATGTTAGAAAACAAATGCTATTTTCAGTTCTCTATGCCGTTCGACTATGACTGCTGAAAGTGGAGATTCTTAATTGGAGAATGCTGGGTTGAGTTTGAGTCTAGACGGATAAACGTTTGTGTGATCAAGATTTGCATTTATATTTTGTTATTTTATGTCAATTTTCTGTCACTTTTGGCTAATCGTGATTGTGAGGATGAATGATGATCAGATGAAATTCATGAAGGGACAGTCACAAAGAACATATCCCCAGGTTGGGACTTAAAACCGGAACCTTTGGTGACAAAATCGAAAGTCAACCACTTAATGCACTTGACCATTGACCCAGCATGGATCAACATGAAGACAATACAGTAGATGTTTATGCATATTATCCTGCTTATGAAAAATTTCTTAACCGGGGGGGAGAGGGTTCCCCATTTCCCTTCCTATGTCAAGCACTGGAATGATAAGAATAAAAACTCTGAATGATTATTACCCCTCGATGGAACATTAAAAAAATCAACTTTTGCTAACATAATTTCACATTTCTCAAAAGAATTGTTCATACAGTTTTATTGCATAATAGGATAAGTAAGTATATGTACATATTTCTTACAAAATATGAGTTAAGATACAGTGACAACTACTGAGATGTTTTCCAGTGTGTGACGATATCTTGATGATTATAGTTTAAAGGTTCATTCTTCAGATTTGTTAAATTTGTCATGAGATCATTTCTTTTGACTGTTTCCTGAAAAGATTTAACAAGCAAACAAGTTTATAATATTATTACAGTGTATTGATCTGTACTGTGATACTTCACAATATCAATTTTCCAGGCCTTACAGTTACACTTAAACTTGCATGTGTGTGGAGACAATACTTTAGTTGTTATTCTTATAGGCTCGCATAACCACTTTTTATAGTTGGAAAATAATCTAACACAGTTATTTTTAGTGGTCTTTATTTTCTTTTATCTGCGATGTTTCGTTCTGGTTTCCCAGAACTTTTTCAAGCTACACTAAGATATACATACAATAACACAACTTCACATGGCTAGTCACTTTACACTAGAAAATGCATGTATGTATATAATGGTCAGTCGACAAACTACGTTTTGCTTGCGCAGTTCAAAACTGTGTATGGAAGGCATAACGTGTGGACCAGAAGACTGCAAATTTTAGAACTGCGCACATGCAGAAAACAATGTCCAAAGACTGAGCACAAAAGCATAGATGTCTACGCAGTTCTCAAAGGACTGCACAAGCAAGTCTGTCTGAGTGTGAATGCTCCCCTCCATCTTTTGTGCACCTGTTGCTATTTCCCTTCGACCTTAGTGCTGAAACACTATTAACGGAGTTCAAAAATGTTCTTGTCCTTTTCCTACACAAATTCATTCTTGTACAAAGATGACCGATATTATTCACGTCAGTATTCACGCAAGTTTTGAGCGAAGTTCATTGAAATCTACAAGAGCTTTCAGTGTTTTTAGTGAGTAAAATCAAAGGGCTACAGTGATCGTGACAAGAAGAGTCAGGCCCATGAGAGCTTAATACAAAATACAAAGATTAACGCTGCAGTGAACAGATATACAGAACTAAGAAAAATCAATTCTATGAGGAATGTTTACTAATGAAGAACTTTAAAAAGATCTAAGATCAACTACTTACGTGTGTGAGTACAATTTGTCGATCAAAACAACGTTTCAGAGGTCAAGACTGCCTCCTTCTTCAGGTTAATGTGTATTCTTCGGCACCAAACATGGTGTCAAGTTTAGAAAGTGTTACTTGAGGATACGGGTTAAAGGTTATGGTAAAAAAACACTTACTGAAGAACCCGCATTGTAGCTATAAAAACCGTCATTATTTCCACACACAAATCTAAAACCGTGCATATCACAATCTAAAACGTCATAAAAGAAATGTCCGAAGCGGCTCTTAGGAGCCACACGGCCAGTGCTTGGTAGAAGTGAATGTGCAGCGTATGCTCAACACGGAGAAGGAAGCAAACTTCCCCTCCTTGGTTTTCCCCTCATGAAACCCGCGCATCACCAGTCCAAGGTGAACTCGATTTCCACCTCAGCAGCCTTCCTGACCTCAGACATAACATGGAAACCCAACTTGGCGTCATTATTCACAGATTTATCCAATTTTTTGAAAAATGCAATCCATCCATCTTCCAAATTCCCTTCGTCTCTATTAAGTTTATTCCAATTATCCGTGCATATATAGGCTATTTCATAAACATTCCTATCCAATTTGTTGTTCACATTTCTGATAACTTCCCTTGTTGCGATCTTATGCCCGCTAACTAATATGTGCTCTGATAGTCCTGTTTTGGGTATCCCCTCCTTTATATCCTTGTCATGTTCACCCCACCTGATGCGCATGCTCCCCGTCTGTCCCACGTTCGCATCTAATCCTATGAACTCCCTTTTGCCCTTCCGGGTTATCTTGCCGATTCCCCCCCCCCCCTTTTTTTATATCTGGTGAAATGCTTTTCAGTGCTCCGAGGGGCTTTCATCCCACATTTTACACCATACCCTCGCACTGTTTTTTCAATTCTTTCGGAGACACCTTTACAATAGTGGATTCCAACAAAATAGGTTTCATTTCTACACTTACCTACCCCAGTTTCATCTTCCTCTTTCTCTTTATCGCTGTAAGATCGTTCCCTCCTTATTATTTTCTTTGCTTTCTTGGCTGCCTTTTCCATATCCAGTATTGTATACCCATTTTTTATACCCATCCTCTTTATCCATGCTTCTTCTTTTTCATCATTACATAGTCTTTCAGCTCGGATAAAAAAATTAAGGTAAACATTGGACTTCATCCTATTAGAATGTTGAGATTTCTTGTGGAGGTATAAGTTGCCTGCCAACGGTTTATGATAAACCCCGGTTACAATCCCTTGGTCAGTTTTGGTAATGCATAGGTCTAGAAAATTGATCTTCTCGTCAACTAGGTTTTCCCTGGTAAAACCGATTCTAGTGTCTTGTTTTCCTAACTCGGTAAAAACCTTGTTACCAGACCCAGTAAACCGAAAATATTAACAGATCATGACTGTCGATGTTTGAAACGTGTGGTGAAGTCAAACCGGAAGGCGTCATTACAGATGGTGGCACAGGAGTTTCGATCGGCTTCCAGCAGTGCTGCAAGTGATCGTACTGTCCACCGGGAGATCATCGCACTTGGTTTTCATGGTCGCTCAGCAGTTCCCAAGCCCCATATCACAGCCAGCAATGTGACCCGTCGGTTGCAGTGTTGCAAGGAAGGCTGCCATTGGACTCTCGAACAATGGAAATGTGTCCTATGGAGTGATGAATCGCGCTACCTGATGTGGCGGTCCAATGGACGTGTGTGGGTGTGGCATATGCCTGGTGAACTCTGTTTACAGGACTGTATCGTACCCGCAGTGAAATTTGGCTGAGGTAGCATCATGGTGTGGTCCTGCTTTTCGTGGTATGGTCTTGGTACACTTGTTTTAGTTCGGGGAAATATGAATGCTGATGCATACCAAAAAGTTCTGGACAATTCTGTGCTACCGACATTGTGGGAACAATTCGGTAATATCCCATGCCTGTTTCAGCACGACAATGCTCCGTCATACGGCAGGCATTATCAACACGTGGTTCGAGGACATGGGTGTGCAAAAACTTGATTGGCCAGCCCAAAGTCCAGATATCAACCCCATTGAACACCTTTGGGACGAGTTGGAGCACAGCTTGAGAGCCAGGCCATGTCACCCAAAAAAACACCACTGAGCTGTTTGCCGCTTTGCAGGAGGAATGGGGCAAGATTCCAGTCGACACGTATCGCAAATTGGTGGAAAGTCTTCCTCGAAGGGTTGCGGACGTCATTGCGGCAAAAAGTGGCCCTGCCCGATACTGATGTGGTGCTGCGACCGGATTAACGTACTGGTATGGGGTGTCCGGTGACAAATGGCAACATAGTGTATATAACAGAAGTATTTTTAAGGAAATTGGTGACTTTCCAGTAGTCAGTGTCTGGACCATCTTAAACGTCTCGAGCTCCTAAGACATTTAATTTGCCTTTCTTTTGCAAGGCTAACTGCTAAAATTGACCAGAGCAGCACTTCCTGCGTGGAACTGAGTACAAAAATCTGTGCAGGCAAGACGTAGCATGTGAACGCACCAGAACAGCAACGTCTTGTCCTGTAGTTTTGAACTGTGCAAGCAAAATGCAGTTAAAAACATAGAGTGTGGGCCGGCATTAATAATAATACCTCAATTTTGCAATTGAAAACTGAGTCAATATATACATATATATTTTATGTGTGTGTGTGTGTGTGTGTGCATATGTATGTATTACTTACTTGCTTGCATCAGAGCATTATCCATTGTGCTTTCTAACAGCAGGACGAGTTGTTGTTGTCGGTTTAGTGGTGCTTGGTTTACTTGTTCCTTCTTCCATTTCTACATAATCATTTAATGGAGGAGCTGAAAAATATGTAAATTAGAATTTGTCTTTACACGATTGCTACAAAACAGTGCAAATTCAACTGGAATGTGATCAGAAATTTGTTTACCACATTACCTATACCTATAGTTTCATATGCTGGATGTATAAATTTGCAGTATAACATTAATTTACTAATGTGATATTTGTTTATATTGATTTTTATTTGTAGCACATCTTTAAGATGTGAAGTAATTATTGTTTACAAGACTATAACAAATGTAGGAAATGGGGTACAAAATGTACTTATACATTAATATCATTAAATTATACGATAAATGTTCCGAACGTTTAACGATTTTTTCAAAGTATCTTGGGAGAAAGACAAAGTATTTCAGAATTGTGGAAAGTATTGTTACAGTAAATTTCAACCTTGGTGAAAGTAATTACCAGAATTTGGAGTTCGGAAAAGTGGAGTTTATCGACAAAAAAAAAAAGACGTAAAAGATGCCTTATGCAAATATCCTCACTTTCCATCCACAAGGCATTCCAGAGACTACTGCTGACACGAGGCTCGAAGGAGTGAAATGCTTGAGACTAGCACCAACCTGACAAGCTATTGAAAGCATTTTAAGAAAATTATTGTAATGCTAAGAGTCCTGGCCTGGCTAACCCAACCACGAAAGCATTTAGAGACGTTATTTGAATACTAAGTCCCCTAAACCTGACTCGCCTAACCTAACTACAAAACCCCTTCACACCAAACACACGACCTACATGGTAGCAGAAGTCCATAAGCAAGACAACAGTAAACGAATGGTTGGTTGTAAGAGATTTCGATTTAAGTCTGTTAATACACAGTGCGGAGTTTCAGCGATTACTTACTGGCTCTGTCTGAAAGGTACAAAGTAAAGACTTGAAGTATGGTCTTGGCGGAAGTGACGTCAACTAGTACAGTTCAAAAGCACCAAGAACAGAAGTACGCACGTGCACAGCTCGCAGTGCAGATGGTTGGTGACTAGGTCACGTGATTTCCGCACTCGTTGTTCATTTGTAGAAAGCCAGCGACACAGATACATATACGTTATGGGCCAGCAAGTTGTTGGTTATAGTTTTTCTAATGTGTGGAAATTATGTGTACGAACATTTGAAAATGCTACGTGATTTCTATGGTGAAAAATAAGTGTTTAAAATGCAAGAAAAACAACGAATACTCAGTTTTATCTACTGATCGTATTTGGTGCTGCAGTTGAAGTGCAATTTGAAAGGCAACACTTCCAGTCCACGACTTGAAGACCACACTCCAAGACCATACTCGGAGGATACTCGCTTCAAGTACAGTCTTGCACCTTTCGGACATGGCCACTGTGTGTATGCTTGACACTGGTTCTAAACTTCTATGTAATTCTGTTCTTGCCAACAACCATTTGTTTACTATAATCTTGGTTCTGAACAAAGGCTTTCGTGGTTAGGTTAGGTGGTCAGGTTTAGTTCTCTTAGCATTAAAATAATATCCCTAAATGCTTTCTAAAAATAAGGTTCTAAATTACTTCTAAATTCATTCCCACTAGTCTATGAAACTTACTCTCACTTACCAACAAAGAATGCATTGTGCATGGGGAGCATGCATGCTTGCGTAATGTAAAGGCCCAAGTTCCTTTTGTTTTATTACGATTTCATCATGCTACAAATGCAATTTTTACATGGTTCGATTTCAATATACGTCTGTTAACACATACTGCGGAGTTTTAGCGATTACTTAAGGTTTTGTTCAATATATGTTTTCGTGGTTAGGTACAAAATGTACAATTTCCAGATGTGACCCCTGGTTTTTACAAGAGATTCGTGATTAGGAGGCCAAAATTACTTAGTATACCGAAAATTAACACAATTACAGACTTTCTCTATATTGTCAATTCTTACCCGGTAACAGTATGGTATAGTGAAAACACATTTCTTCAAATTTACAGGAGAAACTACTTATGGAACTGAGTTTCTGTAGACTTTTGGAAGCTCGTGGAAGTGTTTTCTCCCTTCGCTCAACTTATTCGGCTGGTAAATCATGTATTTTTCGACATTAATGTATCTCCGATGCACGTTAGCTATTGCTACCATTACCGTTGACTACGTAAAATCAAATGTTCCGTACATTCGATTATGTAACCCCCTGTTAGTGTAGCAACCACGCGGTAGTTTTACAAGATGACGTGTGAAGGTTGCATTGTGAAATTATTTTTTTCTTTCAATTTAATTTTTTGTTTGCCTAACCTAACCTTCCGTGAATGGTTTGTGGATCAATTTTCGCTTAAAAAACTTTCTGTGAATAGTTTGTGCGGCATTTTTCTGTTAATAAGTTTGGAAACACTGCGTATCAGCTGACGATAGACTACGTGAGTCAAGATTTTCCCGCCATATTGTGTCTAACGATAGGGAATTAGCAACGAACAATAAATGCTTGTAATGTGAAAAATTACGCTTTTTTCAGTGAAAAAAGCAAAACCCCACGTTCAAAAATGTTCCGCTATGCATAACAGGTAAGTACACATGTAAATAATTAGGAAATAAACGAGTGAAATGTGTTTTCACTATACCATACTGTTACCCCTATAACAATCGGAACCGTTATCCTTGGGCCAATGGAATATACAGTACTCTAGATTCTGTCAAGGTACATAGAGCGATTCTGTAACACTGGATTCAACTGATCACATGCGAAACTCAAACAACTTGTTGGTGAGCGAAACTCGAACAACTTGTTGGTGAAGTCCCGTCCTTCGTCTTCTGACGTAGGTGCACAATGACATCCTTGTTGTTAGGTTTAGTTCTATTAGCATAAATACAATGAAAAAACTAAAATTTTCCCGAAACCTAACAAGGAAATATATTAACCTGACGTCAGAAGACGAAGGGCGGAACTTGAGCAAAAGGTTTCTGTATGTGCATGTAATTCCAACTTTCGCCATAGATGTCCCTGTTGCGCTCTGTTGATGCTGCTGAGTGCTGTCCTCTCGCGTGATTTTTTAGAAGTAGTTCTATTCATTTGATTTGATATTTGTTGATTTTCTGCGGATTTTTATTTGGCTTCGCTAATCACGAAGATGGGGATGAGTGATGTGAGGATTATTCCTCATCATTTCCGATGGAGGATTTCGAAGGCATCTGCATTATAACAGGGAGTGAAGTGTCTAAGAAAATTCACCAAGCTAATCCGTAGAGCATAGCTGTCTCCTGCTGAAAGAACCATATAGCTATTGTTTATATAACACAGTGCAATTGTAGGTTCAGTGAGGTACCCGACTCTGAAATTCGCCCCTCCCAACAGTAATTTCTGGATCTGCCACTGTTTTAAGGTCTTCCTTGGTGTACTTGGGTGTTTTTGTATATCCGAAAGCACTCTCGGTTCGGTAGGGTTAATTAGAGCCTTCATGTGAGTATAACGAGTGTGAGTATAAGTACGTATAACAGTACATGCAAGTCTTATACATTCTCAGACAAAAGATCAGCTTACTATGTCTCTCTCTCTCACATACACACACACACACAAACGAAAAATTCACCATGATGTTTAAGCTGCTAAAATCTTTCTCGTATAGCTAAATATAATCGCGTCTAGGAGTGGGTAATAAAACCATTCTTCTTTTTGAATCTTCAACAGTTTCGTCAAGGATAATATATAATCCTTGTTTTCGTCCTCTGTTTCATTCTGAAACTGCTTCTTCTCATTTCGATTTCGGACCTGTACAGTATAATTGCCCATATTTAGATCGTGTATATCTAGATTTGATGCCAATTCTTCCGCAAATCTAACATCTATCACATCGAGGTTAATGTTTTGTAGACATTCGCTCACTGCATTTATGTGGAGTAAAATTGAGCCTGTTACGAACAAGCTCAATATTATAACTTCCAATTTTTCAATAGGCTTACTTTTTTTTCTCTTCCAATTTTGCCGCCCTGGAAATTTGCCGTTCTGGGTTCCCCCTCCCCCTTTCCGCGGGCCCTGCTTTCGCAAATTACTGTGAAAGAATATTATGTGTGGAATGTACAGTTTTATGGTGGCATTAATTTGTCTACTTATTCCACCATTTATTATAGTTAATGAAAAATTCGAAGTGATAATTTGTCTCTTGATTTCAACTTAAATTTACACTAAAACTTCAGTCTAAATTGTCGATTCTTATACTAAATTTTACATGTAATTGGTGGTTTGCAAAGAAATTTTGTAAACAAATATTTTACTCTCAAATCTGTCTTTTTTCAATACATAATTCTGAATTTTGTTCTGGCCGCAGGCATAGAAATGGGACCTGGGACCAGATTAGATTTAAAACATTTTAAAAGATATGTTCAACATTTATGTGAATGTATAAATATGATTTCATGTTTAATTTCTCTGTACATGCTGAAACTAAAAGTAATGTTTTACCGTCTGCATGTAATAATAATAATAACTACAATGTACTTTTTCGTACTATTTACATTGTATCTCGAGGAATTGAAATACAAGGGATTTCTGATAACACCTCCCCCACCCCCGGAAAAAAATTCTGACCATGTCCTTGATTTACTAAGTACTACTGCATACCAGAACCTCTAAGCAAAGAAGAACTTGATAAATTGGTGAATTTCTTTCAATTATTTGTGTACTTCTATTTACAAAATCCGGTGATATATACGTAATAGTATTTTCAGTGGGTTACTGGTAAACCCATAAGTGAGATTCTGGGTTGGCAAGGAGGTAGGGAGAGACAGCTGCCATCCCAAGGTTATGAGATGAGGGGGGGGGAATAATATACCAAAGTCTCAAGTAATAACTCAAAACCGAAATATTTCAATCCTGAGAAATTACAGGTTTGCACATTTATTTAAATATAGCACTATTTTGCAGTAATACCACGTTCTAATGAATAGCACCTGCGGCAAAAAAAGAAAAAACTAATAGTGGGTTGAGGTCTGGCGACTTGAGAGGCAGCTAAAAATGACCGAGTGCAGAAACATGATCTAAACCTGTGGATAATTTTGGAACCAATAACAAATTACGTGTGAGAGACATTGACCACATTGGATTGAAGGGGGGTGCGTTTACATCACAACTCACGGTAATCTTCTCTCTCTCCCTTTTTTATTACACGTTTCAGCTACTTACCGACTTCACACACGTAGAACTGTTTGTCGTTGCAGGATCGGTCGACCAGTTTTGGAGTTTCCTGGCTGGATATCTCCAGTGTCAAGCAAGTGTTATTTCCTCGCGGAGGGTTGTAGGCCAGGGGAGGATAGCCGTGCTCTATCTTTGGAAAAGGTTCGCCAGATATCCATGACCAAGCACTGTCCTTGTAGTTTGCCCCGACCCAAATCACTCCATCAACTAAATAAGAAAAGATGAAATACATGATTAGCACTTTCAATTATGTAAGAAACTAAAGTTGTATAGAAATATTACAAGTTCCAAACTAGTCAGATAGCCTACATTACTACATTGCTTGCAAAATAAATAGGGTTACCAGTCGCTGTAAGGGAAATGTAGGACATTAAGTCAAAATGTAGGACACAAAACATTCTTAATAAATAATACATATTTCTATAGAACACGTTAGGAAGTAGTTGAAAAATGACACTTTTCAGTTTCAAAAAAATAAATTCTTAATGAATTTTTAAATGTAAAATTTCTAAACTTGTAATCAAATCAATGCACCTCTTACTACATGATTTAAGTGGCGTTACCCCCACACCCCCTATACGCCTTCATGGCGTGGTGCTAAGCACAGGGGAACACTTTACCTTTTTACCTTTTTACTTCTCAGAGAAGACAATTCTTATCAAAATTTCAGGTTTAGTCAAACTATATTTATTATTTATGTTAGAGTGGACAGTCAAACTCTTTGAAATTATAGACAGACATTTTACAGACATTATGAAAAAATAATTTCTCTCGTGAGTCTGTTGTGCTGATGGTAATGTAAGTACTCTCTCAACATTTGAATTATGACCTGTAATGGCAAACAAATATTCAGCATTTATCGTAATTTAAAATGGTTGAAGAAGTTTCATCTTGGATAGTTTTTAGTTCAATAACAGCATGTCTACCAAAATAACAAATCCAGAAATCTTGACTTTTTCTGGACTTTTCTAGACCTTTTTTCAGTTTTTCTTAACGTACGACCCATACTTGGGTAAAGTTGGAAATTAGTAATTAAGAAAATAAATATTTAGTTAATGAAACTCCCTACCAAAGGGCCAGTTAAGATAAAAACTGAAGCTGAATTTAAGAATCTGCTTTCTCGTATTAATGCATCCTGAACTGTGTTTAGCTGACAAGCGAGGCTTTGGCGTCTGGACTCACAGCCAGTATAATCTTATGTGGGGCTTGTGTCGGTTGTCCCTATATGTTTGTTACTGTCCCTTCTTCATCCATCTTATCTTACCACCATTCATCCTCATCTTCGCGATTAGCCAAAGGGACAGAATAATGTGAAGTAAAATAAACTAAATCAACCAATCAGTCATTATGATAGAAAAAATTCTTGACCACAAGAATAATTTATTGCCTTTTAATTGACTTCTTGTTGATTTCTTTACTTTTTCTTGACTTCCACGACTTTCTTGACTGGCAGACACTCTGAATAACTTTGTTCTCTATACCCCTGCTTTACAATCAAATTATATTGAACATTGAATAAGAATGGGCAACACCTTGTTCCATCAGTATAAACCCTAAGGCAAGAAATTCTGCTCAGGCATTGAACAGTGACGTTATCAGAAAATGGTCCCAAGACTTTGTTCATTAATTGCTTCCGTTTTGCCGTTTGTTTAATAGCAGGACAAACTTTTCTTTCTTTTTGGGCAATGACCGAATCAAAATATATATTACCATTGAGTTTGGAAGAGCAGTCCATAGACTTGTAACTTGCATGATTTTTTTCTGTTACGTATTTTCCTAATTAATATTATGTGATGCTCAAAATGTAGGACATTTATAATATTTTTCAAATTCCTCCCGGACGCCTGACATAAGGCTAAAATGTAGGACATGTCCTGGAAAAACCGGACGTCTGGTAACCCTAAAAATAAAGCTTGCAGTGAGAAATCTTTAGTAGCCTCCTACGCATGCGCAGGACAATCTCTGCAATGTAGGGTTGATTGATTGATTGATTTGGTGTTTTAAGTACACTTTATGCACAGTAAGGATAATCGGGACTGGGCCTACAGTTTAAAGTGGAATCCGAACCACTATGTGCCTCCACCGGGTATCGAACCCGGGACCCCTTGATTACAAGACAACGACGCTACCACTGCGCCATCGGGGAGGCCAATGAAGGATTGAGGATGCAATGTAGTTTCCTGCGTATGCGCAACGAAGAACGTTATGATAATTGGATGGAGCCTGATCTGCAAGGTGAACGCCCGGTGGAATATGCGTGGGTGGCGGCATGCGCTTTAGCCTCCTGCGCATGCGCAGAAGTACTGAGCAAGAGAGTAAGTTTTCTGCGGTTCAAGATGCTAGATCCGCAATATATGATTTTGTTATTCTACGTCGCTTTTCTTCCACTTTTAGTAATAGTGACAATTAGTTGAAATTGAGGAGAGGACATTTATACTCTGGAGCAAGCGAACGAAAACAGTCTCTGCGCAAGTAGTGACGCGAGAAGGCTCAACCAATGAACACGTGAGAGGGAATGGGATTGCGTGGAGGGGGAAATTGACTCCAATTACCAGCCTTCGCAGCAGCGTGTACTGCTTTGCTCTGCCCACTCGATTTCCCCCCTTCTCTGCCGCTATGCGCGGCCTTGCTCCAGAGATAAGCGGTACAGAGTATACATGACCATGTCAGAGCTTGAACCGTTTGGTGGGGAGATCTCAATTCGATCGCTTAACGCGCCCAACCAAAAGATGCTAGCTTCGTATCGCATATGCAAACAAGATACCAGTTAGGGATATTTCAATGAAAGGCAGCTGCAGTGTTTTTTCCCCCCCTTTGCCCTTGGTAATGCTCAAAGTATCATTCTCAGTAAAAAGTAAAGGCAGACATTTTACCAGTTCTATAAATGCAATTGTAACATTTAATAATATTTAAACTGGCTGGTATTGGCAACAAACTTACGACGAGTTTGTTGGCTGATGATGTGTTTCAGCTCCCCGAGTTCCCGAAAGGTGGCCAAGGAGCTTGAAGGCAGTCTGGCACAAGCGTTCATCGCGTCTTCGAAGTTCTCTCTCTGGTAGTGGATCTCGTAGTTCCTCCCTGCATATTCCACTGCTTGGACATCGGATTGTAGGTCTTGAGACTCGTCACCTCCCTCAGTCTTAACACTCCCGGATGCTGAAACAAGTTTCAAGATCATTGTTCAGAATTGCTGCTTTCATTGTATCCTCAAAATCAAGAGCAGTTTACAAATCTCATTTGACTATGACGCAATATTAATTAGACTTTATCCAGCGACTTTCTTTCATGTACAAATTTCTTACACTGTGTTTAGAGCTCATCTTTTCCATCCAGAATGGATCTGCATTTCCTAAATTTGCAAGTGAACTGAATGAATATATCACTTCGCAGATTTAAGGCATACCCAGAGATTTCGGATGGAGAGTATCTGACGCTCTATCCCCCCCTCTCTCTCTCTCTCTCTCTCTCTCTCTCTCTCTTTCTCTCTCTCTCTCTCCTTTGGCCTAGAAAAAACAAGGCCGAAGGAGCGAAGGTTCTTATGTACTCCACAACTCCCCTCTAGGTTTGGGTTTGGTTTGGTTTGAGTTGCTGTTTTAAGTCTACTTTGTGCACAGCAAGGCTAATCGGGACTGGACCTACAGTTTAAAGTGGGATCCGAACCACTTGTGCCTCCACCGGGTATCGAACCCGGGACCCCTTTTTAGGTTTGGGTTAAACGATGGCGAAAATACATCGCTTTTGACGGAGATCATGTTGAGTGGCACCTTACTACATCAACTTGTGCAAATTTGATCGCTCTGTCAGTTAATGAGAAAAATTTCGCAGCTTTGGGACTACTTTCGGTACAGCCCTCGTATATATGTGTGTAATTCATGATATTTTCCATTTTCTTGGTTTTCAGTTCTTAACCAGGATTCATATATTTATTAGACCATTGACTGAGACGAAGCTGATAGCTACGTTTTGTACAGCATTTTCTCATTATAAAATGAATGTAAAATACGAACAGAATAAATCATCAAGAATAATAGCATGTATGCAAATTAAAATGCAGAGGTCCAGACGAGAGGTATATATTCGCTGATGAGAACATGTAAATGATTAATAGATAGTCCACACGACTATTATATTTTTATGTGCATTTGCATATTCAACAATGTTATTGGAGATACCTTATGTCTGGACTTATCATTCTAAAGTGAAGAAAATAATGATGATGATAATACCTCGTACACCTCCCTGCCTCATGCAGATGAAATTCTGCTCCAACCCACAGCCGAGGCCATACAGCACCCCATCGTTGTGGTTGAACCTGTCCAGATTCAGGCACTTGCCCTTAGGAACCTCCAGATCGGCCCACTTGTGAAACCCCGAGTCGGTCGCCACGCAACAAGGGAGGTTACCTGAATCCTTCCCCCACATCCACCGCGTCTCGTCCGAAACGGCGTCCAGCCACACGTGAAACAGCTCTGGAAAGCAATAAGCAAATAAGACCATAGACTAAATAGCGCCCAAATATAACTGAAACAACAGAACATAACATACTATTTATGGAGATATTCCATAATTGTGTAACAAATTATCAAAATGTCTACCTTGCTCTCAAGTCAAAGGATCATGGATATAGTTAATGAAGATTATACAGACTGTTCTACCATCCGTCTCCCTTGGAAACAAACCCCCTCTACAGTGAACGTGGAATACAACACAGTGCTAATTACATGCAACAGTGGTGACAGTGATAGAGAAATGTTTCAAGAAATGCCAGATGCAGTCAGTGGTGTTGATCGTGATAGTTATATGGAAATATATCATAAAGTGCCAAATGCATGCAATGGTGTTAATGGTGGTAGTGATGTAGAAAAAATTCAGAGTTCAAAGATAAATACACCACGTACATTGAGATCATCAGAAAGGGTAAAGCGTGTGCCCCAAAAATAGAATGAAGATTTTTTTATGGTAAGTCGTAACAAAAGTGAAAGAAAAAATCTAGAGTGTCTAAAGAAGCCAAGTGGTAATTTTAGCATCGCTCATTGTAATGTGCGGTCTCGTGTACCAAAAATTGATGAACTACAGTGTGTTACATTACTGCATGATTTTGATATTGTCGCAATCTCTGAAACCTGGACTGATGCCTACACATCAATGGCATCTATCAACCTACCAGGGTATCAGATCGTGAAAAATGATCGGATGCATAAAACCGGAGGGGGCATTGCCATTTACATGAAAACAGAACTGAACTTTCGCATTGTAGGTTATAATGACTTGCACAATGGCAGTGATGTTGAATATATCAGTATTATTGTAAATAATAATAGTAAAAGAATAGGTGTATGTATTATATATAGAGCACCAAACATAGCGTACACAAAACTCTCCATTGTAGAATATGTACTCTCTGAGCTATACCCTTGTGTAGACACCCTCTTGCTGCTGGGTGATGCAAACTGTGACTTCTTAAAACGAATCAGACACTATGTATTTAAAAGCAATTTTTAACACATTTGGCCTGACTCAAATAATCGACAAACCCACTCGAATCACAGCAAATAGTAGGACACTCTTAGACTTCATAGCAATAGATAATACTGAACTTGTTCACAGGTCGAATGTTGAAAACCCTATAGGTACCTCTGATCACTGTCTCACATATGTATCGTTGGTTTGTGAGAAGCCCATAAAGCAGATGAAATACGTTACATATCGTGACTTTTCTAATTTTGATAGTGATAAATTTGAAAATGATGTGAAAGCCGTAGATTGGAATTGCTGAAACCTATCCATGATGTTGAAGACAAAATAAACTATTTTAATTCAAAAATCATCAGCGTCTTTGAAATTCATGCACCTACTAAAACGGCAAGGGTAGGTAAATGTATACTCCATGGATCACAGATAATGTAAAACTAGTAATGAAACTCAGGGATAATGCCTTACGTAAATTTAAACAAACAAATAACCCACACGACTAGCTACAATACAAGGATCTTCGTAACTTCACAACGTCAATTACAAGGCAGGAAAAGAAAGCATATTTCACATCCCATATAAACAGCAGAAATATGAACACACGTGGTACCTGGCAAAAATTAAGATTTAGGTATTGTTGATAAAGCTACAAATAATATTGATACCCTTCCATCTAATCTTAGGGATGCAGATGTTATAAACAACCATTTTGTTAGCGTAACACAGAACTTCAATTTTTCTGAAACACTTATCCAAAAACAGTACAATTACTTCATGACAAAGAAGAATGAGAATACCACGGATTTATGTTTCACAATTAAAACAATAACAGAACTTGACATATATAAGGCAATACATAGTATACACTCAAATGCAGCTGGAGCTGATAAAATCACAGTTAAAATGTTAAAGTTATCGCTTCCCTTTGTACTGTCTGCACTAACACAAATGATCAATTTCTCTATCTGCACCCCCACACCCCCTATACGCCTTCATGGCGTTGTGCTAAGCACAGGGGAGCACTTTACCTTTTTACCTTGCACTGGAGAATTTCCCTCCATATGGAAGGAAGCTCACGTAATTCCACTAGCAAAGAAGAAGAATATTCAAAGTCTTGATGACCTTAGACCAATAAGCTTGCTGCCTGTTCTCTCCAAAATTATTGAAAAAGTAGTGTGTCAGCAACTCACCAAATTTGTTGATGCGAACAATATATTACCAGAATTACAGTCAGGTTTTCGCAGTAAACATAGTACTGCCACTGCACTCACAAAAGTAGTAGATGACTTCCTTCATTTCATGGATGAACGGAGTGCAGTCATACTAGTCCTCTCAGACCTCAGCAAAGCCTTCGATAATGTACGGCATGATCTACTTTTAGCTAAAATCAGATATTATAACTTCAGTCCATTAGCAATCAAGTGGTTCAACTCGTATCTTACAGACAGATAACAGAAAGTACAAATGCCTGGCACTCCACTAACATTTTCAAAATCTGTGCCAATAAAAACTGGGGTGCCTCAGGGATCAATATTGGGGCCACTATTGTTTACTTTATACACAGCAGACTTATCGAGAGCAATACAAACACGTACATATCATTTCTATGCTGATGACACACAGATATACCTACCCACTACGCCAATTACAGTTATACTTGATGTTATGGTCCTCAACGATGAATTAAAAAGAATTTCCACGTGATGTGACTCCAATGCACTGATATTAAATCCCAAAAAATCCACATACATGTTACTGGGGAACAGACAAACAATTACGAACGACAAGTATAACGACATAGTCTTGAAGATACGTGGGACGTGCATACCGCATAAAACAACATCTAAAAACCTGGGTTTGGTGATTGATAGTTCTCTTACTTGAACAGAACACGTCAATGGACTGTGTAGAAAATCATTCTACATTCTCAGAAATGTATATAGGTCTCAAAATTATCTAACAGAAAAAGTTAAACTGAAGCTCGTTGAGCTCTTATTGTGGTCAGTCTTTGATTACTGTGATGTAGTTTATGGTCCTGGGGTCTCAGTCAGAGATAAAAGGAAAATTCAGGTGATGCAAAATTCTTGTATAAGATTTGCATTGAACATAAGAAAATATGAACATATCCTGCCTCATTTGAACACAAAGAAAATATTAACAATGGACAGAAGAAGGCATCTGCACTATATCACCTTCATAAACAAAATTTTGAAAGTAAGTAAACCAGATTATCTATTTAGAAAACTTAAAATAGGCACTCAAATACACTCTATCTTCACGCGAGGGCATAACAAACTTTTTACATGTCATTACAGTACCGCCTCCTTCAAATCATCATTCTCGGTAAATGCAGTTTCAACCTGGAATAAATTACCCATAACAATAACTAACCAATCAACACTGCATGCTCTTAAATCCACAGCAAAGGACTGTCTACTATGTAAACAGTTTGAATCTAGAAGCACACACGAATAAAAATACATCCCACAATGTATTAATGTCAATGTAAGAATTTGATATTACTTCATGTCAAATATTTCTATTTTTGCACCATCAAAGATTAACAAATATGCATATACGTGTACATGTGTGTGTCTATACAGGGTGATTCTAAAGGTATAGTACAAACGAAAGCCACAGATACCTCCCATGAAATAGAGACGAAAGTTCCCCTTCCACTTTGCCGAGAGATGCCTCCGTGAGGAGCTAGACAACTCCGAAAACGTGTGAAAATGAACTTCACACCTCTGTACAGCCTGTACCAGTGAAGATAGAAAGGCGGAACAAACGAAGTCAAAAGGAACACCAAAGTCGAAAAACACTAGGCGGCAGCTGCGCAGCGCATGCGCATGGGGTTCCACAAAGGAAATAGGAGTGTCCCGCAAGACAAGTGAAGGGAAAGGGTAGCGATCGACAACGGTAGGGAGAAAAGAAGCTATGAAGCATGAAGTAACAATTGCACAGCGGGAAACAAACACCATGACTGAAGCAGTGCAGTCGAGAAAAGTAGTGCGGGATTGCAGAACCACGGGAGGACGACGTAGGATGTAAAAACACACCGAGAATGCAAGCAAAGTGGTCCGTGACACTCGACAGGCAACAGACGCGTACATGGTTCGGGGCAGAAATGGCGGCGCTGGCGGTGCAGCGCAAGGGGAGTCCCCAAAACACAGTGGGGAGACACCGCAGCAAGAACAAAGCACGGTGCAACAAAAGAGAAAGAGGACCGGACGGAGAATGGTACCTGCCAAGGAGACAACAAATGCGGGACGAGGGATTCCCCGTAGCAGCACCGAGGGGATGTCACACAGAGGTCGTGCGCCAGCAGGACAAACACAGCAACTACGGGCACAGGAGGTTATTGCTAATGAAAGGTGCACGTACAGATAGGACCACGTACCCCGTACTGACGTTGTAACAAACGTCGTGATGGGGCCCAATCAGCCTCTTAGAAATGAAGCCGGAGGCACATCGCTGGGTGGGAGCGGGCGAAGGGCTGCTGGAGTGTCGTACGGACCCCACCACTCCGTACGGTGGACGACACTAATGGATACACAAACACCACACGATCGTACGTAGTGCTCCCCGTCGGCTCGAGCAAGACGGACGAAATACGTGTTGTGGGTGAATGGGGCAAGAATGAAGGACGCTACATGTGTTCCACGATGACAAGGCCCCAGAGTACATGGCCCCACCTGACGGCAGTGGTCAGGTAGTGAAGAGCACAGGCACGGGTGGCTCAGGAACGTCAGCTGATTGTACCACAGCGCCGTGCAGACGTGTGGGCTGATTGGAAGTGCAGCGTCAGGGAGCGTGTCAGTGAAAGAGCCGGTGCGGTGGTGGTGTGCTTGACGTACGACAATTGAGTACGTTGCTTCCAAGCCGTTGTGACCAGTGTGTGTGTATGCCACCTGTGCACTGCAGTACAGTATTCCATAATTGGCACTATCCTCACCGTACCATGGAACGCTACACATTTGTAGAACTGAGGGACATGCATTTTGTCTACGGCCTTGCAGATGGCAATGGCCGAGCAGCTGCACGCCTTTATCGCGGACGGTATCCGGAGAGGCGACAACCCGACAGCAGGTTGTTTTCGAACGTGCACCGTACCCTTGGTGAATCGGGTGTGTTACGTGCAGGCCATCATGTCGGTCACCCAAGACATGTGCGCACCGCGGCGGTCGAGGAGGACGTACTTGCTCGCGTGGACGACACACAGTCCACTAGCACCCGTAGCATTGCACGTGTAGTGGGAGTATCACAGTCGACAGTGTGGCGTGTCCTTCATGATGATCTGCTGTATCCCTATCATCCACAGCGAGTCCCCGCGTTGCAGGCTGGGGATTACCCACGACGAGTGGAATTCTGTCAACGACTGTTGCAGTTTTGTACCGACGATCCCCGTTTTTTGCGCCATGTGCTTTTCACGGACGAGGCAACATTCACCCGTGAGGGTATCTTCAATTGCCGAAACAGCCATGTGTGGGATTATGAAAATCCACATGCAGCAGTCGAGGTGCACCATCAGACCCAGTTTGCAGTGAATATCTGGGCAGGTATCATCGATGAACAGATTATCGGTCCATACCTGCTGCCACCACGTTTAAATGGCCGCTTCTATCGCACCTTTCTTGCATCAGTCCTTCCAGAGCTGCTAGAAGATGTACCCCTCAACGTGGTTTCAATTGGATGGATCGCCTGCACATTTTGATGGCACAGTGCGAACCCTTTTGCACCATACCTACCCACAGCGCTGGATCGGCAGAAAGGGCCCCGTCCCCTGGCCCGCCCGTTCGCCTGACCTCACACCAATGGATTTCTTCTTGTGGGGCCATGTGAAAACACTCGTCTACGAGACCAAGGTGCCTGACAAGGAAACATTGGTAGCGCGGATACTTGCAGCATCGGCCGAGGTGTGTACCATGCCAGGGATTTTTGATAGGGTTCGCCAGAATTTCCTGCGACTTTGCAATGCCTGCATTGAATGTGGTGGTCGTCAATTTGAGCAACTTTTGTAACAACGTCAGTCCGGGGTACGACTACGTACTACGTACTATTCCTATCTGTAAGTGCACTTTTGCGTGGCAATAAACCTCCTGTGCCCGTAGTTGCTGTGTTTGTCCTGCTGGCGCACGACCTCTGTGTGACATCCCCTCGGTGCTGCTACGGGGAATCCCTCGTCCCGCATTTGTTGTCTCCTTGACAGGTACCATTCCCCGTCCGGTCCTCTTTCTCTTTTGTTGAACCGTGCTTTGTTATTGCTGCGGTGTCTCCCCACTGTATTTGGGGACTCCCCACGCGCTGCATGTGTTTGTTTCCCGCTGTGCAATTGTTACTTCATGCTTCATTGCTTCTTTTGTTCCTACCGTTGTCGATCGCTACCCTTTCCCTTCACTTGTCTTGCGGGACACTCCTATTTCCTTTGTGGAACCCCATGCGCATGCGTTGCGCAGCTGCCGCCTAGTGTTTTTCGACTTTGGTGTTCCTTTTGACTTCGTTTGTTCCGCCTTTCTATCTTCACTGGTACAGGCTGTACAGAGGTGTGAAGTTCATTTTCACACGTTTTCGGAGTTGTCTAGCTCCTCACGGAGGCATCTCTCGGCAAAGTGGAAGGGGAACTTTCGTCTCTATTTCATGGGAGGTATCTGTGGTTTTCGTTTGTACTATACCTTTAGAATCACCCTGTATATATATATATATATATACACATACACTTAAAATTGAAAATTGTATTTAGAATTTAGTTTTATGTAGTTTTATGTGTATACATATACTCATTAATTGTATCTTTACAGTTCTTATTTGATTTCAAATTGTCCATACGTTTTTCTTTCTTACTTATTTACTATTATTATTATTATTATTATTATTATTGGTTTTGTTTCCTTTTTCTTATTGGATATATATACCTTTTGTAACTGTATTCTGACAAGGGTTAGGTGGGAGAACAGCATACGCTGAACCTCGCCCGCTCAATAAAGATATATTATTATTATATTATAATTTCCAGTGAGGAGTCGTGCTCGTGGCCCCTTTTAAACCTTCGTGCAGAATGTCCGTGATTAAGAGCAAATTCCGACGTGTGACACATACCTATCTTCAGCTCGGACATTGCGTTCAATATCCAGTTCCACAGCTCCGGATTCACTCCGTTGTCCTTGCCGTTGAGGCGAAGTAACTCTCCGTTTTCCTTATTCTGGCAGTAGTTGATTGCCCCTGCGTGCGTAGCCTCTCCGGCCACGAAGGAATACGTGTTTCCGTTGAAGGTCTTTCTCTCCACTGGGAATGCCCTGGTCTCCTTGTTCAGACGCGCTGACTCTGAAACCAAGACAAAACATTGTGAAAACAATCATTACCTGCACGTCGTGGAGTCACAGAGTTAATGTTTTTCTAATTTTCCCTCTTTTTCCTCTTTTCTTCCTACCTTCCTTTCGCTCTCTTTCTTCCTAAGTAGTTCCAAGCGTGTTCTCTTTCTTCCTATTCTTCTCTTCCTACTTCTCTCTCTCTTTTCCTTAAATCTTTCTTCGTCTGTCTCTTTCTTTCTGTTTCTGTACCTTTTTCTTTCTATCTTTCGTTCTATATCTCTTTTCCCGCAGTTTCTTTTTCTCTCTCTATCTTTTCCTTTCTTCACTTCCTCGCTCCTTCTATACTCTAAGCATCCTCGCTATATCTGACTTTCGTTATATCTGTCTCACTCCCGCTATCTTTATCTCTATATTTCCCATCTGGATCTTTCTTATCTTCATTTATTTCTCAGTTTCTGTGTATTTCTTTCTACCATTGCTTTCCTCTTTCTCTTTTTTCAGTTCCTCCATCTTTCTTTCTGTTTCTCTATCTTAGTGCATCATTTTTCTGTATATCTGACTCATCATTTCCCCCTCTCTTTCTCCTTCTCTCTATTTTTCCTTGTATGTGCGTATCTGTGCTATTCCTATTCTTGTACTACAAAGAATTCTGTAAACTATTTCAGTAGGCTGCATTATTTTACAATTGGTTTGCTCACCTGGTGACGACGTACCTGTCGAAAGGTTGAATATCATTGGATATGATTGATGTTTATGATTTGCCAATACACATACCCATGAATTTCTAAATAGTAATAATAGCTAACGCTAATTTTACAACAGCACCGGTTCATATAAATATATCAGGAATCAGGCCTGTCTTTATGTGTATCTCCAGAATGATATTTTTCCATATTGGGAAAGCAAATAGCTTACATTACAAACAGTCTGGCAAGTGATTTCTTCGATGCTGGAGAAGTATTCATAAATTTCACGCCTCTTTCACCAAAAATCAGCTCGTAAACTATTAAAATACAAAAGATCAGGGGCGTTTCTAGAAACGTATTTTTGGTAGGATCCTCGCACTCTAACCAAGTGTGCACATGTAACAACAACAACAGCATGAAAAGTAAAAGAGCTTATCTAGCTTCATTCTAGTTATTTGGCAATTCTATTATTTCTATTATTTTCCTTCTCTCTACGAAGGAAAATAATAGAATAATAGATGCATACTATAAGATAAAGGTTGCTACTTCCAGCTGATGAGATTATTATTTGTATTCATATTATTAGAATTATACATTCATTTCTTAGACACTGCCAATACGATTCATCTCAATTGAATTCTTAACTTTATGTCATTGAACAAAAGACACACCAATATTTTGCTTATCAAATTTTTGTACTTCATAACATTTTCGAGGTGGGTGTCGAAAATACATCCTTGCAAGGATATTTTCAAGGACCTGTTCTTTTTGTTTTGACCACCTTCTTGACAATGCAAGTTGAAAGTGCCACTCACGGTCTAGGCAGGGAAGTTTGGGTTCGATTCCCGGCATCAATGTGATTTATTTTTCTTTCCATCTATTTCATCTATTCATCGTCGTGATCAACCTCAAGATAAGTACAAAAGAGACGTGAAATAAAGAAAAAGTTTTTTATACATAAGTGTGGCCCAAAGGAAAGGTGAAAGGCGTATTTTTATTCCTTAACGCAGTTTTTCTGCCACTTTCGGGCAATTGTGTCGACGAGGATGATGATGCTATAATAGCTATGCCATGTCTCTGCCACCGAGACATGGTATAGCTATTATAAGAACGAGCACGGCCCAAGCACTACCATTAAGAGAGTTACCTATCCTAATAACGGACATGGTGCAGTGACTACAATCACTTGCAGACATGATTCAAATGTCCAAAGTCCAATGCTTACCTTCTTCGCACAGAACAAATCTCTCCCGGTTGCAGTCCTCATCCTGAAAGTGAGGTCTCTTGTGACTGTCAAGTAAGAGGCATTCCTTGCCTTTTCTAGTACCATTGTCAATGTTTACTAACCAGAAGGGGAACTGGTCCCTTCCGACAGGAATATCTTTGCCAGTGGCCATCCACTTAAACTTCCCATTGTCCACTCTTCCGCCGATCCAAACTCTGTCAAATTCTGCAAAGAAAGCAGGCTGAATTCTGGAGTGTTAAAATTAAGGAGGAAACAGAGCCGAGACGAGACGAGACGAGACTCGACTCGAGATATTGTATCGTCTCGTGAATGAGGAGACCTCTCTCGTTCTCGGTTTCGTTTCGAGTCTCGAAATAATTCAAATAAACATGTAGAAACATATATTATTGAAACGAATTAAAATAATTTTTGCACATCAAATAACTTTTCTTAAAATAATAGGTCAGCTACCATGTTTGTATGTCTCAGTCTCAATCAATTTCATATTAACTGTCTTGATCAAGGACGTCACGACAAAATTTCCGTGGCTTAGGGGAATTTTACTTTAATATTACAAAAACCATCCAAATTATTTATTTAATAAACTTTGAGATGCAATGATAACTGAGCCAATATTTGCTCTTTAGCCCTTTTATTTCCAAATTAATCCTTAGGCTAGCTTTATTATTTAACGTAGAATGGTTGCAGTATTGTGCATATCATCAATGCATGGCTATCGGCGTACCTATGATCACACAGGCCTAGCTTGCGCCCCGAACTACCATACCAAGATGTATGCACAACACCGAGGAGTTCTTTTAAGTTTAAGAGCTTCGTCGATCCGTGGCGAAAAAGTGTGATATTTCTTACGCGATATCCTCGCTTTTATACTATTTCGAGAACACAGATTCAAGTACAGATGAATCACTCACTATTTACAAAATGATTCTACCAACAAAATTGACATCAATGCATGTTTAGAAATACAAATTCGTATAGTGCACTCCCTCAAACAAAGATACATTAAATTACCCATAATGTAGCATAAAATACAATGAACAATAAACAAAAGATATACATTACAAACAAGGTGCATTATTACATATAATAACAAAGAAATTACGCTTTTCTTCACAAAAAAAAATACATTAGTGACATATTTTCTAATGGTGACGTCACATAAAAATGTGGATCATATCAACTTTGCATGTAGATCACAATCACAATATTTTCGTATCTATTGTATGTACTATACACGTATGTGTTACAACAAATATTGAGAACTTAATATGACATACATTGTAGTATTACGTGTACCATATAATGAATATTATTAACATTATACACACACATTTTATGCATATGGAACTCCTGATGGTGTAGTGGTAACATCACCACCTTGTATTCAACGGGTACCGTGTCCTTACCCTGTGGAGGCTTGGATCCCACGTTAAACTACAGATCCAGTCCCAATTAGCCTATCTGTGCATAAAATGAACTTAAAACAAAAAAGAACCTCTCATTATAAGTAATCCATTTTAATTGATTTTGCAAGTGGAAGCTCATGCTCGACAACTCCCCTTTTAACCTACCTGGTCTAGCTTTGTACATTCGCCTCTGTAGCTTCTTGGCCAAGCCTTCCCCATCCACAGTTGCAAGGGAGGTGTGAAGCTTTGAGCAAAGCATCACTGCTTTGTGGAAATTCATTCTTTTATGGTAGAAAATGTATTTCTTGTTTCCTTCAGAGAAGAAAACTGGAGGTATTTCATCTCCTTCCCCTTCTTCAGGAACTGGAATCAGAATACATAGTTATGTTTAAAAACATTTATTTTATTTCGTGTAACAAATGTATCGTGATACTATTATATATTATTAAATATTTTTAAATATTATTATATATTATATTATATAATATATATATTATATATTTGTTTTCCGCATAATATTTTGACTTATAAACAGCACTGATCGAGTAACAGCAAAGATGGTAAGTTGATCGCAGGTTTCTTTTGATATATTTCTTCTTTCTTTTTATCTTTTTCTTCTTCTGTTATTGTTCTTTTTTACGTCGTAGAATATTGAATGTAATAGATTTCATAACATCAAAAAAATTCTTCTATTATTTGTCAATATTTGACATCCTGGGTGTTTGCTTAGCTAGGTTATAATTCGTTAATAAAAAATTGAACGATCTTTTTATGTTCCATTTTTCTTTCTACATTCTTGCATTCAATTTTTAATCAGAAAGTCCCTGAGGTAATGGAAAAAAAGATTGAACTCTTTCTCACGTAGCCATGTTTAAATTCCAATTCGAACTATTTTACTATTTTAAATTTCTTGAATCTGTCTCTGGAAAGCTAGTGATGGTAAGAACACATACTTCTGCAAATGTATTATTGTGAATAAAATACAACGGGGGTGTGTGTGTGTGTGTGTGTGTGTGTGTGTGTGTGTGTGTGTGTGTGTGTGTGTGTGTGTGTGTGTGTGTTAACCACATGTGAGTACATTTCTTCAGCACAAATCGCATGTTAAGATGATTAAAACTAAGAACCATGTAATAATGTTTAGAAAGCAATATTTGAAAAACGTGTTTTCTCCCCCATCTAGCACCGTCCTAGAGATTTTATTTTAACATTGAAATATATCCAATATTCATTTTTAAAAAAAATCTAAACAATAACTTTAGAATTTTCAATTGGATTGAAGGTTGATTCGATGGATTGATTTGGTTAATTTGCGTAGCTTTTCTGCTACTTTTGGCTAATCGCGACGATGAGGATGAGTGATGATATGATGAAATCGATGAGGGAAACTCACAAAGAACAACTTTGATCAGGCCAGAATTGCAACCAGGGAGTCCCAGCGTCATAGGGCTCTGAGCTACCCACTCCGCTATAGGGAAATGGTGTATCTATTAAAAATCTAAATTCCTACAGTGCAATCTATTCATTCTTGGATTAATTATCTCTCTTTTTGGCTTGTTTGTTGAATCTCCCTGATGACTTTATTAGTAGCCTATACTACAAGAAGCAATCTGTAAGTGATCTTTACAAACCTTCCTTTTCGCATATGAAGTGTCGAGGTAGGTGGCAAGGTAAAGGCACGAATATCGGCAGAGCGTGACTCTCTCTGTCGATCGCCAGACACTTCCTTTCCTTACTTCTCCCTTTCTCACCCTCAGCATTCTCCGATTTCTTCACCACCCACCTGGGGAAGGCCGTCTCCTTTGCACCATCTGGGTTAGTCATCGGAATCTCCACTTTGGACGATACCCACCGCCACCTGGAGTCGTTTTGCCTTGAACCGATCCAATAATCTTCCATCTCTGCAAAACGATTGATATAAATAACTGTTTACTTTTGATGATAGGTGGTATATAAAAACTACACATTACATTTGTATTTGGGAATCGTAAAACTTGTGAATTGTTACTTCGTACTGTACAACACAAATTGTAACCCTCTTATTTTGGTTGTCAGCAGAGTTTGGTAGTAATGCGTAATTTTTTCAGCAATTGCATTAGTATCGTTTCTTTTTTTAAAAAAATATATAAACACATGTAACGGTAACTCGATCCTTTTCAAAAGTAAAGATAACTACATGACGTTACTCTACTCGTGTTACTTTACTAAATTAGAGCAAGCCGATTTATTCGTTACAACAAAACCTGTTTTCATTTTTTTTAACGAAGTGTTTCCTTTCTCAGAAACATAGTGATCAAACAGCGATTGAAGAGGTTTCCTGCCTGAAATGAAATGAATGCGCAATTGTAATTTACATATATAGGTGTGTTTCATGTGACGTCAGGATGCGCACAGCCACCATGTTTGCAGTCAATTTTATTTGTTGCTTGCAGGGAAATATCCACCCCGTAGTGTTCGTTACATCTGCACCAACTGCACGTTTTTTTAAATCACGAATGCCTGTGTCAGTAACTGCCGCCCACCCACTTGATTCCGTATGCTTATAAGAACTGGCCTCAATCATGGGTGCTCGAAGCCGCAATGCATTCCTTCCTTCTTCTTCATGTCCCTATCGCGCCATTGCTATTTTGGACATATGTACTGTAGGGATGTATCCGTCACAGATGACATCCTGCGCGACATCAACCTCTTCCTCTTTTTTATAGAAATAAATAGGTTCTTCGCAATTGTTAGCACTCAAGACCACACTAACACCACATATGGCCGCCCCACACCGAAGCACAAGGCGAACCTTTTACACTTGTGTTGTGATAACACACTGAACACTGGTATCCCAACTATGTTTTTTTTTTTTTTTTTGGTGGTTGTGGTTGTGGTAGTTGTAATATATGTGTATCAGGAGGTGTATGCATGTGGTATGCGGGTATGTAAAATAGATGAGAAATATATTGTTGGATATGAGCAAAGGGCAATGGTTAAAAGAATAGTCTACATCTCCTGGTATATTCATAGAGGATCCACATTATATATATTGATGGATCGGAAATTAGTGAGATGACAGAAGTAGGGAATGGGACCTGACAATTGCGCAAGCCTCTGTATAGAATTGATTGTTTGTATTGAAATTCAGAACACTGAAAGAAGTGATTAGTGTCTTGATGTTTTGCCCCACAAATACATTGTGTTTTGGGTAGTATGTTCAGACGAACTAGATGAGAATTAGTACGGACATGACCTGTCCTTAAGCGAGTGATGAATGTCAAAACCGCTCGTGGGAGGTTATATGCATAAAACCAGGGTCGTGTGCATGTGACATCAGCCACCCATTTGTATGTGTGGCCAACAGTCTGAAATTGTTCTTCACACCAGCTGTGCCAGTGAAGCCACAATGCAACAGTTTGTGACGTAGGTGAAACACACCTATAGCCTACATGTATCATTGCTGTAAAACAACCAATAGCTGTCTGTGAAAGAACAACATGATTACGCCGTTTTGAAGGCTACTTCTCTCATTGGTCACCGACCACTAGTTGAAATATTAAGGCAAGATTTGGAGTTATATTTGCTTCAACAAAAGAGGACCTATTTGTGACTTTCCTGCGCTCTACCTTTCCTATACTCCTTTATCGTCACTGACAATGATGTATACACACGTATGTGTGTGTATGCAGGAAGGGGGGTATCAAATATGTCTATATTGTATGACAGGGGAACGCTTAATAGTAACATAATTTTTTTTTATTAGGTTAAGTAGCAGCTATGGTAACGCGTTACTTTTAGAATAAAAGTGAAGTAACTAGTAGCACTTACTTTTAATTGAATACTCCAATTCTGGTATTCGCATAACGTATGTACATTAGACTGTTTCTGCGAATATCCATAACAATGTTCGGTATTTTATTCGCTATCTCATGTCTACTGAACATTGTTTTCATCATTACAAAGGCATATAATGAAATAAATTTCCAGGCCAGGAGAATAACAATTTTGGAAGAAGACTGAAATGAAAGGCCTTCATAATTACAGTTATTCAATCATATTATCCTCCCAACAACTTAGACATCTGCTAAGAAAATATAGTACATTCACTTGATTCTTTCAAATATAGAAATTTACCTAAAAATGGTGCACTCACCGTGTCGGTGTTCTGCTAAGTAATCTCCTATGAACCTGGCCTTTTCCTCATTATCCACTTCGGCTAATTTGCTGTTATTTGCTAAGCATATGGAATATGCCTCCGTCCATCCAACTCTCACTGTCTGGAAGTAATACCCCTGCTTCCCATATTTCCCAAATCCAGGTTGTATATAATGATATCTATCAGCTGCAATGTAAAACATACTTGTATAGTACATACAGTACATATTCGTTGGAATGTTCAGGTACATGAATGCACACACATATGCTAAGATTTAATGCTCTAAAACTGTTGCAACATGTACTGACAACTAAGTGTATTGTTAATAGTTTGACTACGTTGATGCTTTCATATTGCGAAAATATAAGTAAAGAAAAGGCAAAATTTAAAAGTTGTGTTTAATTTTTACTACGTATTAATCTTTGTAGTTGTGAAGTTCATAAAAAAAGAAATATTTTTAAGCTTTAGAACTACCAGACCTATTACTTGTAAAAGCTCCAACTTTATTTTGAACCATTATATTTAATGCAAATATAATACAATATGATCAGTGAGGAACTGTTCAAGTAGTTACCGGCCCTGCACAGAAAAATGTTTGGATATCCCTGCTCTAGATTATTTAGTAATGCTACAAGATGATTTTGCTAGTGGAGGTATGTCTCAACAACTCCACTCTTGGCACATCACTGTCCATAATTATAAATGGAAAAATTCACACGCTCATCCGACGTGTTCGTTCTAGGAAATGGGAGAGATGAAGAAGAAGAAGAAGAGACGGAGAGGAGAAGTATGGGTGTTCTGCTTCTGACTCGTAGCACTTCCTGGGTTACACTTTAGGATACAATTTTCGGTTCCTTTAAACTCAACGCTATTATGAAAATTGTAGGAAATTAAGTAGCAATCCGAAATTCAGTAGAAAGTTCAATTTATCTGTGGTTCAATATACAAATATACCCATCAGAATTTCATTTCATAACATAATATCTAAAGAAATTGATTTTTTAAAGAAAAACTTATTCAATAAACTTTAAAGTACTTCGATTCCCGTCAACAGTATAATAGCGGGTTCATAGGACTTATAATTCCCTACATGTGTGCATGTGTATGCGTTGACAGACTCCTTTGGTGATGGTCAAACTTATATATTATACGTATATCATTCGACCAAAGCCGTAGAGTTAGGCAACACACATAACACCACGCAGCGAAGTGAATTATTTCAAGCTCTAGGTGTTTCATTTTGGATAAATACAACAGTGACCAACTTAAAAGAGCTACTTTCCTTCTCCTTCCGCCCATGATTTTGAGTATTGATTGATTGATTTGCTTTATTTTACTTCGCTTTTTGTGCCACTTTTGACTAATTTGCGAAGATGGGGATGAGTGATGATATGATGAAATTGATGAATGGACAGTCACAAACAACCATGCCCAGGCCGGGATTCGAACCCGGGACCTCTGGCGTCGTAGCGCGATGTTCGAGTATGCGGTTATTCGTAGTCATGTATAATAATTAATTCTACAGTTATATTGGGCTCCACGTACTTGCTGTGTTACCCGGCTCCACTTGCTAAGCAGTACGCCTCTGGAGAAGAGGGAGGGGTGAATGGGAGGCAGATAAGAAAAGTAAAGTCATGTACGAAAAGGAGAAAGAGAGATGAAAAGAGGAAGTCGAACAAAGAAGAGAGGGGATGGAAGCAAAGGCATACAGAGAGAATGCGGGGGAGGGGATATAGAGACAAGCAAGGAGAAATATAGAGTAACACATTCACACGCAGGGGTAGGAGGAGAGAGAGATAGACAATGACAAAGAGAGACGAAGAGATTGACACTGGAGGAATTATTTTGAAACTCCTGGACAGTCTTATTTTGCAACTAAATCGGATAATCCGGGACAAGTAACATCTCCATTCTGTCCACATCTGATCGTCACATACAATATTGTATCATTTGTTAGCTTGTGAGCGTGTGTTCGTGTAACAGTGGTATAGCTCTTTAGAAATACTGTAAATGTAAAAGTAACTTACCTTTTGATAAGGTAGTTTACCTTTTCACTACCTAAATTTTGTGATTAATAAATTTCTGCGAAATTATTTCCAAGTTTCGAAAACAATTCTAAATGCAATTAAATCGGTGTTTCAAGTTTAAATAACACATCATGCACTTACAAAGAGAGAGTCTTACCGTCATGACATCCAACGTATGTTATCCCGAATATCACTGAAACCGTAATCAAAACGTATTGCTTCATTTTAGTGAAAACTGAGGTAGACCAATAATCTGAATATCAATTAATCTAACTTGACACATTCATAGGACTATGTTTGCCTTCATCGAGTAGTTACGACAGTGTACGCATTGATGTTAAATATCATTTGAAGAAATGTTTCAAAACACCGCCAGAAACAATATATGTTTACACCTCCAAAGTGTTCAGTATGCACAAGCTTGTATTGTGAAGAATAGAATTTTCGTATTAACTGATCTTATTTACTAATCGTCGTCGTGTTTTTCTTAGCAAAAAGATGAATGGATATTATCTTTGATTCGGTTGAAATATTATGAACAAATGTGAACTTCGTTAATTCTAAATTACTCTAGAAGGGCGTACCACGTGTGTTCATGTTTACAAGTTTCTATGATTAGCTCCGAGAATAGAAGTGCCAGCCTCCCCGATACTATTGATTGCCATGTACGGATCCTGGGTTCCATTCCCGGTGAAGGCACGTTGCATAGTAAAATAGTTCTGGTGTCACTGTATACACACTCCCGATTATACTCTATGAACATGAAGTGGAGCTAAATCAAAATTTTGGAAATAGAAACATTGTCTGGGATATTCTAAGATTTATTAACTGACATAATTGAAGTCGCTTATTTGTTCTTGTAGTTTAACTATGAACGAGAAATTGTGGAACGATGGAAGGAAGGAAACGTCGAAATGGGAGAAAAAAGTACATGCCATTCTTTGAAACAGAGCAGCTTATATATATATTCTGCTCGCTGTGATGTGATGGGATCTTGTACTTGCTAAGCATGAGCTTATATCAGAAGAACAATAGCACGTAAGGCACTGTGTCGTTGTAACCGTTTATAAAACATTCACAGTAAACATTACATTATAATGGAACTCTTGCACAAAGATGAACACATTCGAACTTCATTAAGGGCCAACCTATTGTATTTCTGGTAATGTTTCCTCTCAGAGACTCTTACTATTTACAACAATATATTCAATTTAGATTTACAAGGGTGGTTTTCCACAGCAAGACATTTCATAATGGTTATAAAAGCGGAACATACACAGTTACTTATTCTGCTTATTGCATCTGCTGTTGGACATGATCGTAAGTTGTAACTTCTACTCTATGGAACAGAACATTCGTAAAACAAATAATTATTCTTGTGCATGTAACAGCACAGCTTTATCACAACAACATTCTTTAACTATAAAACAGCTGGTGTTAAAGAATCGTAGAAGTTTTCCGTTTTTTTTTTATGGAACAAAATTATTCTTAAAATAACTGAAAAAGTAGAAAATTTGTGATTGAAAGCTAAACTACTACAAGTTAAGGTATTACAAGTTAGGGCTATTTTACGGTGTTCGGCCCTACAGATAAATAATACGTACAGTACAGTCACGGACACTCCTGGGTTGTAACAAATTTATTGAAAGTCAATGAGATTATTACAACCCAGAAGTGTCCGTCACAGTACAATTTTTTTTACGCTATCTTAAAGACGGCTAAACTTTTAATCTAGTCTATGAGTGACCGCCCCTCGATCTGTACCTTCTTCTCCCTGTCTTTCCCATTCGTCCTTACATCTCTTTCTAATTCTCTTTCTCTGTCCCTGTCTACAACACTCTTTATCTCCCCTTCCCTGTCTATAACACTTGTCCTCTCTCTTTCAGTTCCTTTGTTCTGGTGTCCCCCCCAATCTCTACTTTCCTTGCTTGTACTTCAATTCTCGCCATCTCTCTCTCTCCTTCCGTGTTCTCTTTCTTTCTCTCTTCCCTCTCTCCTTGATTTGTGTCTATATTTTTTCTCCTGTCTATTCTTCTCTATCTCTCTGCAGTGTCTCTCCCTCTTTTTCCATTTCTTTTTTCCTTCTTCCCATACCTCTTTTTCCATTTCTTTTTTCCTTCTTCCCATACGTAATTTTTTGTCTCTTTTCCATAGAATAGTTTGTTTCTTTGGGATTCTCCCAGATTTTGTATCGGTACATTTCTATTTTCCTGTCTGCATTTCCTTTAATTTTTCTCCTTTCTGTCCCCTGTCTTCTCACTTCTCCAAATTCGCTACCAGGATTCAAGGAGAGTATCGGTTATATCGACAATTAAATTTGAAGTACTTCCGAATGAAAGGTATTGGCTCATATTATTGAGTTCTACTGAAAGTTCTCTTAAAATTGCAGTTGAAAGGAATGTGTTTTGTTTGTACATTTTGTTATTGAGAAATTATTGGCGATGTATCTTGTTATAGCTGCTAGATATGCTTACGTCCAGCCAGAATTGCACGTCTACGAGAACAGGACTGGATACTACTTCCATCTCGAACGAGTGGGATGGCTTGAAGCGTCCTCGATATGCATGGCAAATGGTAGCAGACTTGCCCGCATTGACGACATGAAGAAAGCCCTTTTCATTGCCGAAATTCTGGCCGACTCTCGGCACGGTAAGAAATATTCTACTTTTCGCTGTTTTCTTAACGCACACACAGCGTTCTTTCGTCAGAAGGAAATAAAAACTTTCGATATTCTTCAAACGTTAGTTTTATTTGGTGGCACAAGTTAGAAGCAACCTTATATGAGCAAATCAAATTTAGTTTCTCATAATATTTACCAAAAAAAAGGGAAGGACTATGCAACCTTCGTAATTCTCTGGAAGAGAAATATACTTGTGTATGGCATATTGTTGGCCCCAAAGAATTAAGAACGCGCACCCCCTTCCCTCCCATACACATTTATATACATATTATAATTATATACACACACAATTTGATTAAATATTTCCAGAATCTTATTAATATTTTCTGATTTTGGAATATCTTAAGAGTGTTTTCACTTATGATGAAACTGAAGTGTATCAAATCAAATTTCAGCCCAATAGGATTAGTTTAAATGGTGCCTCAAAGCCATAAATAACAAAATACGAGCCTAAACTATTCTAGACGTATGAACAACTGTACAATTCGACTCCGTACAAAATAATATTTATTTTCGCAATGTAGAGTTTGAAGATGTTTGGCTTGGGGCACGTCTGAGAAACAACAGCTGGGTTTGGGTTCAAGACAGAGGAGGGATTCCTACGAAAACAGGGGAGAATGGATTTCCACCATGGCTGAAGGGAAAAGCACAACAATCAACCCAGAAGAACTGTCTGGTTATGGACCGGAAGAGCCACAGTGAACCAATGTTTGTTGAAATAACTTGCAGAATGCCACGGCATTTTGTTTGCGAAAAATCAAGTAAGTAACTAATTAAGCGTGAGCATATTAAAATAATTTACTGAATATTGTTTACCACCGAAGATCGTTGTAGTTAATGTTAAGGACGCTCTTTAATAATTTCTTGCATTTATAAAATATATTCGACTCTTTTTTGGGTTAATTGCGACAATGAGAAAATAAATGAAAAACAAACATAATGAAGCAGTAACCCAAGAAACTTTGGAGGTTTGAATAACATATTAGGCTACAATTTATTACTGAAAGTTCAATTTTCATTATTGTCATTAATGTATATACACAACACTTTGAAAAAAATCACTGTGTATTATGGATGGATGTATATCATGGAAATGTGTATAACTTTGGATTCTGTTTTGTCAGTTCAGTTTAGACCTACAACGGAAGGACTGATGGACAAATGGAAAGAAGATTTCTTTAGAGAAAAAAGATACGTTTACTACTACTACCGAACAGACTTCTATAATTCCGTCGCTCTTTGCACTATGTACCACAAGAGTCTGGCGAACGTTGTTGACATAGAACTTGCTACTCACATGAACCAATTTATGTACAAAACCAGACCAGGTAGGTTGATATAAGTTCTTCTTTACTATAATTTTAGTGTTTGCTTACATACAACTTAAATAGCAACAATTAATATATTTCCAGAACCTTATATGCTTAAAACACAACTTACTAATATCCACATGATTTACCAGTTCCAAGAAATATAAATATTGGTAATACCGTATTATGTATATAATTTCAGAATTTGATCGTGTGTGGATCAATGGCATTGTTGATGACGGTAGATTTGTGTGGATGTCGACAAACGAACTTATTACTAACAAAACGGAAGGGGTTGAATTTCCCCCGTGGTTATATCCTGTACCACGCCCTAAGAGGGATTGTTTGCTTCTGGATAGCCACAACCAACCGTATTTCTTAGACGACATTTGCACGAGACAGCACTTCTTCGTTTGTGAAGAAGGTAAGTATAAGAATTTTCTGCCTACAAAATTTCCATCGCTTTGAAGACATACGCAATATTGATACAAGATCAAGTGATGTCATGTTAGTAGGGTTATAGCCTATTAACTAACCTTATATTGTCATTTCCGATACATGGAACGTAAAGCTCTATAAATACAGTTGTATTCATTTTTGTTCACTTTTCATTAGGGGACTATTTTTTGTGATGTTTTCAGAAAAGTCTATAATTAGAACGTTAACTAAATACGGACATGTGAAATAAGAAAAACATATTATTTGGAGAACAGAACTGCCCATAATGCCTCCCCGATAGCGTAGTGGTAACGTCGTCGCCCTGTAATCAAGGCGTCCCTGATTCGATTCCCGATGGAATCACATAGTGGTTCATATCCTGATTTAAACTGTAGGTCCAGTCTCGATTAACCTTTCTGTGAATAAAGTGGACTTAAAATCAAATATGAAAGAACTGCCCATAAATGGCAAATTCTACATTTATTTCAATATTCATTATCTTACTGCATATATACGTATATGTGTGTGTGTGTGTGTGTGACATGAATGGTGCCCAAATAAATGTACCCAAATTATGCACCAGCTGCCTTAAGCACAGCTTCAACTTATTCGATAATTTCCTGGTTATTGCCTTTTCTCTCAACTGCGGAGACCAATCAGAGGCTAGCAGATCATGTCAGCGGAGCGCCTGGAGAGAACCGAATGAAAGACGAGGTGAAGTACATCTTTTTCTCCTCTCCCAAGACCTGGAAAGATGCATCCAATCATTGCCTTAAGATCGGAGCCAAGCTCTTGTCCTTTGATGAGTCCAGCACGAAGGATAATATCAACTGGATAATGGAGAACATGGCGGAACTAGTAACTGGTAAGCAACACACGAAACAAGTTCTTTATCTAGACTCGTCATAGGATAATAGGACAATTATGTTAAGCTTCATTTTTATCAGCAGTAACCTTTCAGGTAAGGTCTATTCGCCGACCGACGTACGTTAGTGGTCCCAGGCTTGAATCCCGGCCTAAGCATGGGTGTTCTTTGTGATCGTCCCTTAATTAATTTCATTATTTCATCATATCGTCACTCATTAACATCTTCGAAAATTAGCCAAAAGTGGCACAAGAAGCGAAGTAAAATAAAGCAAATCAATCAATCTCTAATCACTCATCCTCATCTTCGCGATTAGACAAAAGTGGCAGAAAACACAACTAAAATAAATCAAATCAATCAATCGAGGTAAGATCTATTCGTCCGTCTATCCGTTTGTCAACTATCGCTATATCAGGTAAAAATTGAAGTTTTGGGTGAAAGAAAGTCATTCTCATGGATATATCCAAGGGAAGGCCATTGAAAATCAGTGATGAAAAAAGTTTATTTGGCTTATTCCTTTTCACGGTTTCAAATAATTCAAGATAAAGAAGCATTGTCACATTGTCGAAGTATAGTATATTCCTTGCTCTCCATGAGAAAGTGTTGTTTGACTCCCTGGAAACAAAGTCGTTTAGCCAACCGCCTGGAATAATTTTGTTTTACCCTCCTCCCCCGGAAGAAAGTCTGGGTGCGTTCATTGTCATGCTACATAAATTATCTGTATCGGTAGATTTAAATATCTGTTTCATAAATATCCCCTCCCTCTCTCTCTCTCTCTCTCTAATGTATGTATAAAATAACTTTATACTCTCCCCAAATCCAAAACGCCCCTGTATCACTGAATCGATGTCGAGAACCATGACTATGATTTTTCAATAGTACACAATCAACAGAGGCTCTAGACGCATAAAAATTGACAGGCTTGTATACAGTAAACGCCAATAAAAATGGGACACCTAGATCCTGAAAAGCCTAAGAAGCCGAGGTGGTTTAATTGATGTCGACCTCTGTGGCGGAGTGGTTATCACACGGTGCTACGACGCCAGGGGTCCCGGCTAGGACATCTTTTGTGTTTGTCCGCAAAGAGAAAACCGAAAATATAGTAAAAATTGATATGTGTAAAAGTTGAGAAAAATAGTGAATAACGAGGGATACTACCGCATAGGGGTTTTTCTTTAAAAAAAGAATAAATAAATAAATCGGTAGTGCGTCTGACTGCCGCGCGAAAACTCAGGTTCGATTCCCGGGGTGGGTGATCTAAGGTCGGAATTTTTCCGGCCTTGTCCCCACATAAAGTGGGTCTGTGGCTCACCCAGTCTCAAATCAATGGTTGCGGGGTGGGAGGAGGTAAAGGCGGCCGGAACGTCGTTCTGATCACTTCACCTCCAAAATGGCCGAGATCGAGAATATGTGAGACCCTACCTCTACATCCCTTAAATGTGCCTTCATGGCACGGTGCTATATGCACGGGGAACTTTACTTTTTTCCTTTTTTACCTTACCTAGATTCTGAAATATACTCTCTATTCCTTGCAAGGCGTTATGTGTCAAAATTTACTATTAAAATCGCTGCTGACTTAGGCAACACACATGACTCCTTGCAGGGAAGCAAGTTTTTCAGGATCTAGGTGTCCCATCTTTTTTATTTGCCGGTACACAGTTCAAACAACTGGCCAATTGAAACAAGTTACACATATGGTAACTCCAAGAATAAATTTTCAACCAACAGTAGTATCATCATAATTACCATCATCATTGATTATGTTTCAGAAATGCACCACACGTGGGTGGATGGAGTCCGCTACGAGAATGAAGACTGGAAATGGGCGGGGAGTGGGAATGCCATCCCCAAGGGAGACCCGGCCATCAAGTTGGACACCTCTGATGACGCGGGACCCCACCTGTGTCTCAACATGGACAGACTGGACCATGACCAGTCTCTGTTCTTCGGGATAAATTGCAACAGCAAGCAAGGCTTCATCTGCACGCAGTCAGGTAACCAACACTAGTTTAACAATGTACAGTGTCGTAATTAGATTCTTTAATTTGAGTAGCTTTTCTACCATTTTTGGCCAATCGCGACGATGAAGATGAATGATTGATTGATTCATTTGGTTTATTTTACTTCGCTTTTCTGCCACATTTGGCTAATCGCGAATATGATAATGAATGAGTGATGAAACTAATGAAGGATATCCATACCCAGGCCGAGATTCGAACCCGGGTCTCCTGGCGTCGTAGCTCGCTGTGCTAACCTCTCCGCCACGGGTACTGGCGAAGATGAATGACGATTTGATGAAACTACAATCATAAACATGGCCAAGTAGTCTTTATCCACACAGAACACTATATTTTCACCATAATTGGACATTAGACTGTTGTAGTCAATGAATGAATAAATAAATAAATAAAATAAATATTACTGTAGATTTATAAAGGAATAAAAGAGACTGTAAAATTATGCTAATATTTATTAATTAATAGATTACCGAATGTTTTCTTTTAAATATGAACACTTTAAAATACTCAGAACGAATGAGGACTTCAGTTCCAAAATGAAGTTTTATTTTATTTCACTATAGTTCATAATGTTATAAAGACAAGCCCCTAGATTATATCTTCTATCCTTGAATTTTACTGTGTTTATATCAATTTCATATTTCATGTAAATTATAATGCATTATGAGAGTATCTCTTTATATTTTGTTTTGTTCGTGGTGGTTCAGATCTGAAACATTGAGTGTAAAAATATTATTTGTACGTTGTAATATTTGAAACTTTGTACTCATGTAGGTAATTTTTGTATTGGATACTTACGTCTGACATTGTATGTTACTCTTTCAATCGTACTTGTATTATTATTTTAATGTTTTTGTTTTTAGTAACTATACTTTCTTTTGTGTACATTTACAATGTACTTTAGCGTCGACATACTTTATGTTTATGTTTATCAGAAAATATGTAACACTATAATTGAGCATTCGCCTGTTGTGTTCAGATAAATAAATAAATAAATAAATAAACACCTCTCTAAAATTTTCACAATCGTCCATTTTATGATCATTTTTATTATAATCCAACATAATAAACAAAAGTTTATATTTGCACCATCTAGCTGTGTAGCAGTGGCAGTTTTAGCAAATAATTTTCGGTTTGAACATTAAATTGTTTTATTTAATATCATTCTGCATAGTATTTCAAGTGGACGGTGTTCAGTAATTTTATTATGATTTTATATTTTACAGCTGAATACGAGTTTCAAACACGGTCTGGATTAATTGGGGCAAGAATGGAACCAGATTCAACTACAAATCCACCAGATCAGTCTTTGCAATATTCCGACCGTTCCTACGTGATCAAATATAAAAAGGTATCGTTCGACAAGGCTCACAAAATCTGCAACAATTCCAAAATGGCCCTTGCGACGTTTGACGATATGGACTTGCTCCGTTTCATAATAAGCAACCAAAGACAGAGTAAGTGGTTGATCCCTGTGAATAAATGTAAAGAAATAGAAAAAATGTGATGTTATCATCATACTATTAGTATGCTAATTACACTGTCCAACAAAATTGAAGTTTTTGTCTGTTAAAAGAGAAGTTGGGGGTGATTCTAATTGAATTTGATGTGCTGATTTCAAATCTAATTACAGAATTTATCCATCACCCAAGAAATTTGAGTAACAGGGTACATACAAAATATCAGGTACATACAAATCTTATATAGCCTTATAGTGATACGATGCAATATTATTTACAATGGCATATCTAGAATGTCTTCGAACTTGATTTTCGGCTGTACTTTGCATGAGGAACATCTCTTTTTAGTGTCCAGCAATAATCTGCCAACATATTTGGAGTCCATTTTCCCTGGTAGACCCTTTCCATTTCACAAATTTCCTGGTGGAAACGTTCTCCATGTTCGTCGCTCATTGTCCCAAGGTATTGCGGGAAGAAACGAGGTGGGAGTCTAAAAAGTGTATCTTCAGAGACATATTACACCCCAGAGCATGATAGTTCTGAATCAAATTACTGACAAGTTTTCGGTAATTTTCTGACTTGTTGTTTCTGAGCAAATTTATGCGAACTTCCTTGAAAGATTGCCAAGCAGCCAATTCCAGCTCATTTAGGTTCTTTTCAAAATCATTATTAGAGCCCGGAAGTTCAGGCATTTATTTTCGTTAAAATAGGCAGGCAAAAAGGCATTTATAATGTGGAAAATAGGCACTAAAAATGAAAAAAAAGGTAAAATAAACCGAAAAAAGGCACATTTGGAAGTCGCTTACTTTTATCTATAATTTCTGGCAACATGTTAAAATCTACATTGGGAAGAGCATTTCAATTTTCTCCGTCTTGATTGCACATAACTACAAGGTGTTTTTTTAATTACACAACATTCATTGATAGTAGTCTGCCAGAGATAATGTTTTTCATAATAGAAAATGATCTTTCTACTTCGACAGAAGTTATTGGAGCATACATAAAACAAGCTAATGTATCTGGACGCATTTCGGTAACAGCATTTTCACCTTTTAGAATATCACAAATTGTTTTCAATTGTTTCAAGTCCTCATTTGCACTCACTACCCGCTTGCACTTCCGCAACAGCTGACCCCTTTTCTCCTGGCACTTCCATCATCTGCTGCATAGATTCCTCGTACATTTTCATGGATGCTACAAGGTGTTTTTTTTTAAGTTCTGTAATTGTAATTGTCTCTGGGAATGCACCATAATGTGCAAAAATAAACTTGAATAGCACAGGAGTTTTTCACTTCACGAATTGAAGCCGCTTCATTTTCTGGAAGAGCATCTATCACCTCACTGATTTTTTCAATGTTGTTAGCATAATATATAGCTGCTGATATCCAGGTTCCCCATCTGGTCACGACTGGTTGCGGAGGTAAACTAAGCTCAGATGCAACTTCCTTAAATTTTCGGGTTCGAGAGGGAGATTTCGAAATCAACCTGTCCACTTCAGCAGTCAATCATGCACAAGGAAATGTTAACCGAAAGGCAATATCCTAACTCAGCATGAAATACATTTTTCTCACACTTTTCTCCTTCAGCAATGTTGAAACATGCATGAGTTCAATACAGAAGGTTGTTCAGGATCTCTGGTGACGATTTTGAAAGCGGCTGGCGGCGCTGCTATCAACGTCAGTCCGTCCAAACAGTGCATGCTGAGTCACGTCAGTATCGAGAACGCGTGTGCAGAGTGTTGTGCCATTTACCTACAACGATGCCGAAGAAAATTGAACCATACTGGGAGGACTACATAACAGTCCTTTCCGATGCTAAATATAGCTATTCGGCAATCAAAGGAATGTGCAAGAAGCGTGGTTTTGTGATATCAAAGAACGGGATCGGTGCGGTATTGAACAAAAAAGGCAAAGGCCGACTGGGCCTAATTCCACAGGGGAAGAAACAGGCAAATCCACGAGCAGCTATGAGTGGTACACTGGACATAGTGAGAAAAGTGAAGGCCCTTGTGTCAGGTGGTAACCCTGCCACCCAAAGGAGTATCGCACGTAAGTTGGGAATGTCTGTGTCAACAGTGAACACCATAATCAAGAAGGACCTGCAACTAGAAATGCGGCATAAGCGGCGAGTTCACAAGCTGTTGCCTCGTCACATTGCGGAACGTCGCACGAACGCTAGAAAGCTCTATGAAACCTATCTTGCAGGGGAGAGATGGAAAAATGTGGTAACATTAGACGAAGCATATGTCTACCTTAGTGACTGTCACAAACCCCGTGCGATTTACTACCGCCCTCGCGACAAAAACAATTATCAAACATTGTACCGAGAATGCCAGGAAAGTTTTCCACGGGGTTTCATGATCATCGCTGGATACTGCTATAATGGCAAGCTAGCAATTCGCCGTGTAGCTAAGAATGTGAAGGTGAACTCCACGTACTATCAGGATGAGGTTTTAACACCCATTTATAACATAGATATCCTGGCACTGTATGGGGGGGCCAAAAACCAGGTCTGGGTGCACCAAGATAAAGCATTCAGCCATACCTCCCGTTCGACTCGTCTGTTCTTACAGCGAATGGAGGTGGAAACTGGCATCCGTGCAATTCCTTACAGCGACATTCCGGTTAAGGCACCAGATGGGTCACCCATGGACTTCTGTGCATTTGGACTCCTAAAACTGGCCTTAGGAAAGAGACGTCCACTCCCTCTCAATGGCCTCTGGAAAGCCTGTCAGGAGGAGTGGGAAAAGTTGGACATGATAACTCTTCGGGAAAGTCTGTTGCAATGGAAATTACGTTGTCGGGCTATAGCGCGGAATGCTGGTTTTCCAATTGAGCATGATCGTTGGTGGCGACATGGGTTTTCATGAACTTATCACCCTTCCAACATTGTCCTCAGAGATCCCGAACGACCTTCCGTATTACTTAAATATGGCGAAAATTATTCACATAATAAACGAAAGAAAAATAAATGCCAACAACGTTTTTTGGGAGAAAAATAATTTATATACACATTTTTTTTTAAAAAAATGGTCAAATTTAATTGAAAAAGGCAAAAAAAGGCATTATAAATAATAATAGGCAGTGGGGTCCCAAATAGGCAAAATAGGCAAAATGAAAAGGCTTCCAAAACATTCTAAACAACATGAGAAACGTATATCCGGAAATTTTTTATCAATATATGCAGTAGATAAAAAGAGGCATTTTGCCAAACTTCCGGGCTCTAATCATTATCTTTCATTAGTTTCCTGACTTGAGGGTCAACAAATATTCCCTCTTTTAGTTTCGCCTCAGTAATTCGCGAAAACCTCTCTTTGAATAACATAAAACCACTACCCTCGCGGTCCATTCCTTTTACAAAATTCTTCATCAGATCAAGCTTTATGTGGAGAGAAGGCAGTAAGATTTTGTCTGAACGTACAAGTGGTGGATGAACAAAATTCTCCTGTCCTGCGATGAGTGACTCTCTCTTCGGCCAGTTCTTTTTAACATAATGATTCTTTTCTATCTCTGCTGTCCCATTTACACAGGAAACAGAAAAATTTGGTGTAACCTAGTTGCAATCCTAAGAAGATAGCAATAACTTTAAAATCTCCACATATCTGCCAAGAGTATTTATAGTACTGGATATGTGTTAATAACAGTTTCATGTTTTCATAACATTCCTTCATGCCCCAGGAATATGCTACGGGAATGCATGGATAATTAACTCAATTGTGCAGTAGCACTCCTTTCAAACTTGTTTTCGGAGAGTCTAAAAACAAACGCCATTCTTCACTTTTATGGACAACACCCAGTGACTCTAATAGACCATCGATGTTACAAAGAAAACAAGGTGATTATCTTCAGCATACATATCTACAAAGTCTTTTTGGCGTTTCCGGAAAAAAGTAACTAGTGTCACTCACCAACAAATGCCATCCTTTTAATCGCGATGCAAGCAGTTCTGCTTTACCATTACTTAACTCTAGATTTCGAACTAAATTGTTAAGACCCTCTTGAGTTATTAAGTGAGGTTCAGCTGTTGAAACACTCCCCACAAAATCAGGATCATTATGCAATTCGCTACATTTGTTAGGAACACTTTCACTTTCTTCCGTTATACTTATGTGATCTGGTAGAGCAGGTATAGTAACTCCAGGTCCATGAGGCACCGGTCGAGTTGATGATTCTAGTGATGGATATTTCACTGTTTGCCTTGATTTCGAATTTATCCCATATATATTTGTGAAGCAAAAATAGCAGTCTGTTTTATGGACCTTAGGTTCCCGTCATATAATAGGAATTCCAAAAGGCATATGACGAGATCATTTCAGCCAACCACTCAAATGCGTTACACAGTTCGCACAACAGATATCAGGGGCCAATTTCTTGTTTTCGTCTATGTTATTGTCAAAGTAACACTCATAAGCTTTTCTTACACGAGGAGTAAATGTTCTCCTATTTGCTTTTTAAGGTCAACTCACCACAGATATAACACAAATTGTTCCTGTCGTTTACGCAACATCTTGACATGATTCTTTCTGCCTTTGCTTCGAAACACTCACTGGAACTGAAGAACACTCAGGAGCATAGGCGTAGCTAGGAGGTGTGCCGGGTGTGCCTAGGCACACCCTAATGGGCTGCTTTATCAAAGAGAATTAAAGACAGATATTTCAATAAAAGAGAAAATAAGCGGCAGTTTGTAAGAAGTTAAAAATGTCATTACTTGGTATAAACGTGTGCATTATCGCTAATGAAACGAGTGTAGTTTTTCGATATTTTGATGTCATTGGAGAAAGAAGATATTTACTGCATTCTACTCTGTACAACAGCGCTTTTCTTCTATACTGTCACAAGCTTCACGTGTGAGAGATAGCTTTCTCCAAGCTTTCCCAAGTTAAAACTAAATTAAGAGCAACTCAGAAGCAGGATAGATTGGAAGCCCTGCTCTTGCTATTTGTGGAACAGGAAATGTCTATTGATGTAAATGAAGTTATTGATGAGTTTAAGAACATTGTACATTTTGACAGACATCTCTTGTTATAGATGACGTGTATTTTGATGTATTTTTTTTTGTAACATTTAACGATAACGACAACGATGAAAGTAAAGCGACAGAAGCAAATGAAAGAGAGAAAGAGATAGAAACAAATGAAGAAAGAGGAGGGAAATGAAAGATAGAAGCAGAGGGAGAAAGAGAGAAAAAGAAGATATATATATATTTATATATATGGGAAAGAAGAAAGAGACAAAGAAGATAGTAGAGAGACAAGGGCTGAGTCGATACCGATGTATCGGTATCGGTAAGTATCGGTTGATATTTTCGCACCGACACTAGCCGATACCAGTGTTTTTAAGTCGCTAGAAGCGCGGCCAAAACAAAAAATTGTTCCTTTTCAAAGGTTCGTTCACCTTTTCCAACTTACCTTTAGTTTAGAAGGAAAAAAATAGTAAGTACGTGACACAAAGATCCATACGCAGATCAAACACACGTGCAAATCAAGCGTAACGTGAAATTATCTCCATAGGAGTTCCCTGCTTCTGTTTAGTTCTCTTCGAAATCTACCAGGCTTTGTTCGTACAGGTGCGGTCTCGTGTAACAATAACCCCAATGACGTCCCGAAAGCCGACGATGCACCTGTTGGTGATACTTCCACTTTCTTTGGTGCTTGCGGACATCTCTCTCTTTAGAGACTTCCCGCAGTCAAAAAGGCCATCACCCATGAAAGTGGTGGACTTGTCTCAGACACAGTACATAACATTTTCCTGGAAATTCAAATACCTGGGCTAATCCAACTTTTCCATTCCAACGTTAGACTTTTGTTTGTCCCGACCTGGATAACTGGGTTTCAGCAGACACAGGGAACGCGGCAAGGGAATAATTTCCTTTGAACGACAGTTGATGGCAGTTACTTTCTGGTAAGTGTAGTGATAGGTTTGGATTTCCTTCCACGCCAAGCGATAGAACTATGCATTTTTTTAAAAAAAGATATTTGCCGAAAGTATATACCAAAAGCAAAGTCACGTCGGAAATGACTGTTCTGAAGTAAATCGCCTGATATTAAAGCAAGAGACTGGTAAGTTTTCATTCTCTCCTTACATTTCGTTTACTAATTTTTATTCTCTTTGTAAAAGGACAAGAAAGATACAAGATACTGTTAGTTTTAGACGTTGTGTTTGGGGTTGGTAAGTCGCCAATTATTCTTGTGTTCACGGATGATTTAATGTTAGTTTGGGAAGAGAGATCCCTTACGTTTAGAGGAACTTCAAGAGGCATGATCTCATTTTTCAAAATGGGGGTGGGGGATGGGGAACGACGACGACACGATTATCTCGCTCTTAGCTTCTCTTAATATTTTCTCGCATTTTAAAACATCTGATCGATTGTCACTTATCTAAAAAGTACTGTAAAGTTGAGATGCATCGTTGCAACAGAGCATCGTTTGCTGGGTTAATTTATTCATCGCCCCTCATCAGAGATGCATACGTATAAAATGTAATAATAATAATTACACACACACACACACACACACACATATGTATGTATGTATGTATGTATGTATGTATGTATGTGTGTGTGTGTATATATATATATATATATATATGTTTTTATATAAATATATATATGTATGTATGTATGTATGTATATATATAATATAACCTTTGTTATTTTAAATTGGAATTATACAAGTATCGGCATCGGTATCGGTTCAAAGTGGTATCGGCTCAGCCCTAAGAGAGACAGAAACAAATGAAGAAAGTGGAGGGGTAGAAAGTCAAAAGTAGAAGGAGAGAAAGCTAAAGAATGAGAGAAAAAAGAGAGCAAGTAATAAAGCAGTGAAAGAAACAGGACAAAAGAGAAAAAGAAAGTAAGAGTTATAATAAATACAGAAAGGGAGAAGGAAATGAAACAAATCAAGAAAGTGATAGGAAACGGAAAGAGGAATAAAGAGATAGAGACGTAAACAGAGGTAGAAAGATATATGGAATAAAAGAGAGAAGCAGAGGGAAAAACCGAGCAAGTAAGATAGGAAGATGGAAAGAGAGAAAAAGAAACACAAAGTTTCAATACAAACTTAGACGTAAATTATTTATCTGAATCTTTAAGATAATTAACACCGAAATAGCCATTTTCTTTCTAAATTTATTTATGCTTTGTTCGTTTCTTGACATACTTTAAATCTAGCCGATGCAGCCATTTGGATTGGAGGTAAGCTGGTCAACGGGCGGTGGACATCGTTGGATCACAAGACTCTCATTACGAAGAAACGAACATCCGCAGGATACCCGCCGTTCCTCCATGTAATACCCAGGGCAGGACATGACTGTCTGTCCTTGGAGCAAACAGACTCTGGACATCCAAGGTTCACGGACAGCATATGCACTGCCAGGAATTACTTCGTGTGTGAGAGCAAGTAAGTATGCATTGAGAAACTGAAGGATAATATAATAATACCATAAATAATAAAGGCGTTAAGAAAGGGCTAACGAGACACATTTATGTAAAAAAGTAAAAAATACAGCGGTAAAAAGAGTTGAAAAGCTATTAGTAAAGTTCATTCAGATGTTTATTTTAATTTGCAAAAAAAAAACATATTTTTCTTGGCTATGCACAGAGGTGTAGATGCAACTGATGTAAATCTGAAGGACATGCGACAATATGAAGTTAGAAATCTTGATTTCTATTGTATAAAGCTTGCAATCCATCAAAACAACCTAATCGCCAAAAGTTAAATTGACAGCGATTATAAAAAACAGATAACGGATATTCTCTTCTAATTTGATACTATCTAGGTACAATGATATTGTAAGTTAAATTTTCAAATTTATTTACTTATTTATTTAATTTTTAATTTATAATTCTTTTTCCAGAAATTAGATCATCGATCTGAGTGACTGACAACAAGCAAGGAGAAGATGAAAGATCAAATTAACCTATGTGAACGTTTGGGGACTTTTGTGCAGTTAGATATTGAACTTCTATGTTTTATTATTGTTTTGTTAGTGGCGTATATCAATTAGTATGTTATATTTTGTAAATACCAGTGAACTTTATATATTTCATTGGCAAATACAGAAAATACGTAGCATTCAGTGCTTGTTGATATTCGAAGTTCTAGTGATGTTAAAAAGTATTTAAAATATGTAATAGACCCATGAATGAACGATAACACATAATTTCCCGTCGTATTAGCAAGTTTTCAAATATGAATGGAGATATTTATCCCGTGAGTAACTAATGTGTGTGTGTGTGTGTGTGTGTGTGTATGTATATATATAAGGATCATCCGAAAACAAGCCAATTTGTTATTAAGAGCTTTCGAAATAGCAAACATTATTCTAAAAGATATCCGAAAGAATGTGATTTTCCACTAGCAGCCAGTTTATACTACTTTTGTTAAAGCATTAATGTTTATGCATCACTAGCCATATTTAAAGACGTACAGTAGAACGCATAAGTATTACCAAAACAAATTGTTCATCACCACTTTTATTCTATTTGTTTTACGTAATGAGAGATTGAAGAATTGAAACAAAATAACAAAATGCCAAAGAAGTCGCTGACAATATCTGCACAAGCATAAAAAAATACCTTTCTTAAAAGCGCATAGAATGCAAGAAAAAAATTAATGAAAATAGTCACGAACAATTTGCCTAGCAATACTTGTCCGTTGCACTGTACACATCTCAATAAATACGTTTTTTTTTTTCTATTTTTCCATTTGTGAGAGGATTGTGAATTGTGCAATATACAGGGTGACTGGTAATTAGATGTATTCCCTGAAAGGGGTTAAAGTAGAGCCACATGACAAGACACCGGTAAACTCGCAAGAAAAGCTCAGGGAGAGGATCTCAACAGCTGGTCAACACATCAAGGACACCATCACATCACGAGTTAAGAGACCAAATGTTCGTAAAACCCTGCATGCCTGCATTCGTAACGGAGGTGCCCACTTTGATCAAGAAGTGTAATGTTCTTTAATTGTATTGTTCATTGATTCCATTCACATGAAGATGAATGAAATATTATTTCTTGTACACAAATATGAATGTTAGCAACATTCGTACCTTGTTGGATAGCTGATGACACAAGGAAGTAATTTAAGTAATTTGTACGCTTCGTGTCATACCATTTTTGTTATTAATATGTTGCCAAGTAAACTAAGAATGCATTTTTTTATCATCACTTGTAAGTTTAGACCCACCCGTTACTTACATGTGATTGTTATTTGGGAAAGACTTTTTTTTAAAACGAACCACTTATTTATTAGCTATCAGAAAACGCTGAAATAAGTTCCATACAATAAGCAGTTTTTTCTCAATTCATGTTTTTATGTGGAAAATTGTCATTTTTAAAAAACAATTGAAATTCGATTATCTCGAAAACTACTAATTTTCGGACGGGGTATCATATGGTCAAATTTATTGCAAATTGTCTCTACTTTAACCCCTTTCAGGGAATACATCTAATTACCAGTCAGCCTGTATAACCGGGACAGCTACGACAATGTTATGAGTTGCGTGCCACATATTTTTTGTAGCATAACCTATTTCGTTGGCAAACTTAACACCATTGATAACACTATGAAAGTGAGACAAGTAATTTACGGGAATATTCTAGTTGCTCCGTGCAGCAACGGTACTATACAATTCTGTACTTTAACAAAAAACACTTTAAAAAAGTTATTTCCAATTCTTAGCCACTGAATTAAATAAATAGACATACAATTGCATAAGAGGAAGATGGAGTCGATTCAACTTGAAAATTAATGTAAAATATCTGATATCACTGCCTTACGTAATTTGTCTTTCGGAGATTTATATTCTTCCAGCCACCAGATGTATGAGAAGCTCACGGCAGAGAAAAATTGAAATTAGCTGACCCATCCTAGTGCAATTTGTCCTTGATTGAACCTTGATTGAAACTTCGTAAAGAATATAGTGAACTGCAAGGTAACTGATTCCTTGTTTGATGTGTTCAAGACGTTGGAGAATGTCTCTGCAGTTTCTGGTAAGGTTTAAGAACGATTCTATGAAATAGAAGATCAACAAATACTCTTTCGAAAAGTATAATCATAATGCAATAAAGTACAGCAGAAACACTATCCTTGTAGCCTATTTATAAAAATGCAAACATTAATTCAGATGTTCAGAAAGAACAGAAAAAACTATATGTTACATCCAACTTTGCTTTAGAATTTTAGTTTCGCAATTAGATAGAAGTGGCAGAAGAGCAACGTAAAATAACCTAATTCAATAAAAAAATAATTCAGAATGTTACTCAGCTAATTAATATTCAGCTTAGGTTATTACTTTGTAAAGTATAGTTTAAGGTATAAATTTCCGAAATGTGCATGTTGGCTCTTTGAGAATATTTGTCACTATCCTTTGTGAACGTTGGATTTCTAAGTGTGAATTTTGTATGAAATCATAAGGAATCAAAACTTCAATCTAAAATCAAACGTTTTGGGTAATCCGAATAACAAAATTTCATTGATCTTGGGACAACAATACACTTAGGACACATTCCTGGATATAGTGATTCTGATTATCCTTTCAGAATCGTTTATTATCGTAAATACACATTTGCAATATGAAAATGACATGCTTAACTTTTATTTTACAGTTGAGTTTCCTCAGCATTACAAGAAATAATATTGAATATCGCATATCAGATCTGGTTCCAACTCGATGTTGAAGATGTGAAATGTTTAATTTTTTTTCGTTTCTTTTCCATCTCTTATCAGAACCTTTTTACATCACTTTTTCCTATATTTTAGGCAGCTTTATGAACCATTGGTAAAGGAAAAGCGACTTGTGCAAGCCTTTGTGTGTGTGTGTTGATGGTCTCAAGCATGGCAAACAGACGATGGTCACTGGTGACAGCAGCAGTTACAATCATATCAGTTGTTGCATGTAAGTTTATTTAATTCTGATGAGGGTTATTAGAGAATATACGAAGTAAGGATGGAAATCAGGCTTAATGAGTAACACTGGATGTGATCTTCACATGTCTCTCTGCCATCAGATTTATATATTTACTTATTTATTGAATCATACTTATATTAATTATGAAAAAGGAGCAGATTCAAGGGCGTGCCGAAGAAGGGAATGGGGGTTAAATATCAGTTAAACAAAAAAAATAGCATTCCTTGTCCAATCCTTTTATATTCACAATATTTATATAAATCACAACACTCTAATTTCATTGGACATAGATGGAAATGAATTATGATGTAAACAGTTGATTTAGATTTCGGGAAATAATTTGCTGATTTTAGTAGATCCTGAACATGCTGAAATTTCAAATGATTTAAAAGTGTCGAAGTGTCTGCTTAGAAATGTCACTCTTTTACTACAGAAATACGAAAACAATATCTTCAGGAGAGGAAGCGAGTGTAGAATCCTATATTTTTTCACAAACATATACAATACATTTGTGTAGTATGTCAGGAATTGTGAATTATCACTGCTGAAATTATAAAAATATTTGGTATATTATAGGTATATACGTAGTTTTATTGTTTGTATAAATGCCTTGAATGACTGGTAATTTTTGTTCTCCAGTTTACCATTTCGTTCTCTTGTTTTCTTAATTATTGTCGCCTTGGTGGTCAAGGCCGATGAGTGATCGACTCAGGATCTAAGCGCTGAAAGTTTCTGGTTCGAGTCCTGGCCTGGGTATTTATTCCTAAATTTCTTCTTATCATTTTTTCTTCATCGATGGTACTAACCAAAAGTGGCAGTAAAGCAACGTAAAATATTAAAAATACAATACAAATGTTCTTAAATAATATTATCTTGACCTCTTCAACAGGCAAATTGGTAAGTGTTGCACCCTAAAGTAAACATAATTATTGTGGGAAGTTTGTTCGATCCTTGCAGCGGAAATGAGTGGGTTCCCCACCTCGAGAACTGCTTGCGAACATAAATTTCTCATGTCTGTTTTGACTGGTTTGGTTTATTTTACTTCGCTTTTCTGACACTTTTGGCTAATCGAGAAGATGAAGATGATTGATGATATTATGAAACTGATTAAGGGACACAAAGAATACCCATGCCCCGGCTGGAATTCGAACCTTGGACCACTGGCGTTGTAGTTCCCTTGTTGCTAACCACTCCACTACGGAGGTCGGCTTTCTCGAGTTCTATCCACGATAGTATGAACATAAGAACCATCGGCAAAACTGTAGCCTATATCTCCCTTTCTTATTAGTTGATTGTGCATAAAAGTGGACTAAATCAGAGTTTTCTCATTTCTTACAGTGGCTTACACATTCAATTACTATCAGACGGAGGTGCAGCTCCATGGAGAAACTGTGTCCGCATCGGAGATAAACATTTTGAAACAACGTCTAGCTAGAAAACTCTTAGATATACACGAGGAACTCAATGGTAAGATCCCGAGAGGCTATAGTGTTTAGTTACAGATAAGGGTATATATACCCTTATCTGTGGTTTAGTATATAATCTGGTAACCAAGTATCCTGGGTTTGATTTACTGCAGAGTTACATGCCAGCTTAAAATGAAGGTCTGATCTTGGTCAACTTCTGTTTGGTGGTTTGTGTGTGCGTGTGATCATTTATAAGAATCAATATATTTCAAAACTGATAATATTTTTATCTTTCGTTTTTAACAACTGCCGTGATCTTGGCAACACAGCTCGTACATATTTTCTCATTTGCAGACTCTTGCTTTTCTACCTCTCTAGGTCAATCACGAAGATCAGGATGGATGGTGATTTGATGACATATTTGAAGAAGCAAAAACAATGTAAAAAAAAAAAAAGTAAAGTTCTCCCCTGTACTTTGCACCACGCCATGAAGGCGTATAGGGGGTGTGGAGCTAGGCCCTCACACATTTTTGATCACGGCCGAAGGTGGGGGTGATGTGAAGCAAAAAACAATGAGACGCTCTTACCTTGTACAGGATTCGAACCGACTTCCGTAGCGCACTATGCTGACCATTACGTCACTCACGAGTGTTGAGGTTAAAGTAAGGCCTGTAGTAAGAAAAAAAGGACATTTCTTGAGAACATATAAGCCATCTCGGTTAACGAGCTCGTCTAGTGGACAGATTGTGATCTCGTCATCGGAGGTGCCGAGTTCTGTTCTGGGTGTGGGTGTTTTATCTAATCATAGCTTATCCTAGAGAAGAAAAGCCATGTAAAATAAGAAAATTTAGACAATATTCTTTCCGTGTATGTCTTTTTTAAAGCGATTTCTTATTGTTTGTTCAATAAGTGCATTTTAGAGAAATATCGAACTAGGAGAAATTCAATTCTTCCATATTTTTTTTTTTTAGCATGACGCAAATACATAAATAACTATGTCATTTGCAAGGAATTGAGTGAGTATATGTACATAATTGAGCTAAACTTGAATGGCATTAGCACTTCCTTGTACTGTAATGTCGTTCGATAACTTGATAAAGATTAATTCATTTTTCAGGAAAAATGCATTTCTAATAATTGAAGAATCTTACATTGTGCTTTTCTTTTTCCTTATATTTTAGCTAATTACTCGACAGCTGACATTCAATTTCAACTCTTGAGTATGGTGAAAAGATTGGATCCTGGATACAATTCCATGAAGCATGCAAGACAAACTCAAAGTAGTGGTAGTACTGGTAAGGTATGCAAAGAAACATATACAAGTGGAAGTGGCTTCGTTATAGGAAACTGTTTCGATGATAATGCAATAAACAGTCTGGTTACTCTTGTATGTGTTACATATAATGTTGACGATGATGAAAGGGTTGATCAGCTTTACTTGGCATTGAAAAACATTGTTCATTCTTACAAAAAGTTGCCGATTATCATAGGTGCTAATAGGAATAAAAAAACAAAGCTCCCGGGAAAATTTGTTAATGGACGTATTAGTTATTTTAGAAGCGGTTCAACTCTTGGAGCTGTATTGAACAATCTCATCAGCGAAGTTACGACGCCTTACACACTCATAGCAACGGACATCATCACCCACTTCACATCAGATGCGAATTTGGAAAGGCAAATCCTGGTAATGTCTACACTAGATAAGGCTGAAGTTGCTGGAGGTGCTTTCAGAAATCAAACTGGTCACTGGAGAGTTGGATGTTTCCAGACTGAACTAAGAAATTATCATTTGGAATACGTTGAAGGTTACTATCGTTCAGATGTAGACTGCATGTTCTGCGACTACTTGCAGGGGCCTTTTGTTGCAAAAACGTCGCTTTTGAGAAAAGTTCCTTTCGCTAGCGGACTTCGCTCAGAAGCTGTGATCCCCATGTGGTTTCTGGAATTGAAACAGCTCGGTGTCCTGGTAGTTAATTGTCCAGACGTTATGTATTTCACGTGGGGGGCTAAATATCCTGGCAAATCTGAGAAGCATTCGTGGTTGCCTGTTATGAAACAACTGCAGACGTACAGAGTCCTGACACCAACGAACACGTTGCTAGAATTTTCTTGCGAAGAAGTTGGCCTGACTTGCGATCCTCTCCAGTGGGTACATTCCTATATGTTTCCTCCTTGTTGCTTCCAACAAGTAATCCGTACTCTTCAAGAATTTGACCTTGTTGCTAAAGAAAACCACATATCGTATAGAGTAACCAGTGGGACTGCTCTAGGTGCGGTAAAACTCAGAAGCTACATGCCTTGGGATCCAGACGGTGATATTGTCTTCGACGAAAACAGTCTTGAAATGATTCCCAAAGTGAAGAAGGACTTAAGAGATAAAGGATTTGACATCCGCCCACTTTCGGAATCCAACAACTGTAGCTTTGTCTTGGGTACGCCAGATGTAAAGTTAGACATGGTCTGCGGAGAGCCTCAAATAACATCGCTACCTGATGATCTCACAGATGTCCCGACAAAAGTTAATATATCTGGTGTGTGGTTGGACTCAGAAGCAAATCCTGGTCTGTATGTACGAAGTAAGTACGGACCATACATTTTGACGCACAAGCAACACTGTATGTTTCATCCACATCCAAAAAGTTGTAAGGACAAAACAGGACCAGGTGCATGGATGCCTTGTGATAAACCTACTCATCATGCTTGCCTTAAAGATCATTTTCCAAATGATGGTAGTATATATTTTGATTATACTGCAAAACTTCATCTCATAAGCGGAATTAATGAAACATCTATCTTAATGTATAACTAGTCAAGTAAAGAACTCTAACTGTACGTGTAGCGAATACAAGTATAAATGCTGATTATTTTCCCAGTACCCATATTTCTATGATTTTATTAATGTTAGAGTAAAACTAGTCAGTTAACAAGCTTGTACAAAAACAATCCTCGCCAATCAATGCATGCAGTTCTTTCAGTAATTTCAAAAGAGTAAAACTATACCCATATTTGTGAGCCAGTTATCATGTGCATATGGTTGTTTCCTCTCTTAACCCTGTAATTTTCTTTGCATATTTATATAAAATAGTAGAGAAAACTTTTAAGTCTATAGCTTTCGTATTTCCTACATATACTAATGATTCTTATCTAATCTCTGGTGTCAAAACATTTTTTTGCTTCTGTATAAACAGTAACTTCTAAGGACATTATTGTCATTTATTTGCATTGTATGAATGTATGTTTTAATGAATGTAATAAAAGTTTGTATGAGATACGAAAATATTGTTAAATTATATCAAATAAACTTTTCAATTTATATCCAAATTAATTAAGTTATATACAAAGTAATATAATAATTTGAAGAATGGTAATATGTTTTACGAAATTTTCTTGTTTTAGAAGACAAAAAGAGAAAGTAAATATATGGCAGAAATTCAACTTCATTTTATCTTATTTAATTTCTCATTACCCTTTGTATATTATTGTTAAGTCCCGTGGTTTCACAAATTTAACCTACATTTAAAATTTCCCTCGTAATGTGCGTAATGTTCCTTTTTCCATGTGACCAATATTCGGACAGATCATTTTTACAATTAAGATTAACACCAGATCATCATTTGAACAAGTGATTGTAAATTATAGCTTATTGTTTATTCAAAATATAATAGTCTTATACAAACACAGTTAATTAGTTTTTATACTTACACCAATAAAGTATGTGCTAATATATTGTATGTAGAACATAGTGACACAATAATTTATTGCTATAGTTGTCTAAATACTCAGGGATGTAAACAATTCGGTTGTAATATTTCATTGTCTATATCTTGCTGGATTTGTACAAGAAAAATATGCCAAGGATTCTTGTACAAGACAAATGGTGGAATATATTTGTTTACAAATAAGGTGAGATATGTGCATTTTCTTAACATCTCACATTCATTCCAACTCTATGAATTAGCAAGAAATGGCTATAACCAAAATTCTAGGTATTTCACAATTTAACTCCGACATTATCTTTTATAACTTTATTCAGTTGAAAATCCTTTATTTTAAGTTCCGTACTTCTGATATCCAATTCCTTTTCTCTCAGTTTTAACTCCACTTCCTTTATTCGAAGTTCGAGAGACTTGACCTTCAAGTCCAAGAGGTGTACATTGTTCTGAAGGTCGGTCTCTTTGAGGAGTGCCTTGTGGCCTCTGATGACAATCTTTCTCTTCAAGTCATAGTATCTTGCTTTGCTCCTGTCGGCTTCAGAGCACTCAGTCGACTCAGAACTAGACCCGAATCCCTCATTTTTTCGTTTCTTAGGCCTGTTGATGTCCTCGAGTGGCGGGTGTGACAGGTTCGACGACTCCTGGGACAAATTATCCTCAGTGAAGTTATCAGGTTCGTCCGTAAGTGTATCCACTCCTGGAACTTCCTGGTAGGATATTCCCGGGAGTCGATCACGTGCCCTGCTCCAGATTCCGTGGACGGTTCTCAGAGGTTCTTCTCTTTCCCGGAAGGCTGACGGATATCCTGGTAATGTTTCTTTGAAGGGGAACTCGGTTGTGATAACTGGGTGCATTTGCTCGGGTGCTTTTGAAGGTGGTTCAGGCAAGGTAAACCTAGGTAAAACAAATTTTGGCGTCATCTCCTTTGAAGTTGTTGGTTTGTCAGTTGGGTTGGTTCCGTGACCGGCCTGTTGAGGAGCTCCCTTATCATTGAAAGGATATTTCTGTGGTTTATCGGCAAGGGAGATTATTGGCTTTTTCTCTTCCGACGTGAATTTCGATGTCGGTTCTCCTGTAACATGTCTCGGTGCTGCTTCCACCAGTTTAGATTCTTGGGATTCTTTTTTCGTACTGTTATCACGCTTGATGAAATCAGAGAGATGTTCGTTTCCTGCTACTTCAGCACTGAACCTAGCTTCCATAGAAGCATCTTCAAGATCGATTCCGCTCGCAGGCTCTGCAATGACATTGATTTGCACGATAATTTATTTCTCATAGAAAACTGTGGTGACAAGAAGAAAAAGTGTGGTTAATGATGATGTTAGGACAACACTACTGAGTTCAAGAACGGAATTAATATAAACACGGGTACCAGGCAACAACATTATTTGTCTGATAAAGGAAAGTCCACAAATTGTAACGAACATACTTTTCAAATTAGCATGCAATATTAAATGGACGTTGTCTAGTGATTTAAACTTTACATATTCTAACACTACATTTCGAGAGATCACATGTTCTCTCGTCTTCAGGTGAAATTTCTTTTGCCGGTGGTGGTAATCGAACCTACGACAGACCTGTGATATTTACAACAAATCCGTTGCTCAGTGGAGTGTAGTAAAAATCACAGGTCTGTCATAGTTTCGATTCGCACCGGCAAAAGAAATTTTACCTGGAGACGAGAGATGAGGTGATCTCTCGAAATGTAGAGTTATAGAATATGTAAAGTTTAGAGCATTTGACAGTGGATGATGTCCAATTAATATTGCATGTTAATGTAGAACAATTGTCACTAACATTCATAGAATTATACTTTTACATATTATTGTGAACAAAGAAAGCAAAATGCTTATACGAGGGTCACTATTTATATTTTGAGCCTTGGCAACACTGATTGAAGTTAGGCGCGATTTGACGTTTGCACGGAATCGTCTGGCATTATTGTCCATAACGTACTTCAAATGTTTTGTCAATAGCTTCATTTGTGTTGTTTATGTTGCCTTGGAGATTGCGCGACAACAATAAAATGGAATTAACTCGCGTTAACATTTTCGTGCGGTGATTTTTTACGATTTTCGACGTGTGCATCGATCAACTTACTTCCACATTTGGCGATCAAGCCCCATCCTTTGCCACTGTGAAACGCTGGTATAACGAATTTAATCGTGGCCGCCATTCGCTCACCGACGAGATTCGCGAAGGTCGTCCAAAATCAGTTGTTGTTCAAGAAAACATTGATGCTGTGCAAAACCTAATACTGCAAGATCGTCATGTGACATACTGTGAGATTGAGGCAACCATAGGCATTACTTCCACCAGCATATATAAAATATTACATGATCATTTAGCTGTGAGAATGGTATGTTGTCGTTGGGTCCCACACAATTTGACAAAAACCCAAAAAGACGCTCGCGTCAATTGGTGCAAACAAATGCTCAATAAATACAATCGTGGTGCTTCAAAAGACGTATATAAGATTGTAACAGGTGACGAATCATGGATATATGCATATGAGCCGGAACGTAAACAGCAGTCGACTGTATGGGTGTTTCAAGATGAACCCAATCCAACAAAAGTTGTTTGCGCTCGAAGCACATCGAAACAAATGGTCTCCTGTTTTTTCGGAAAAACTGGTCACGTGGCAACTGTGCCTTTAGAGGAACGTAGAACGGTCAACTCTGAATGGTACACAACAATTTGTTTGCCAGAGGTCTTCGGTCAAATACGGAAAACATACAAACGCCGTCGGATCATTCTTCATCAAGACAATGCCAGATGTCACACATCTCGTCTAACAACCGACTTTATGAACAGTCAAAAAATCGAATTGATGGGTCATCCGCCGTACAGTCCTGATTTGACACCCAATGACTTCTTCTTGTTCCCGAATGTCAAGAATAAATTGCGTGGACAACGATTTTCGTCGGCGGAAGACGCCGTTGATGCGTTCAAAAACCATATTATGGAGGTGTCTCAAGAAGATTGGAAAAACTGCTTTGACAAATGGTTCGAACGAATGCAAAAGTGTATTGACCATAAAGGAGAATACTTCGAAAAGCAATGAAGCAGATTCAATGCCAAACTCCTGTTTTTTCATTGTTAGGCTCAAAATATAAATAGTGACCCTCGTATGTAATAAAGTAGCGTCAGCAATAACAGCACAAGAATGAAAGCGAAAATCAACAACCATAAGCGTTAGAAAAGACGGATCCGACGTTTACTAACAAAATTATTATTACTCAGAAAGAGAATGGCGAGCATTAAATAGTAACTAGACCATGCTAATTGAACTTTCGGTTTCCAACAAACTAATACTGATCATGCTGTGTTTGTATAGCTCCAAGAAATTTAATATAAAAAACAATAAGAATGAATTTTATGTGAAAGTATATAGTCTTAGATCAATAATAATTTTTATACAACTAAAAGTACATTTCGCAAAAAAAGAAAAAGGAAAGAAAAAATGCAAGAAATGTTATGGCAAAGAGAAAAAAGCATATGAACTTCACAATTATTAGTATTATCATGCAATTGATATTCATTGCTACGCAACTAGGTATGGTGCGGTGTCCGAAGCAATATTCTACATTTGTTCTTCTACATCATATTAAAATGAAAGCTCGTTGTTATATTAAAGCTTTTTGAAGTAAATAAGGTAAGTCTGCTAACTAGCTCTGGAAATAATTAAAACAGGTTACCTTCACAGACGAAATAGTGAGGAGTTGAACACACTTCATCGACGAACTTGTAAGACATTTGATTAACAAACAGCAAACATTCTTTCTTCGGCCGAGGCACTTTGTATGTCCAAGGAGGAAACTGCACCGAAGTGTTCACTGAGGACGGAATTCTTTCATGCGTCGACATCCATACGAAACTTCCATTGTCAAGAACGCCATTCAACCAAACGCTGTCGAGCACTGGAAAAGACAGTACTTCATCAGACATTTGTACTGATTGTAGCATTGTATTAATTGCAGCGCTCGGGTGTAAAACATGGTAAGTGACATTTTGGGCATTTGTGAGTTACAAAGCAAAATGTGCCATCTTTCAATTTTCGAGCCAAATTGCCATGTCATACAATTTGCATTGGACTCAGTGAAGCCTTCGGAAATTGGTAAACACAACACAATGCAATTTATCTACAAAATAGCTTCTAATAACCTTTTCTCTTAATAAACTCAGAAATGGTGATTAGCCCAAGAGGTATAAAAGTGCCGCAAAATGACTGGGATAGACCTCTATCTGTCCTGCTCTCTCTCTCACACACACAGGCACGCAAGTATGTATGTAAAAAATAGTGTATATATAGGGAGGAGGGTGTTCATGTATCTGTGTATAATGAGGTAAGGTAAAGGTAAAGTACCATGAAGGTGTATAGTGGGATGTAGGGCCCACACATTCTCGATCTCGTCAATTTTTGAATGTTGTGTGCTCAGCAACACGCCCCGTTCGCATTTATCCCCCTCCCTCAGAGTTGCACCAAGATACCCGTTTATTTTAGGCTGTATGAATCATGATAGAGTCTTTTTCTGCAAGGACAAGGCCGAGAAAATCCCGACCTTAGAGCACCCACCTCAGGAATCAAACCCTGTTCTCCCTCGTGCCAGTCAAGTGCCCTAGCTCTTAGACCACCGAAGCTACTGTGTATAAGGACTGAGAGATAACAATAATTTATTTCGCATTCGAAGATACCAGAATAGAAGCAACAATAATACGATGGGATAATATCCTCCTTGATCACCTGACTCCTACTATATCCTGTAACCTCCTTGACGTCTGAAGAATTAGATGCTCTTTCGAACAAAATAAAACAACATTATTTCTAATTGCACTCTTTCTGCATCCTACCTGGAGTGGAATTGGACAGGTAATTGTGCACGTGTTTGCCTGTCTCTGGATCAGGAACGGTGGCGAGGCTGGAATGCATGGATGAGCAGATGACCACAGCCTTGTAGTGAGTGACTTTCTGTTTATAGTATGTGTACTTCTTCTTCCTGTAAACGTCGCTTCGACTTCTCGCTATAAGGTTTTGTTTCGTTGCTTCGTGTTCCACTGGAAAGAAACATGAAACGATACGGTCAGATTAATCAAATTGTGTCGTCCTTGTTCCAGGATCTGAAAATTGTTTCGAGCAAATTTGTTTTAACCCCTAGTCAATATAGATTGCTGGAAAGTATCTGTATAAAATATAATCATAATTTAATAATCTTATCCAACATCTACAGTTCAAAAAATATCCAATAGGGGAAAGAAAGCACATCCCTTCTGGAATGGAATCATTACAACTTCATTACAAATAATGAAAGCGATAGTGATATTAATATAATGTAAAAATCTTTTCTGAAAATATCATAATGAATAACTACGTAGCTACAGATATTTATTTTCTTTTTAAGAAAATGGACTGCAACCATTTTATACTTTACTTCAAATATTACATGTTTCATCTACAAACTAATTGGAAACTATTTTTAAAATATTAATATTCGAAAGGAATCGTCATGAATATATTCAGGGGTTTCTCCAAGCATTCTTTCCTGGGGAAGGGGGCAATATCCCAAACAATGGCCACTTCAAATAACACTTCTTTAATTTGAAATTCCCGAATTCCTGTAACAACCCGTGCAAGTTTTATTTGTAATTATCAGTCCCTTATACTAATTAACGCAAATTTATGTGCCTGAAATAAAATTAAATGCGTGAAATTTTTATAATTTAAGGCTAGCTTTAATTTTTCGGCCGGGGGAAGCTAAAAGTTCTGAAAACCCCTTTCGCCTCTTAATTTTCTTCAGTTTGAACTTTCGTCGTCGCCTTATAATCAAGGGGTCCCGGGTTCGATTTCGGTGGAGGCATGTAGTGGTTCGGATCCCACTTTCAACTGTAGGTCCAGTCCCGATTAACCTTGCTGTACATAAACTGGACTTAAAACACCAACTCTGTTTGAGCTTTACAAATTGAATCACAAAATTTCAATTTTTAAATGTAAATTTGAAAAAAAGTATCTAAAAGACGCTGCTTACCGTCTCGTTCGCAAAGAAACATTTCGGTGACATTGCATTCTGCCGGTCGAAACGTCATTTTGTTCTCTAGAATGCGAACCGCCAAACAAGGGAAAGACGAGTTGATTTCTTTGCCTTTCGCCCATGGTGGAAATTTCTCTCCTTTTCCAGTCGCTATCTGCTCGTTGGTTTTATTCTGCACCCACTTCCAGATGTCTTCAATCCTTCGCCCGCCAATCCAGATGTTCTGAGTATCTGAAACTGGACATGACCAATACGCACATGAAAGTACAATGAGAGTTCAATGAAATTTTTTCAAGTGGAGTCAAAATCGTAGTGGGATCTTAGAATATAGTATACTTAGTGTACTCTAAGAATGGATAGGTTGACGTCATGTTTACGTCATCATAAGGAAAAATGATTTAGACAGTATAAAGAGATATGAACAAAGCGATAGAGAAGGAGAAAGTGGAAGAGATATAACAGAGGCATGGGGAAAAGAGCGGGATGGAGAAAGAAATAAACCAAGGGTAGAGAAAAAAATGAATGAAGAAATACAAATGAAAGAAGCGAGAAATAGAGAATGAGAAAGAAAGAATGGAAGAGAAAAGAAACAAGAAACAGAGACAGAAAGGATAAAACTGATTCATTCACGCGCGCACACAGAGAAAGGGAAGAAAAGAGAAAGGGTGAAAAAACAGAAGGAAATGGAAGAATATTGTTAAGAAAGAATGAGTAAGTATAGAAGCAAATTATAGATAAAATAGAGAAAACAGAGTGAGTAATCAAGAAGATTCAGGTATTTTTAGACTACTGAATAAGGAAGGTGAGAAATGTAGAAAGATGATACATGAAAATCAAAAAGGGAATAAGATGTACAAATAAGAAGAGAGAATGGATGGACAAGTAAGCAATCATTCATCTCCATCGTCGCAATTAGCCATTGCATTTTTTTCTGTATATTCATCTTGCACTCACAATATAAGAGGGGCTATCAGAATTACATCTCCCTCCGAAAAATATATTATTATCGTAGGGATAAAAATTACCGTATTTGCCGACGTATAAGAGGCATCCTCATTTTTTGACAATTTATTCTTAATTTACAATATTTCAAATATAAAGTAACATGTAGGTACACTTTCAACAAATAACTTGCCAATCTAACTAGGAAAGAATGAATACTCAGAACAGAAAATTTCCAGAAATGAAGGTAATCAAAAAATTGAGTATTCGGCGTATAAGACGCACCCTGTTTTTCAGACCTACTTTGGAGAGAGAAAAAAGTGCGTCTTATACGCCGGCAAATACGATAAGTTTATATAATAATCCTAGAACCAGCTGACACGCATTATACCGCACCTATTCCAAGTTGGTTGATATTGTCTGTGATGAAGTTGGCCTTGTCCACATTGTCGACTTTCGCCAGCGTGGCGTTGACGCCAAGGCAGTAGGATTTTGCCTGCAGCCAGCCGAGTTTTCCCAGGTGCAAGGAATAACTGTTTTTGTTGCTGTACACGAATGGCTCAGGATCATGTTCCGAGTATTTTATAGCTGTAAAAGACAAAACATAAAAGATGAAGTTTGAAATAGAAGTTGATTAATAAATTTAAGAATTAATTCTTTATCCTATGAAAAGGCTTCATAAAGTAAGTGGCACCAACTGTTAAGTAAAGTTGGGGGGCGGAGGACCTCAACCAAACGATTTATTTTATAACTTTTAATGCATGTCAGGAGTGGGTTGCAAGCGCGCTTTTTAGGGGGTATGAAGGTAAATTTAGTTTCAAAGTTGTGAAAATTATGGCGAGGATTTAAGTGCGTATTAGGAAGGTCTGAATAATTCACTGCCTTTACCCTCCCTTTTGCAGATCGTTCATGATTTCAATAAACAGTACACCACGATAATAATAATAATAATAATAATGAAATTCTTTGTTTTTAATTTCTATCGCTCGAGATATAAGCACGGGTCATGGGCGTCAACCCCCTCCGGGAATTGGCATGGTTCATCTCAAGTTACAAGAAATCAGAAAGCTTGTTATACTTATTGTTCATATAGAAACAACAGTTCAGTTAGTTATTATTCGAAGTAAGAAAAACGTTAAATTGAAAACTGTGGTGTAAAATGCATACTTTGCCATTTAAACCAAAGAATAAATGGTTTCACAATTTTCAAAATTTCTATAATTAGAGTTTTATGTGAAAGGTCACACACATCATAAACACCATGGCTAAAATTTGCCCCTAACTTTTAAAGCTTTTTTTTTTTGAATGAGGTGTGTAAAAGTTAATAACAAAATAGAAAAACTATGCATTTCAGTACACTAACTGTACTAAATGTAAAATAATAATAATAATAAAAACAGCTGTGATGGATATTCACTCATCTGGTGGATCGAGTAGGAAATTTTCCCCAAGGATATAATAATAATAATAATAATAAATTTTGAGTAACAGTTATTTTACTAATATATAATAATTATTTTATAATAATAATCATAAGCATGATAATAATAATTATTATTATTTGTACTATACAACTTTTTTCAATGGCACGGGTGAACTAGAATTGGCTGACGGGAGCAGGATACTTGTTTGAGCTTGAGTTCACTTAGGCACAGATAGGCTAATCTGGACCTGCACTGCAGTATAAAGTGGAATCTGAACCACTATGTGCCTGCCACCTGTGGGAATCGAGAGCACGAGGTCTTGATTACAAGAAAACAGCATTACTACTACGCCATTGGGGATACCCAAAATAAGCAAAACATAATTAATAAAAGTTGTTCGTCATGTTCTTTACGCTCTGTGAAAGTTTATGGCGGTATTTTTCATAAAGAAATAATAGTTCAGTTAGCTATTATTGTAAGTTAAAAAAACGTTAAATTGAAAACTGTGGTGTGCAACATCCTGTATACCCGCCACACAAATAAATAAATGTGTGTGTGCATGCTTCGAAGTTCGAAACTTAATACAGACTATTGTATATAAATGCTGGTTGGTGAAAATTATTTCTCAAAATAACTTAGGAGGGCAAGGGGAGGATGGCAGCCACTTGGGGGAGTGGGGAGCCGTGGGTCACCCTAGCGCCCCTTTAGTGTGCTCTAAATTGGGGATTCATAGCATTTTGATACGCATGCGTCAGCAAATAATTTCAAACAAAGTCTCGATCTCGTCCGTGAAATTGCCTAGTCTTTTGAAATTGTCAACCTGCTACAGTTGAATGCATTTCCTGCATGAAAAAAAAATCCATTAACATCGTTGTTATCTATGCACGAACGAAACGATGATAACGATGAGCTAATGAGGGTGTTATGGAATCCCATTTCGCAAGGCACATCTAAAAAAACAGACTTGTTTACGATCGTCGCACAATGAACAAGAAGATGTGCGTGTCGAATCGTTTACGACACATCGGGTCCCATTTCAGTGCATCGAAGTGGTCAACTATCTTGTTTACGTTCCACTTCCTGTATTTGAATGCTATCTTAAATGGCATGTCGTCATTGCACAGCCTGAGTGCGTTAGCACGTTATCTCTTGGTATGTAGGTTCTTTGCTAGCTGTTTGGTAGTTCTGGTGTCAATATTCTTATCTCGATATGATGATACGTACTTTGATATCGAATTTGCAGATGTCATGCGTTGTATGATGCACATTACGTCGTGAATAAATGTTTATATTCGCAGAGGAGAAATATCCAGCCTCAGAACACAACATCTACGTTATATGTGCTGCATCTACGTGATTGCTGCTGGAAATGAGCAAACATAAGGGGAGTTAATTTGAAATAAATTAATTAAAGGCAGACAGATGAATGAGATAAGTGTTGCTTGTAGTGCAATGTAACTTGCAAGATGAACATGAAAAGAAATTACAATAAGAAAAAAAAACAATTCCTCACTGTAGGATACCTTATTCTTCTCTGTCTCTTTCTTTCTCGCACTCTCTTTTCATATGTCTCCCTATCATCTTCCTAGCTTCCTCAATTTATAATTTATGTATGTTTGCTCCCTTTGAATCGCATCGAGCTGTCCGTACTGGTTAATCCCCACCTCCCCTCCTCCCCAAAGGAAATCGGCATCGTTCATTTGAAAGTACGAAAAGAAAGCAAGAGCCTTATGTTTGATACAGTAAAAAATAATAATAATTTTCAGTTTATTAGTATAAGCAAGGAAAAAAGTGATTTAGCTGCAAGAAAACCTATCACCTGTAGCTTAGACTTATTCTCATGTGTGACATTTACTCTTGCATTCTTTGTACTATTTTAAAACAGTTCCCTTTATCTTTATGTATGACTTATTATACGTGTCTTTTAAATTGCATACACACACATCGCATTGCAGGTGTATACATAAACACGGTTGAAGGTACGCAGTGGTTCGATCGCACTTTAAACTGTAAGTCCAGTCCCGATTAGCATTTCTGTACACAAAGTGAACTTAAAAACACAACTTCTAAACACCACAGCCTTAACATCGCCGCGAAAAAACACGAAATAAATGAAATGTGAATATCAGGACAGACCTCTATGTCTTCATATTCCACCAATTTATCCAAAAAAGAATATATGAGATACTCTTCAAAATTTCACAATGAAATTTACTTTTAGTGAGAGAGGTTACACAGAAAACTTCGTGAGGCCCTACCCGTGAATTCGCGCCCTGATATGGATAGATGATATATATATGCAGATGATGTAGACATACTAGGAGATGATGTAAATACAATTAAGAATAATGATAAAGTATTTTTAAAAGCAGCTAAAGAGATAGGTTTGGAAGATAGCAAAAAAAAAACTAAATATATGCTTACAGACCGAAACCAAGTATCAGGTAATAATCAAAATCTAATTATTGATATCAACTCGTTTGAAACAGTTTCCAAATTCAAGTACTTAGGGGTAATACTAACAAATGAAAAAGATATTAAAGAGGAAATTAAAGGCAGGCTTAATTCAAGAAATACGTGTTACTTTTCTCTTCATAAACTTTAATCTTCTCGTATAATATCTAAGAAACTAAAAGTTAAAATATACAAAACAGTAATTTTGCCTGTAGTATTGTATGGATGCGAAACTTGGTCCCTTACATTAAAAGATAAACATAAATTAAGAGTATTTGAAAGTAAAATCCTTGGAAAAATATTTTGACCTAAAAGGGATGAGGAGACAGGTGAGTGGAGAAGGTTACATAATTTAGAACTACTTAATTTGTATTCATCTCCAGATATTATTAGAATGATTAAATCAAGAAGACTTAGGTGGACAGACCATGTGGCACGAATGGGAGAGGAAAGAAGAGTTTACAGGATTCCTGTTGGGAAGCCTGATGGTAAGAGACCAGTAGGAAGGCCAAAAAGAAGATGGAGAGATAACGTTGAGATGGACCTAATGGAAGTCTTAGGGATGGAAAAGAGTGGATAGATCTTGCTCAGGATAGGGACAGATGGAGGCCTGTGTTGCTGCAGCCATAAACCTCCGGGTTTAAGAAGGCTAGAGAGTTAGTTAGTTAGATATGGATAGATCAGGCTTTCTCTGTAGTGTAAATATCTCTTACAAAACTCATGAATGCTGATTTCAATGTAAATGCATCAATACTGTGATAAATGCATCACCCGAAGAGAAAGCATAAGTTCAGTGTCTTCTGCCTGAGCGCGTCTGTGCAGGCTGAGTATTGTTTCCACAGCATACTATAGTTTTCTGAATCTTGTATCTTGTCTGATGAAAAAATAAATGTCAGGGTCAACCCCGAAGCTTTCCATGGGACTGTGTACATAGAGGATAGAAAATATAATTTTTTAAACCTCTCATAACATCGAAACAAGTCATCTACGAGCAAACCGTTACCGAGAAAAGTTGTTATGACCTTTACTGTGAAAATTGATGGCGTTGTAAGACAACATCCTGTGTAATAACGTTCAAGATATTTGCAAGTAGCAAAATTTGAAGTAAAATGAATGTTGATTAACAGAATCTTTTACATTATATTCTACTTAATTTCTCATATTCATATTACACTATGAAAAAAGTACTGCAGGACACAATCTTCTAGATTTTTGACAAAAAATTATATCCATAGCGAATCTTAGCAAGTGGGTTGAGTGGTCGAGTCAGGATATCACCTTCGAAGATTCCGTGTTCGAATCCTGGTTTGGGCAAGGGTATTCCTATGAGAGCGTGCCCCCATCAATTTCATCTCACAATCATTCATCCTTGACGCTGTGACTAGCCTAAGGAAACTAAAAAAAGGATGTAAAATAAGACAAATGCAAATACAGAATTTGATGCAGCCCACGCTTCTGGTTGTAGAAAGGTAACACAGATATTACTTACGTATATAGCAAGATACTCCAGCTATGAAGAACAGGACGAAACACAAAAGCATGTTTGCCTATTTCAGCAAATGAAAATGCGACACACTATACAACGTGACAATCTATGGCTATAACTCTTTTCACGAGCTCGTCAGTACCAAGTGGTGTATGAAAAACGACTGTGGCACATTCAGACTCCTAAATGTTCTCAAATTGCATTTACGACTGTTGTTACTATGCATAAAGCACTTTAGAGTCAACATCTATTGTTCCCCGAAGCGATTTGTCTCGTAGACTTACGTTGCCGGCATCCATAATTCGAAATAGAGGGAAACTAAGCATTCTGTACATTGCAGGAGATTTTTTAAAAAGTTATTAGTTCTTGAGGTACTGATGTTCACACCTAAGGTTGATCATATTTAATATTAGCAGTGTGATATCTTCCTTAGACTTTCGTTTTGGTGGAGAAATTCCAGTAATTTCTTGTGAATCCTCATTGTATATGTGTGATAAACATACACAAATTTCAGAACAAATTAGATTCTAATGTATTTTATAACACACAACAAACAAACAAACAAACAAACACACACGCCAGTAGTACAATAAGCCCGTTTGACGGTCATCAATTGGGGTTCAAAAAACCTCAAAAAACTCACTTTCTCTCCACGTTCCGCGCCTCATTTATTGCGCTAATGATGTTTCACAGCGAAGAAAACAGCACCAAAACATCAAATTTTCACTTTACTCATTTGGGGTTCGCCAAAATCTCAAAAAACTTATTTTTATTAATTGAGGTTCACCAAAATCTGAAAAAAAAAAAACTCACTTTCTCTCCACGTTCCGCGCATTTATTTGTTGCACTGACACAACGTGATGAGTAAATAATACACTTTCTCATCTTTGAAGAATGAATTACCTTATTGTAATTTTCCAACTCTGGGACCAATGTTTATATATCGTGACCTTTGTAAACCTCTTTCGGGAACAATGTGTCGCGCACACACACGCGCGCGTGCGTGCCTGTATTGTGACGAATGCACTCTCTTATTTTTGAAGGATGAATGCACCTTATTGTAATTTTCCAACTCTGGGACCAAATGTTTATATAACGTGACTTTTGTAAACCTCTTTCGGGAACGATGTGTCGCGCACACACACGCGCGCTGACACAGCGTGATGAGTAAATAATGCACTCTCTTATTTTTGAAGGATGAATTACCTTATTGTAATTTTCCAACTCTGGGACCAAATGTTTATATATCGTGACCTTTGTAAACCTCTTTCGGGAACAATGTGTCGCACACACACACGCGCGCGCGCGTGCCTGTATTGTGACGCAAACAAACAAAAAAAAAAACTTTGCCTGTTATTACAAAAAAAAAAAACTTTGACCGTATTCTCAAATAACTGACAAGGACAATGAATCTTTTTGGCTTCCACAAACAGATCAACATGGAGACTGCACCGCCAAATTTCAATAACCTCTTACCTTCTGTGTTATCTAAACTCAATGGTTTACTAATTGTTCATCTCAACAGCATTTGGACGAAACTGAATGACGATGTGGGCAAGATGTTTTATGTTTTTAATAACAATTTACATTTCTACGAAATTCCGATCGACGGGAAACTTCAAATCACCGTGAATCCGGAAAACGCAGGCGAAATCAAAATTTCTACCGGCAAGAATATTTTTCGAATCAAGCACGACAAGATGCTTTCTAACATTACGTACGATGTTTCTGCAGGAGATTATCTTTACATGGAACTTCTCGGAGATTACGACAAACTCATTCCTCTCTTCGTAGAATTACGAATCGTCTATCCTATTATAAATAACCGTTAACCAAAAATGCCTAACGACATTTTCGGCAACACCAAGGGTGTAGACCACGCAGAAGAGATTCTCATGTTGGACATTCGAGTTAAGAAGTTGAGGACCGATTTGATTGCTTTGCAGGAGACCTTAAACAAAAGTTTAGAGTCGGAAATCGCTACGCTCCAAACGCAATGTCTCGACCCCATTCTGAAAATCGATTCCGAACTGAAGACGCTGATAAAAAATTATGTTGACGTATCTTCTTACGACAACGTTCAAAATATACAGTTGAGCGTGGATTCGCTTCAAAATGATTTGGCCAAATTACAGCAATTTCAATCGAAAAATGAAGATTTGGAAAAATTGAAACTCGAAATCGAAGAACGAACTTCCGCAATAGAAAAGAATTTCTCTGAACTTCAAACCGTCGTGAACGATATAGACGCAGAACGCTTGCATGTTGTTGTTTCCAAATTACAAGAAGAATTTACCAGCACGTTGGAAGAAATTAAATCCAAGTTGCAGACTTTGGAAGATACAATGACGAACCTACCATCGTCGGACGAACTGCAGGTCATCGGTAAAAGCGTCGCGAACATAAAAATTCAATTGGAGGCGTATCAAGATTTCGAACACATTCAAACCACCATCGCTACGCTTCAGGCGTCCTTGGAATTGATCAACGAAGAAATTAAAAATATTCACGCTGAAGCAAGAGCGTTGACGAGCATTCAAGACACGTTGAGCACGGTTCAGCAGAAGATCGAATATTTAGAAAATTTGAACGTCGAAACGAATCTCGCTCATTTTCATCACGTACTCGACAACATACAGGGTGACTTGGAATCGTTACGGACGAGCGTGCCTTCGAGCGAAGATTTGGAAAAATTGAAAACGGCGGTGACGGCACTATCCGATTCGAGCGACATCAAAAGCTCATTGAGCGATCTCGAGAGTAGGGTGGCCAATCTCCCCACCTCCAAAGAATTGCACGCTTTGAAAAGAAACATATCTCGAATGCTGAAACGACTGGAAACGGAAACGGCGAACGTGGAACAGATTCGAGACGAAATTAGTTCGCTGGTGTCGACGCTGCCCACTTCGCAGAGCGTCGCCGACCTTCACACGCAGTTTACAGAGATGCGAAGCATCGTGAACGATCTTACCGAGAAGAGCTCGAAATTGAATCAAGTCGAGAACCTTCAGAATATTGTAGTCAACATCAGAGATCAAGTTGGAGTGCTGGAATCCACGCAGGAATCGACGCTGGCCTCTTTCGGTGCCAAGTTGCAAGAACTCAACGAAAACTACAAGCAGTTGAACGTGGAAGTGAAAATCAAACCGTCGTTTTCTGCCGTAACGGATACCATAATCGAGCATTTGCTGCCCATCGAAAATAAACTCGGACAAGTTCACAGTAATCTGCTCGGCGTCGACACTAAATTCGCTAAACTGCATTCTCTGCAAGCCATCGAAATCAACAGCGTACCCAATCAACAGAGAATCTCCACGTTCGTCGAAGGTAACAAACTGTACATGTTGCATCCTTATCATCCGTACTACAAGTTTCTCCTCGATGGCACGATTCAGATAAACGAATTTTCGTACTGGTCTCACGGTAGAAAAGCTAGCGTTCCCACCATGACTTTGATATCGAATCGTGGTGTCCAGAAAGCAGGAAACATTCCTCTGGCACGTTGGAACGAAACGCGCAACATATATGAAATACACGAAGACGAAGATCTTACCGTTTTCGACGTGAGTGCCGGCGATAAGCTGATCATTCAAAACACGAGCGAGGTACCACCCTCTTTGAATCCCATCGCGCTTGTGCTTCTCTTGAAACGTAATCTCTAAAATAATAAAATGTCTAGGCAAGCCATCGTCGAAGAATTGCATAAACCTGCACGCCGCAACTACGAACGTTTGGCTGTGGTAACCAAGGGCATCGACGACCTCTGGCAAAGTGACCTCGTGGAGATGAGCAGCGGCAATTTGAAAAACGTACATAAATGGAACAAGGGCAACAAGTACCTCCTCACCGTCATAGACACATTTTCGAAATTCGCATGGGCTCTACCTTTGAAGGCGAAAACGGGATCGTGCGTCACGGAAGCATTCAAATTAATTTTTCGCGAAAGCGGCGGCAGACAACCACGGTTTCTGCAAACGGAAAACGGTAAAGAATTTTACAACGCCGTATTCCAAAAGTTTATTCAAAAACATGACATTCGACATTATTCGACCTTCAGTCACATCAAAGCCAGCATCGTGGAAAGATTCAATCGAACCTTGAAAACACACATGTGGAAACGATTCACGCTTCGGGGAAATTACAAATGGGTCGACATCCTGCCGGAACTCGTCGACACCTATAATGATACGGTACACAGAACGATAGGCATGAAGCCAGTTGACGTTACCAAGTCTGACGAGCAGCGTTTAATTTCTACCGTTTACTGTCCAAAGTACACACCCACGACAAAAAAAGCTAAATACAAAATTGGAGACCAGGTGAGGATCAGCAAATTCAAACGCACCTTCGAGAAGGGATTCACAAAAAATTGGAGCACGGAACTTTTTACGGTGGTTCGAGTTCTACCCGGAAACCGACACACGTATATAATAAAAGATAGTAGCGGCGAGATTTTGAAAGGAAGATTTTACGAAGAGGAACTCTCTAAAACGAAACACCCCGACACGTACCTCATCGAGAAAGTATTGCGTAGGAAAGGTGACAAACTGTTTGTCAAATGGCTGGGACTTCCGGAAAAGAGTTGGATCGACGCGAACGAAGTGATCTTGTGAGTACGTGGAACGTGGTGAAGCGTCTACCGGATCCGGAAAGTCAAACGAGAAAAAAAAAGAACGGTGAGTTGCTTCCCGACAGCATCCGCTGTCTGATCGTAGGTCCTTCGGGGTGTGGGAAAACGACACTGCTCGTGGACAATTTTCTCCTCGCACCGAATTGGTTAGATTGGAAGAACAGGCACCTGTACGTGTTCTCGAAAAGTTTGGAGCAATCCAAATACCAGCAACTGATGAAACTGTACGATGGTCTGGACATTGCAACGTTCGCCTCGGAAATAAAACCACTCGACGATTGTCGTGAAAATTCAGTCGTTGTGTTCGACGACGCCATCCTGGAAAATCAAAATGAAATTCGCAACTTTTTCACGCAAGGTCGTCACAAAGGAATGGATTGCTTCTACCTAGCTCAAACGTTTTCCAAAATTCCAAAACAGTTAGTACGCGACAACGCTAATTTCATATGTTTGTTTCGTCAAGATCACACCAACCTCAAGCACGCGTACGATGACTACGTAGGCGGAGACATGAACTACAATCAATTTTCGGAACGCTGCTGCTCTACTTGCTGGAACGGTGACGATTTCGGATTCGCGACGATCGACATGACGAGGAAACCCAACGACGGAAAATACAGAAACAAAATCAACGACTTTCTAAACGTTGCAACGTTGTGAGAAACGACGTATATAAATAAACGTTATGACGAAACGAAAAATCTAAGACGAAAATCTCAAGCTTCGCGATTACCTCGCGAAACGCTTCAAAGGTTGGAAATCCGAGAATCGCGGATTCTACGAAGAGAAGAAACGTCAGGATCAACCTGTGATCGATGCCATCAGCGGTCTAGGTAAAGAAATTAAAAGTGTCACGGAACAAAATAAAAATTTGATCAACGAACTCGTACCGCTCGCAGCTAAAAGTTACGCTGTACCCACGCCCATTTCGAGCATTCCTTCGACGCCGTTCGAACTGAAGGATGCACCGGCACGACGTCGAGCCATAGGCAGCACGTCGTCGTCTTCGGATAAGATCGAGTTGGGACCTTTGGCACGAGACTACCTGAGTACGGGGAAATTCGACAAGGATGAAGTGTTCGGATTGTATCCTAGCATGGAAACCAACGAAGGCGGTGGTGTAGTGTGGAAGATTGGGAAATCGAAGGTGACCTTCGAAGGCAACGAGATTAAAGTTAATTTAGGCGAGAAGGATAGTTGGACCAGGTATCCGGGTACGGTGGGACTGTGGGAACTCGTTGCCAAAAAGCAGCCGAAAGATTACACCGACGAAGATTACCAGAGTTACAAGGAAATTTTGATCATGACGGATGCCTTGTACCAGAACAACGACGCCTCGCAGAATAGGGTGAAATCGAGCAGCGGCGAGAAGTACAGGAATCTCATCAAACCGATTTGGAACCAGGTCAAAACGGGCAGCGGCGTCAAACGCTACAACACGTTACCCAAAGAATTCGTTTAGGTGGACGACGTGAGGAAGCTCGTGGACCGATTGTTGGTGATAGCCGGCGAAGAGAATGCAGGCAACCGTAATTTCTACAACGAGAAGGTTGGCATCGTGGACATGATCAGCACGAAACTTTCCAACTTCATCGTGAACGACGACAAGGGCATAGGTTACCTGATCAAAATCATCAACACGCTGCCTCCGAGATTCTGGAACGTGGCCGAAGGAAAAGGACTCGTGAACGACATCATCAACAAGTTACCTTTCGAGATGCATTTACCTGGCTACCAGTACTGCGGACCGGGTACCAAACTCGAGAAAAGATTGGAGAGAGGAAACAAGGGTGTGAATCCGTTGGACGCCGCATGCAAAGATCACGACATCGCTTACAACACCACGCAGACGGATCTGGATGCACGTCACGAAGCAGACAGAAAGTTAGAGCACGCAGCTTTCGAAAGGTTCGTGAGCAGAGACGCTTCGTTGGGTGAAAGAGTTGCAGCACTAGGCACCACCATCGCCATGAACACGAAACAAAAATTGGGGTGGGGTATATAAATAACATAGAGTAAAAAATAATAATAATAACAACATGTCTCACATAACCAATTTGCCACCCGAGCTACTATCTAAAATATTCAAAAAAGTAGTAAACGGAGATGTAGGGAAACTTGTAATCATAGCAAGAACGACGCCGGAATTTCGCATCCCTTGTGAAATGGTTCTCAAGGACCATCTTCGGGAGATCAGCGGCCTGAGGTGCTGTGATCTCAACATTCTGCTTTCGGCTGCAGGGGAAAAATTAAACGAAAGGTTAGATGAATTGCACGAGGCAAGGCAGGGAAGAAGACGGTACACAGTAGATTGGCGCAAGTCTAAGCAGGAGACGGAAGATATCATTACGCACATCATCGCGTTTTCCGAAGCACGGACTTTCTTCCTCTGTTAAAAAAATAATAATATATATACGTGCCAAAAAAAAAAACTTGATATATAAATAACACACATCGTGAAAAAAAATAATCTTCGGTATATATAAATAACACACATCGTGAAAAAAACAATTAAATTTCTCTCTAACACTTTGAAATTTTTCTTTGATATGACGACTGAAAAAATAAGTGATCTCCAAGCATTAAAACAAATGCTAAATTTGTCAGTCGAGTATGTAAAAATTCAGGAATTGGAAGTCGACAAACCTTACACGATAACTTCCGGTTCAATCGTTTCTACCCAGTATGGTCCCAAGGTACGCCTGTTGCTCAACGCACAATACAGTCTATTTTTACCAGATCGATACGCTAACATGTTATCCGACGAGAAGCTATCTATTTTAATCGAGAACAAAACTCGAATCGTGTACAAGGGGAAAAAGGAACTTCTTGGCAAGAAAACGAAGCACGTAATAGAATTTGTGTAACGACTGCGAGGCCTTGAAAAAAAATCTCAGAACATTTATATATAAATAACATACCGTAAAAAAACTACACGAGAAAAAATCTCAGAATATATATATAAATAACATACCGTGAAAATAACACATAGAGCATCAACATGAAGCCCAAGGGTGTCGTGTACCAGATACCATACTCCAATCTTAAAAATCTAGGTGCCCTCGATGGGTTACTCACCAAGAAACAACGCGAGAAGAAACGTTCTTGCTTGAGCAAAGGACACGGAATGAAATTGCTGCTCAGCACACCTCAATTGAGACGCTTGCAGCGTTCGCGGAAACAGAAAAAGATCGGAGGTTTCATATTCAGCATCCCGGCCATCCTGGCAGCATTGGGGGCCGTTGGAAGTTTGGCTGGCGGAAGTGCCGCCATCGCGAAAACAGTCATAGACTCGAAGAAGAACAAGGCGGAATTGGAAGAACAGAAACGTCACAACCTGGCCATGGAGAAGAAAGGGGGGAAGGGCGTGATGAAGAAGTTTAAAAAAAAGAAACAACAGCACTCACCAACCGAGACATTGAATCTCTGATCGGACCGTTACAAATCAAACACTTCAGAGGAGTTTTCATGTCCGACTCGTTATCTTCAAGCGTTAAAAGAAGAGAATGCGGAGTAGTCAACTTGGACGGTCAAGAAAATCCAGGCACGCATTCGATATGTTACCACAAAAATAATGATAAAGCATTCGTTTTCGATTCTTTCGGAGGTGTTCCACCTACAAATTTAATTCATTATCTGAAAACGAACAAAACCTCTATATACTACAACGACGAACGCATTCAAAATTTCGGAGACGTGAACTGCGGTCATCTCTGCCTCTCCGTGCTCGCGTTTCTCTCTAAAATAAATAACCCTACGATCGAGGATTTCCAGAAAGCATTGTGGAACCTCAAACAGCATCACTAGGATGGGCGTGTTCCATCTCACGAGCGAATCTTCAATCTTGAAACTCACGCTGCACGACGACATCGTCTATCCTAAATCCGTGGCTCTGCGTGCATTCTACAGCATGTACCTCATACCTAACGTCACGCAGCACAACAACAAAATTAGCGTCGGCAGCGAACACATCGTCGTCACGCCAGGCCAATACAATCTTTCCACTTTGCAAGCTCAGTTACCCAAAGGCACGTACCTCTCTCAAAATTCGGTCACTCACAGAGTGGAAATCCTATCCGCGACGGAGACCGTGGACCTGGGCACCATGGGAGAACTTTTAGGTTTCGAGAACGACCACCCAAAACTCGAAGCTGGCATCAAGCACGTAGCAACCAACATTCCTAAATTCTTGGCCATAGAGACTCTGAACGTGCACTGCAACGTGGCCGAAGGCATGATCACGAAATCTTCGGACAAATTATTAGGAAGTCACAAGCAGACGGGAATCATAGCCACTTTCAAACCAAGTTCCGAGTTCATGGAACCGATCATCTACACGCCCTCTTCGCCGATCTATTTTCCAGTATGTCGCAACCGCATAGACGACATAGAGTTGGTGGTGACGAACGAGAAAGGAGACGTGGTGGATTTCGCAGGTGCCACTACCACTGCCATCGTGGAGACCAACGTATAATAAATAACCATACATGTAAAATGGAGCAAATCGAAAGTTACGAATTGCAATCTTTCCCTCCCAACCGTCGCACGTTCGCCAATCTGAACGAAGCGAACAGGGAGATCGAATACGACGTGGACGTAGGCGACGGGTTCATTCATCCTCACAGAGCGGACCTCTACCTTCAATTCGACGTGGTGAAGAAGGAAAGCGGAGACGCGTTTCCCGCAGCAGCAAACTTGATACTCGTGGACAACTTCGTGCCTCACCTGTTCTCGCAGGTGGAGGTGAGGAAACACAACACCGTCATCGACAGAATAGATTATCCAGGCATCACGTCGACGGCAGTGGGAACGTTGAAATTATCCAAAACGGACGCAGCGTACTACCAGGCCGGGGGATTCGAAGCCGGGACCAAAATATCGACGAGAAGTCACACGGTGCTCTTTCCCATGCGTCTGTTGCCTGGTTTCTTCTCGGACTACAAGGAGATCATGTGGAAGGGGGGACTGAGGATCAGGTTTCGAAGAGCGGCCAACGACAACGACGCACTAATGCGATACGCTACTTTGGGTCCGGACGGCACCACGCCGATAGCCAACACTTTACCCGAAGCAGCGAAATGCGTCATCCGGAGCATGGAATTGAGAATGCCGGTGGTGGAATACGAAACAAATTACGCCCTCAAGTACAAAGCGGAGATCTTGAAAAATCCGCAGGTGCCGATTCACTTTCACGGTTACCAGTGCGTGCAGAAGATGGCGTCGGGAAGTCACATGGAATTCGACGTGACGACGCAGTTCAACAACATACAGTTCGACATGCCAGATTTCGTCGTAGTGCTTTTTCAGACCGGGCGCGATAACGATCAGGAAAAAGATTCCAGCAAGTTCGACGACTGCAAGATCAAGAACGTTTATCTCAAGAACGGTAGGAACGAAGTGTTCCCGCGCGAGAATTACAACCTCGACATGACCAAAGACGATTACCTCAAACTTTACGAAGCGTTCTCGGCTTACAAACGCGTGACCGAAGGAAGCGTGGACATGTACTACACGCCCAGCGAATTCAAAGCACGGAGACCCATGACCGTCATCAACACATCTAAGAGGAAGCAGGTCGTGGTCAACGATCGCACTAACATCAAGGTCGTCTGCGAGTTCCACGATGCCTTGCCCGAGGATACTCTATGCAGCGTCATCCTGATTGCAGAGAAGTCTTTTGTGTATGATGTCAAAAATGAAAGAGTGACCGAACAGTTTTAAGTACAAGAAAAAAAAAATCACATCATTCTCAAAAAATTATACTAACCGTAGGTTCAAATATTAGATTAACCTGCAACGCAATGTTTAGGATGTACTGCGAGGAACACCTTCTTACATTTGTGAGAATAATCTGGAATAAAAAAATAATAAAAAAAAATAATTTTAATGCATTTTAGAAATAAATCACACTTGAACGCACAAAGGAACTTCCCCTTTGGCCCTGCGTGTGCCCCATATTCACCCCGTAGGGCGCGGCAGGGAGTTAGTCCCGCTAAAAATCCCAAACCTCCAACTGTTTTTTTTTTTTTTTTTTTTTTTTTTGCATTTGAAGATAAACACTATTGTTCTAGTATTTTGGCTATATTAAATTAGAACTTCTGTTACATGAATTGTTTTTTTTTTGTTTTGTTTTTTTCATACATACATACATACTATTTACTACATTTGAGGCACATCTTACTAGTTTCTAGACGATGGTGGCCCCATGGGAGCGTGTGAATCCCACATTTCAGAACGCACCTCTTGTCGTCGTTGGGATCCAGGGCAACCTTTCTCACCTGGTTGGTTGTCAACACATGGTCGACACTCTGGATGCGCTGCTCCACTCCTGGAATTGACGTCCTAGTTTGAAGGGTTTTGACGTAATCCTCGAACTTGAGGTACTCTTGGACGACCTGCCTGCCCACACCCTTAGCCTTTTTCGTGATGGATCCTTCTGCCCGAATAGCATAGGCTTTGGCGCGAAGACCGGCAAACTCGAGAATTACATCACCGTCCTTCTCGTCTTTGAGTTTGCCAGGCACCTTCTTGTTGCGGGCCAGGATTCCGTACTTGTTTTGCTGGGGATAGCCCGAGGTGTCGAAGAGGTTAACCAAAGATGGAACTGTGGCTATATCCCCGTATGCGTCGGCTGTGCGAACGTGGTACACCAAGCTGTCCGTGTCCGTGTAGAGAAGCGAGATGTTGTCGTTATAGTGCTGGCGTAGTATCCCATAATATGTTTGAAACATGTGCAGCTTGCTCAGGTCTAATACTGAGGCACCAACATAAATTGGCTTGTTGAGCATCACCTCGTTCTTCCTCATATGCACCAGAGCAAGCTGCTCATTGTAAATGGTTCTTGATTTGAATAACGGGTTTGCTACGAGCCTGCGACATTGTGCTTTGTTTGATATTAGCCTCACATCTACACGATTTCGCACATTCTCCATGGTCTTGCCAAACACCGCATTATTCATGAGCTTGAAGAAATCCTTATCAAGCTCGGACGTGGCTGCGGTGCGGTGTTTGGTGTTGACTTCAATATATGGACGCAACCACGGAGAATGCTCGAACTTGAGGATGCGGTGAACTGCGTGGACCGTGACCCCTCGCTGCATCAACCACCGGAGATTCTGGTAGTGCAGGACGTAATTCTTCTTGTTTTCGAAATCCATGACGAGCTTCTTCTGGTTGGAATCGGGTGGACACTTGAACTCGGGTGCAGGGGGAAGATCGCAGAACAAATCCTGCAGCTTCTCGGAGAACTCAAGGTCCACCTCGGCGAAGAACCCATGTTCCGAATCGTCGAAGCTTTTGATGTCGAAGTTGGAAGGATCAGCCCACTCGAACCCTCTAAAGGGGAGTGGCTGCATCATGGAGTGCCCGTAGAGGTTATTGACGTCCGTGTACATGATGTAGCTGGACGGTTGTGAGGGATCGTAACCGGTGGCCATGTGGTGATTGTTGGCGTGCGAGTGTCGCTGCGACACCTGGACCATGCCACCCCGGATAGCGCGTTCTACAAACAGCATCATGTCCACGTCCGAAAGAAGCTCAAGCCTGATTTTCGTAACAAGAAGCATGGCCGACCATGCCAGTCCGGGAAGACTGTAGAAGTATGCAGGGTCCAGCCTGTAGATGGTCTTCGCAGTTGCACGAAACGCCTGGAACACGTGGGCGAGGAGCGTCACATCAAGTTTGAGGTACGCATCGTGATATCCCCCGAGAGTTCGACAACCCAGCTCGCGCCACATGGACTGAGCATGGTTATAGTCATCCTCAGAGATGCCCGAGCCTCGCAGCTTGCTATAGAAGTTTGCTCGAGGAGGTAGCGACGTCTCCGCAAACTTGGTAGGGTCTGTGATGTATTCGTAGGGGTAGACCCCCTTACGCCTGAAGAGACCGGCGTCCAAGTTCGGAAAATTCGCAGAGGTGATGAGTATTTGCTCGTCGCTGAGCTTCCCCGCGAGAGCATCGAGGCTGGCCGGGAGGAACCTCAGGGAGTCGAGGAAGCGAAGCTCGACGGTAGAGTGTGATTTTGGGATTCGCACCCACTTGCTCAAGCTAATGTAACGCTCCTCGTTCTGCGCCAGGACGTTGATTCGCATGTCGTCGTACCCAAAGTGAGGCACCAGATGGTGGAAGTCGTATCCCGAGCCATTGTGAAAAAACACAGGGATGAAGCGCGGGTCCCGGGCCATGAGGTTGCATCCGTTGCACCATGGACCAATGTACCTACCGTTAAAGTGATCATGGTGTTGGACTTTACGGTTGTTGGTGCTAAACTCACAGGTGCACACAGGACAGGTAGTAGCTTCCTCGTGCTTGATTTTGTCGTCAGAAGACAGCGATTCCATAGGCTTGGGGGTCAACAGGAACTTCCCTATCTCGTTGGCTTCCACAACCATCCTCTCGAGGAAGTGTTTGGCTGCGTCGGGACCACGGTACACGTAGGGCTCGGGGGCGATGTGCTGGTCTCGTCGCACCACAATGTAGGCATAACTCGAGGCCTCGTGGAGTTGGTAAGGGGTGGTGGAAGAAACTTCGGGGTCGGGATCGCAAGTGGACAGGGGTTTGAGGAAGGCTTCGAAATCCGCGATGATGATAGCGGGATGCTCTACCATGGCACCGTGCATGTGGAAACGCTCCACGGTGCCAGGTTTGGGCAAGACTGCCACACCTGGCTCGTTGGCATTGCAGTAGCGCTTGTGGTGAGCGAGCTTCTCTGCAGCGATGTTGGAGCCTCGAACATGTTGGTAATTGTGTTGATCCCGTCCGTCGAACATTGACAAGCACCTGCGACACACCTCGACGTGGTGACTATCACTGCTCCGTTGGCTCGAAACAAGTCTAGAGAGGGAACGGATAAGGGTGTAGTGGTGATGGGTCTCGTCCTTGATGAGCAGAAGGTGAATTTCTCGAGCACCATCGTCGTCTACGTCGCTCACCCGGATAGGGTACACCACATTTTTGTCAGTGAGGCCGTAAACGTTGATGGCCAACCGAGGGTTGTGTGTACGAGCCTCAAACTTTCGAATGTCCGGGACCTCCACGGGATAGGCGATCCCAGCCATCGCATCTTCCAGTTCCGACTCGTAGGGTAGGTAGTGGGTAACCCGGCGTGGATAGTTTTTCCAGTGGACAGGGTGCATCGCTGCAAGCACACACCATACGAAGCACTTGGCGTCACTGTTCTGAATGTTCAGGACGGCCTTCTTTGCCGCGATGGAAGATGGTAAGAGGACGTAGCTGGAGGCGGAGAGAGGCACAAACTTGCAAAGTTTGACGCACAGTTCGTGAGGCTCCCCACACAGCGAACCCCCCGAGCCCTTAGCTTGATGTTCTTCTTGTTTCACCACCAGCTCATCGGCAAACTTGTTGTAGATGACCTCGAGGTTGTCGACATCCGCCAGATGCAGCGTCTTCGCCTTGGTGTTGTGGCAGAAGCTGTAAATTTCGTCAGACGGCTTCTTGTATTGGCAACGTAGCGATGCGTAGAATTTGGTGGAGGTGTGCGTAGCCAGTGCATTACAAAGAATAGAAACTATCTCTGTTCGCTTCTCCTCTAAAAAGCTACGCACGTCGCATGAGCCCTCCGAAGTGAGGACAAAGTCCTCTAACAACCGCTCGAAAGCAGATTGGTTCGCTTTCGCAACGGTCTTGACGCGTTTGGCGGATGGTGGCGAGTCGGCTTCCGCTTTCCTCTTGGTCGAGCTGGGCGACGGTTGTGGAACAGGTGCTCCGACGACTTTGCATGATGTTATATGCCTTTTCAAATTATTAATGGTAATATGTTTACCGCACCTGGGACATGATTTTTTAGCGGTCACACGCTTACCAGGTGCGCAGGTACGACAGTGCCTTTGGAAATGTTTAGTTGAAACACCAGTTTCACAAGTGGGGCAAATTTTTACCGATTGCATTTTGTTGAAAAAAATAATATTTGTGGGGTATGTTATTTAATATATTTAGTGGAGGAGTGCCACAAAATAAATGCCGTGCAATAAAAAAACCTTGGAAGGCTAATTCGCTATAGTGAAAATATTTGTGGGGGTATGTTATTTTATATATATAGTGGAGTGCCACAAAATAAATGCTGTGCAATAATTCGCGATGGTGCTGGGTTTGGTGTGAGTGTGCTATTTATGTATATGCTACTTCTTGCTTCTTAATGAATCCTGTAAATAATTGAAAAAAAAATAATTAAGCTTGTGTATAGAAAACACAAAAATATTATGTGTACATAATTCTACCAAACAATCTTTTTTTTCTAACCCTCAGCCCTCTTGGCGTATGAAGTATAAATCATAATTTCAGAAAACATAGTTATTTTCCGGTCGCCATTTTTGAAATCAAACCATAAGCATTATTTATGTTTATAATATTCGTCGAGCAATAGCAGATAGAGCAAGAATTGTTTTCCTACAACCCATAGTTTATGAATTACAAAACATCTTAGAAATTACATCTTGAAATTTTAATCCAAAATAACTCGAAAACAGCAGGCACTAGTCATCATCCCTCCAATAGGTTGTAGAGTACTTCTAATTTTGTATCGAATGCTATTAAAATTTTCGAATTAGAGTAAAAACTAAGCCGGCAAATCAAGTTTCTCAAAAGAATAAAAAATTGTCTGTATTTCCGAAACTTGAGGGGGTAGAATCGATTTTATTTGCTAGTCGAATAGTTCTCGTCGAATCCTATCCAACAAACCTAAAATCATGATCCTAGCTCAATTAGGAGCCGAGAAAATCAATGTCTTGGAAAACGTCTTAAGATTTTTGTCTTAAGAAAATTTTCTTGACAGACCGGAAGTAACATCTTGAGATACCGGAAGTCGACTTTCTTAAAGATTAAGATATTTGTCTTAAGACATTTTCCAAGACGTTGATTTTCTCGGCTCCTATGGGGCCTAGAACCATGTAACTTTGATCTATGTATATACCAGTACTTGCCCGACCCTGTGGCCGAGTGGTTAGCACATCACGCTGTGACGCCAAGGGTCCCGGGTTCGAATCCCGGTCGGGCTTGGTTGTTTGTGAATGTCCATTTCATCACTCATCCCCAATCTTCGCAAATTAGCCAAGAGGCACAAAACACGAAGTAAAATAAACTAAATCAATCAATCAATCAATATATCAGTACTTTTCCTACATGTTCACTCACCTTACAACCCACCCGATCAAAAAAATAAAATTTACCCCCTGCGCGCATGCGCACATGTATAAATTTAAAATATAGGCTCGATATTGAAACAAAATATTATTTTTTTCCTCCTCCTCTCTCTCTCTGGCCAAGATTGCAAATAATTGCAGGAATAATAATACCATAATATTTTAGACTGTAAGTCCAGGTCACCCGAACCAGACAACATTTAAGTTAGTGTTTTTTTTAAGTCCACTTTATGTGCAGTAAGGCTAATCGGGACTAGACCTACAGAGTTTTTAAAGTGTTATCCGAACCACTTGTGCCTCCAGCGGGTATCGAACCCTTGAATACAAGCCTACCACTGCGTCATAGGGGAGGCCCCCAGACGACATATTTGCACTACATCAAGCAAAAATAAATTCATCTCTGTGCATATGGGAAGTCCAATACATAGTTGGTAATGTGTGATGTGATCAGCACCAAACATTTAATTTTTTATGTATGTCCGTGTTTGCCCGACCCTGTGGCCGAGTGGTTAGCACATCGCGCTGCGACGCCAAGGGTCCCGGGTTCGAATCCCGGTCGGGTATGGTTGTTTGTGAATGTCCATTTCATCACTCATCCCCAATCTTCGCAAATTAGCCAAGAGGTACAAAACGCGAAGTAAAATAAACTAAATCAATCATTAAGTTCCGTGTTGCAATCATGAAATTAAATTTTAATTAACTTTTTTTTCCTATCCATCTCTCAAATCTATATAGCCTGTTCATATTTGGCATGTCGGCCATTTTGTTTACGTAGCAAAAAAAATCTCAAGCCATATTTTTTTGCGAATGCTCGTTGTAGCCATAAGTATAATTGGATATAATTGCCGGATTTTATTTAATTTTAGGTTTAAAATCAATAAGTGTACATAAAAAAAAACTAAATATTTTAAATAAATAAGATTCAAATAACTATGTACTTCCACTAGCCTTTGGGATGACGCAGCGGTAGCCTTGTAATCAAGAGATCTCGGGTTCGATACCCGCACAAGTGGTTCTTGAAACTGTAGGTCCAGTCCCGATTAGCCTTACTGTACATAAAATAGACTTAAAACATTAAATCAATCAGTACTTCCACTAACCTCTGCGATGGCGCAGCGATAGCCTTGTAATCAAAGGTTCGATACCCGCATAAGTGGTTCTTGAAACTGTAGGTCCAGTCTCGATTAGCCTTACTGTGCATAAAATAGACTTAAAAAACACCAACTCAATCAATCAATCAGTACTTCCACTAGCTTCTGCGATGGCGCAGCTATAACGTTGTTGTCTTGTAATCAAGAGTTCGATGCCCGGTGGAGGCATAAGTGGTTCTTGAAACTGTAGGTCCAGTCCCGATTAGCCTTACTGTGCATAAAGTGGACTTAAAAAACACCAACTCAATCAATCAATCAGTACTTCCACTAGATATCAAAAACACGCAACTCTCCTCCATTTTTTCTTGCCTTCCTCTAACAATTTAACACATTTATTTTTTTTTAAATATGCCCCGCACACATATTTCCTACCTACCAACAACGGCACACAGAAGAAAAAAGATATTCCAGCTACCAAGATGCATGCTTCAAATATATAAAAGCAGAGAGAGACATGAAACACCTTCTATATTCTCTCTCTTTTTGCATGTTTTGTGAGTATATTTTCTTCCACAATACATAAGAGCTGGTTGGTTTTTCAGGAAGTTACCTTCCTTCCACAATCTCTTATATCTGTTTGGCTCGTTTCAAGAATCAACTCACAAAAGCAATACCATACTTATAAATCAAAGCCAACTCATGCAAGCTAAGAAACAAAGTTACTTACTTTTGGAAAATCCTGCGGAAATGCTTATTCACTGACGTTCAAAATAAAATAGAACTTTCTACACTAGCGCTTTAAGTTTTATGCGGTTTTCTAATGAGGAAATAACAGCCAGCGCAACGTGGACCAATAGAAATCCGAGACAATCTTCTCTAGAACATTCTTCTTCCCCTACATTTCAGCCACATCATTTTGCGAGTTCGAAAATTCACAAGTTAATGCATCGCATCGCATCACTGTTACCTATGCTGCTAACTGGCGTCACTATTTCAATACACATGATGCTTAGGTTACAGCAGGTTGTTAACATCAGGTCTGGCAACTGTTGAGAAATAGTGACGTCAGTTGGGAATTCCATTGTTCGGCTATTGAAAAAAACATAAAAACAAAAAAGTATAACTTCCGTCGTCCCAAGGCCTACGTATTGTTGAATTTGTGCCATTGTGTCAACGTTGATAGCACACGCAGAGAGAGGGAACGAAATTGTCGTTTTTCTAGATATCCACAGGCAAAAGCGTAATATTTTGTTTGTTTGCTTGCGTCACAATACAGGCGCGCGCGCGCGTGTGTGTGTGCGACACATCGTTCCCGAAAGAGGTTTACAAAAGTCACGATATATAAACATTTGGTCCCAGAGTTGGAAAATTACAATAAGATGCATTCATCCTTCAAGAATAAGAGAGTGCATTCGTCACAATACAGGCACGCACGCGCGCGTGTGTGTGTGCGACACATCGTTCCCGAAAAAGGTTTACAAAAGTCACGATATATAAACATTTGGTCCCAGAGTTGGAAAATTACAATAAGGTGCATTCATCCTTCAAAAATAAGAGAGTGCATTATTTACTCATCACGCTGTGTCAGCGCGCGTGTGTGTGCGCGACACATCGTTCCCGAAAGAGGTTTACAAAGGTCACGATATATAAACATTTGGTCCCAGAGTTGGAAAATTACAATAAGGTAATTCATTCTTCAAAGATGAGAAAGTGTATTATTTACTCATCACGTTGTGTCAGTGCAACAAATAAATGCGCGGAACGTGGAGAGAAAGTGAGTTTTTTTTTTTTCAGATTTTGGTGAACCTCAATTAATAAAAATAAGTTTTTTGAGATTTTGGCGAACCCCAAATGAGTAAAGTGAAAATTTGATGTTTTGGTGCTGTTTTCTTCGCTGTGAAACATCATTAGCGCAATAAATGAGGCGCGGAACGTGGAGAGAAAGTGAGTTTTTTGAGGTTTTTTGAACCCCAATTGATGACCGTCAAACGGGCTTATTGTACTACTCACGCCACGGTTTGCACTATTTTAAAATCAGGGAACCTGACAGGGCATTTCATTTTGAGTACCCTCTTATTTTGTGAACTACGTAGTTTTCTGGTGATCTATGAGTCCCAGTACATAAGTTGTAATTTAAAAATAAGCTGTGCTTAAACACACTTGCATTTGTGCTGCCGTCTGGAATGCTTGATGGGAATTAATTCACACGCTTTTCATACACAGTTCATGAAAATGTTCCACCATTTGGGGAAACTTTCCAGAATTACTCAAAATGATGCCAGGTCATAATTTCATAATTTCTTGCATTATTTTGGATGATTTTTCCCCCGGGGATCCAAGGAAAATTCCCAGAGTCTGGTTTGTTCCCTGGTCCAAAGGTGTGAATTCTAATGAACTTCTCCGAAACAACCAATCTGTCACGTGCGTGTGTGTTAACACACAAATATGCAATATATAAAAAGGGCCCTCACATAAGACGATCAGTTGGGCCCACAGCATCATTGCTCGGCTATCAAGAACCCCTGTGAAGGACTAAATAAGAAAATAATATTTTCACATGTCAGAGAAATTCGCTCTGTTATGTATCCAATCAATGCATTTAATGTTGAACACAAATGACTTAACAGAGAAATAATAAAGCTACAACAGTAACAAAAATAAACTATGATTGCACAAGAAGTCGTTTACCACGAATTTATCGACCCGTCATGCAGCAGCAGGGTCTGGTCTAACCTCGGACATATGTTATAGTAAATTTATATCTAAAGAATCACTCATAATTCACGTCCAAAAAAATATTCTTGAAGGGTATCATCCAATTGTTGCCGTTCCCTTATGTGAAATATCTGCTCACATAGAGAATTCTTGGAACACCTACTTAGCACCACGACGTACAAGGGGGTACCCTTCATATCCGTGATAGCATTCCTTCCGCACCCCCAATTTTAATCTCGATAGCAATGATAACATAAATAATAAATTAATTTATAAGAAAGGAAGGTGTAGGGCATATTAGAATATAGACTGATCTGCTCCTCCATTCTCAATTGACATGGACATGCTCCAAGTGTAATCCAGTTGGATTAGTCTATGTAATATAATTATCGTTTTAAATTGCTATTCGCGTAGTTATAAAAGATTCACAATCAATAGTGCAAGCATTAGTTTCATCCTTACTGCAGCCAAGAAATAATAATAACTATTACTCAAGAAGTTGAGTCGCTTAGCATGACAAAATAAATAAGTATGTAAATTGGAATTATTTACCGGGGGAAAGTAGATCGCACTCCTTAGAGCAAGCTCACCAGCGCACACTAGCGCCGCCTATGAACTAGTAGGCATTAAATTTTGACTATTTATTTATTTATTGAGAATATTTCAGATATTTTTTAATCTCGATATTTAGTTGTAGTACATTATTTTTTGTTTCAGTTCCTATTGTAAATTGTTTTAGTCTGTTCGCTTCTGTCACTTTTAGTGTCTAAGAATCCGGTATATATTTACACGTATCAATGTTTTCCTTTGAAAAATACATCAAAAATTCATCTGAACTAATGGGCACTGTTTGAAATCTTAAACCTTCCACTTGGAGGCAACCTTGACTCCAAAAAAGACTTTTCTCTTAGCAAGAAGAAAGAGAATAGTTTACCTCTTCCAGCTTTGTTGAAAAGCTCGAGTTAGTCACAGTGAACTGATCTGTTTGGTACAACACCTATTGTTAAGTTCCCGTGCAATCAACGTGGAAGAAAACATCGAGCCAAATGGCGTTCTAAAGATGGTCTTAGCCGTTATCTTCATTTGCACGTGTTCCTCTTGCAACCATGCATAATGCTGATCCGTGTTTTGGAAATCATTTTCCAAGATCATCGTCATTTTACGACGATAAAAACGTCTCAAAGGCAGCTTGAAATGCTATTTGTAGCCATTTTTCTATAGAGCAAGGGCCAAGTAGAGTGGGATGCACAGCGGGACGTTTGGCTGACACCTGCCAAGCCGATTTCGAAATTTCGTCTACTCTCGAGAAACAGCTTTTTTCAAATCTGAAAAATTCCATATGCTTAGATTTCCTTCTAGAGCATTCACGTGTGGTTTCCTTTCGCTGTTGTCTAGATATTCGCAACAGTTTAATATGATTACTAGACCTAGGATTTTAGGTTTTTAACCTATTTTTTCCTTTCCAGGTAAATAAGAAATAACAAGTTATATCGCGTTTCATAAAAAAACGAAACAACTGACTAAGTTTTATAGTGCCTAAAATAACCTATTTTGCTTGTTAGAACCTATTTTAGGTTTATGCGCCTAAATCAAACCTTTTTTATGTTTTTATATATATTTTAAGTTTTTTCAGGATTTTTATGTCACACAGAGGTATTTGTTCGGTTTGATACGAAACAAATAAATGACTAACGCGTTTGAAACACATTTTCTGTCGATTTCCCTTCCTTTACATTGCACGCAGCTTTCTTTTAGTTTCCTTCTTCGATAAAAATAAAAGCTAAACTGTGAAAAGCGTCAGGGCTTTTATAAATATGTCTAAATTCAATGAGATTTGGATTAATAAAAGTTTCAATTTTTCACGTCTATGCAGAAAAGTTCACGCGGAGTTCCCGGAGCTAATAATTCACGGATAATTCCCGGAATTCGAGGAAATCCCAGTGACTAGCCACCCTGGTATTGTGCAGCAAATCATAGATACTTAATTCATTCTTCAGATCAACAAGTAACTTTTGCTAACAACACAAATATAGGATTACAATAATTTGTGGATAGGTAATTTTGAAAATGGCAAATGAAAATTTGGTTAGAAAATTAATATTTGGTTGTTACATATAGCTATTAAAATTTCTTACGGTTCTTTAGAAATTTTGTTTTTGAAGATGTACCAAATAAGTCTTTTTCAGGAATTTTGAAGCATTTTAAGTTTCTTTTGGAACCTACTTCAGGACTTTTCGCGCCTAATTTATCTTTTTAGAACCTATTTTAGATTTTTACAACCTATTTTAGGATTTTTAGAACCTATTTTGGGATTTTTAGAGCCTATTTTCGGATTTGTATAACCTATTTTGGGATTTTTAGAACCTATTTTGGGATTTTTAGAACCTATTTTAGGATTTTTATAACCTATTTTAGGATTTGTAGAACCTATTTGGGGATATTTAGAGCCTATTTTAGGAACCTAAAAGCATACTTTTTAGAACCTAAAAATACGAGGTCTAATGATTACATAGCCCTGATTAGGATTACATATATACTCTGTCCGGCTATCTTTGGAGCAAGGCCGCACATAGCGGCAGAGGAAGATGGGATCGTGTGAGCAGAGCTACACGATGATGTGAAGGGTGATAACTGAAGTTGCTTTCCCCCCTCCACGCAATCCCATTTCCTCTCACGTGTTCATTGGTGGAGCCGTCTCGCGTCACTATACCTGCGCAGAGACTTGTTTTCGTTCGCTTGCTCTAGATAGACGGGGCATAGTATAGCTTACTTTGTCCCAGGAGTCTGTGAAGCAAGTGTGACTCGAGAGTGCTCGACTAATGAGCGCCTGAGACAGTAAGATATTGCATGGAGGGGAAAACGCGACTGCTGCTACCCTCCTCTTCTGCGCGGCGTTGCTACACACCTTCCTGAGACAAGCTATTACGACAGTAATTTTCTTTTAGATGTCTCGGTGGACAATTACTTCATTTTAGACCTCTAAGGAGAGGCATTACTGTATACTCTTGTATTCTTTGGCTATTTAGTATAGTTCGTTTTAAAGTCTCAGCAGTTGATTAGTTAATTTTCACGTCCTTGTGGAAACTTTTAGGAAGTGTATACTTGGGAAAATTGGGAGTGAATAAATCACTGAATACTCCTGTAAAGAAGATGTTCTGCATCCCAACTATAAGCCTGAGCCAAACTAGTATCTACGTAGTTTCTCCTCCTGAATTACACATAGGCAGATATTTTATTTGTGATACACATGGTCGTCGGCAAGGGTGGAAGGGAAGGGAGGGGGGGTTGAACAGGTCCGTCGACCGCAAGGACGTATTTAAGGGGGGTCCAGGAAAGACTTATCAAGTACTTAAATTTTAAAAAAATATCGATATATTCGTTTAGCCCTTGTATAATTTCCTCTGAACTTGCCCGACCCTGTGACCGAGTGGTTAGCACATCGCGCTGCGACGCCAAGGGTCCCGGGTTCGAATCCCGGTCGGGCTTGGTTGTTTGTGAATGTCCATTCATCAATTTCATCATTTCATCACTCATCCCCATCTTCGCAAATTAGCCAAGAGGCACAAATCGCGAAGTAAAATAAACTAAATCAATCAATCAATCAATCAATCAATCCTCTGAACTTATTGGAAGACAAAGATTATATTGGCATCATACGGGTTTGTAAGACACGAATGACGTATTTAGGGGGTCCGAACCCCCTCCCCACCCGAAAGGCTTATTAAATACGAGAATTAAATAATGAAAATATAAACGTTTAGCATTTGTTGTATAACTTCCTCTGAACTTATTGGAAGACAAGGATTATATTGGGATCATAGATTTTGAAGGACAGGAAGGACGTATTTAAGGGAGGATCCAGGGGTCCTGACCACCCGAAAGACTTACCAAGTACTAAAATTAAGTAATGAAAATATTAGCATTTGTTGCATAATCGATGGTTATTAATTTCCTCTGAACTTTTTAGAAGTGCATAAAATATTGTTCAGAAACTTACTTTCCTCCAACTACATGTAACATCATTTTTGTTATTCGATAAATATTCAATTATTTATTTGTCATTAATTTCATTGCCAGGGCACTTGTTTTTATGTAAATTATTCCGATCTTAACTACAGGTAAGCTACGTAATGAATATGCACTGTTATGTCTCTATTCTTATACAGTTTTCTTTACCTATTCGTGGAATAATAATATAATATTAATTTATGTATTAATTTGATTTAATATAATTATTTTAATTTAAACATTATTATTATTATTATTATTAATAATATTCCTGAGACACTTGGTTCGGATCCCCCCTACCCGAAATATATTTTTAGATATGTGCCTGGTCGACCGCCCTGGAAATTGGTATTATTCACTTCAAGTCACAAAGACCAGAAAGCATGTTATTTTTTATAGTTAATAACATAAATAAAGTTCAGTTAGTATTCGAAAGGAATAACCAAAGTATAAAAAATGTGTTAAATCGAAAAAATTGAGTGTAGTGAAATGCAAGTTTCACCATTTACAAAAAAAAAATATCTTAGAGGGCACAGAGAGTAAACTTTATGACTAAGCTCCTATTTTTTTAAAGCATTTTCTTGAACGAGGTGTGTAAAACATAATAACAAGATATAATGACTATGCATTTTAATAGACTGAATGTATTCAATGTAAAAGTTAATGAAAAACACTTGTGCTGCATAATCAGTCATGTGGTGAATCGATTAGAATTGTCTCTCCAATGAAATAATTATGAAAATATCTCGGAATAAAATTGATTTTTTTTAATAGTTTATGATAGTTATTATTTTATAACAATAATTATTATATTATTTTTCCTACTGTTCAAGTTTTATCAAAGGCCTGACACCCCTACAAAAATTTCTGGCTATGCTCATGATGATACAGGACGACCAACTTGTCGCGATTAGTCAAAAGTGAAAGAAGGGGAGGTAAGAAAACGAGGACCAACTTGTAGGAGCGGCTAGCGACAGCCTTAGCAACTTGGAAATACATGCTAAACAGTACCAAGGCTGACCTGCCTAACCTATCCACATAGGCATATAATAGCTTATATAAACAAAACTTTACCTGCCTAACCTATTTAGATGCTTATTTCTGTAATTATATGCCTAAGTTGATAGGTTAGGTCAGTGATTTCCAAAATGTGCGCCGTGGCGCCCTGAGGCGCCGTGACTGGATTTCAGAGGCGACGCGAAATGTTCTAATATTTTCAGTGAAATTACACTTCGGAATATGTACTTATTTAGTACTTTTTACATATAAAATGTTTCTGAATTTGAAATACGTGTTTGTTCTTTAACTTAAGGCAAGCTACCTAACCACACTAACTGATGGTTGTAAGTGTTAGATAGGCCTACATTCTGACTTGGGCGCCAGGGAAAGATCTTGAAACACTAAGGACGCCGTGAAACGTAAAGGTTTGGGAACCTCTTGGTTAGGGCTAGGCCAGTGATTCCCAAAGTGTGCGACAGGGCGCCGTGGGGCGTCGTGGCTGGCTTACAGGATCGCCGCGAAATGTTCCAATATTTTCACGGAAGTGACACTTACTTGTTAATCTACACATGTTTTTTGAATCGGACCATTTCACCATAACCTTGTTTTCACCACCGCTGAACTGTGGAAACTGCGAACTGTTACTGCATGAGGTGTTGCCACGTTCTAAGTACATCTTTACTCCGTTGAATAAAAATCTGTATAAAATCGGTTTCGCAATGTGAATTGACAATAATAATGGATTTTGAAAATAGATGCAAAGAAATTCAAAACAAGACCAATATTGTATTTGTAGGACTACCCAGTACTACTAAGAAAAAGATGATTCGCAAAATTAATGATAAAGGTTTTTTGACACATTCTAGAAATCTGAAAATTAAGAATTGTGTTTAAAACCTTTCTGCCAGCACTATACTAAAATTTCATCACAATCGCTCCATCCGTTTCTGATTTACAGTATATAATATCAAAGAGAGCGATCGTTTGCAAAACTGAAAAACACTGGCACTTTTTTTGTTCTCACGATGATAAAAAGAGAAGACATGCCCGAGAAAAAATGGTTAGCATAGATTAACGCAGAATTAAATAAGCTAAATTTTGATGTAGATCGTTTCTATGTAGGTCTACTGGTTAATTTTTAATTTGGGTTCAAACTCGACAATCTATAATTTTAATTTTTAATCTGAATTTGAAATATGCGTTTCTTTTTTAACAAAGCAACCTAACCACACTAACTGACCGTTGCATTCTGACTTGGGCGCCGCCCGCCGCCGCGGAAAAATCTTGAAACAATAAAGGCGCAGTCAGGCACGTATCCAAGGGGGACTTAGGGGGCTCGAGCCCTCCCAGAAAGTTTTCAGTTTACACTAGATAAAATGAGCTTTTTGTTTCTTGTGGTGTTAAATAAAATAAGGAGAGAAATACAGTGCTCAAAAATAGTTTTGCATATTATGATTGCATGCGGTTTGAGTCGCGATATCCCCAAAAGGTATACAATGTAAATTATGTGAGCAATGCCCAAGACAGAAACAGACATAATGCGCCAAGTGAGTTAGATATTCAGCAGATAGAGGGCAGTAGTTGCCACATGATTCCTGAGCAGATTTGAAAGCAGCCCGATGGGAGGCATTGTCCTTGTCATATCCGCACTTGTGAGTTGAAAAATGCACAGAGAGCGGGTGGAAAACGAAGGGCAACATGCCTCGAGCAACCATTTCTGCTACGGACTGCATTCGAATTGTAACGCTGCTGCGAGAGGGATATTGCCAAGTGGACGTCGCTGCCCATGTTGGAGTGAGCCAAAGTGATATCTCTCGAGTGTGGAAAAAGTTCAGGGAGAGACAATCAATTGCTGACCGAGCAAGGACAGGGCGGCCACGCAAAACAACACACAGGGAAGATCGGTACGTGGTGAATTCGGCACGTCGTAGACCCACTGCAACTGGTACCAGTTTGTGCCAGGATCTGCGGAGGGCCTCAGCAGCGAATGTTTCCAATCAGACAGTGCGGAATCTACTTCATGAGGAAGGATTGATGTCAAGAAGACCCATACCAAAGGTTCTTCTGAAACCACACCATAAGAGAGACCGTGTAAAGTGGGCAACAATGCACAGTGAATGGAGTCAGAAACAGTGGGAGCACACGCTCTTTACAGACGAGGTCACCATCAGTTTGCACCCGTTAAGCAAAAGCATAAGGTTTTGGAGACGATCAGATGAGAGATTGAACGAGCCCTTCATCCAGGAACGTCACCACCAGCAAGGGGCTCCATCATGTTTGGCCGACTTACGCCCCTAATTCCTCACCAGGGTCATCTGACTGGTCTGATATACAGAAACGCTATTCTCGAACCTGTGGTAGCAGGTTTCGCTACAACTGTGGGGGATGGCTTCACGCTGGTGGATGATAACGCTCGACCACATCGAGCCAGAGTGGTTCAAGAGTTCCTTGATATGCATGGCATTCGACGCATGGTGTGGTCTGCGTATTCTCCAGACATGAACTGTGTGGAGCATGCATGGGGACACCTGAAGCGAGCAATTGTCATCCGCGAAAATCCTCCTGTGAACAAGGTGCAATTGCGGGAGGCTGCCATTCAAGAGTGGGACAGTCTTCCTCAGGAGAAGTTGAATGCTCTTATAGCATGCCCCGTCATGTTCAAGCATGCCTTCAGGCTCGAGGTGGCTGGCTATACACGGTACTGAACTCTCATCTGTTGATCCCAAGCATGCCTGTGTACCGTAGGTACATGGTATTGCACTGCCTTTCTTTTGTGTTTCGCATCCCACATTTTCAATCTTGTGCTTCTGGTGTGATTTTGTTTCTTCTGCATGGCTGCAGTGTTTTTTTTTCTGTTTGTATGTTTCCCCTGTACTCCTAAATATGATTCCATTTATCTAGTATAATAAAGTGATCACAAACCCTGAATATGCAAAACTTTTTTTGAGCACTGTAATTATCGAGGCAAGACGGAGAATATTCTATAACTCTGTTATTGTCAATAGCTCGTATCCAAGGCAGGAATCAGGGGGCTCGAACCCCCTTCAAAAAAATTTCAGTTTATGCTAGATAAAATTAGTTTTTTGGCTTCTTGAATAATGTGATGATACTTTGAGAGAGATAACAATTATCGAAGCAAGACGGAGAATGTTATATAACCCTGTTATTGTTAATAGCGCGTATCCAAGGTGGGGATAATATGACTCGAGTCCTCCCCTCCTCTCCACCAGGAAATTTTTCAGTTTACACTGATAAAATTAGGTTTCTGGCTTCTTGAATAACACTGGTCTACGTCCATTTTGCTGACTGGAGTCTGATGGTTGTTCTTTAGTAATTCGAGAGTGGTAAATCCAAAACCGAAATCCGTTTTTTTCTATCACGTCAGGTTTCGGAGGAAAAAAGAAAATTATCTAATATTAGGGATGTATATTTAGAGCAATGAAACAACGTAGTCCGTAAAGAGGTCACAAGATGGCAGCACATGGAACATTATAGTGATTATTATTTAAATCAGTTATTCGAACATTGTTAACCTCAAAACAAAGGACAAATATTACTAACTTAGTAAGGAAAGCGTATAGTGCATATTTCGGGATTAAATTGGGTGACCAAGATAAATCCTGGGCACCTCATAAAGTATGCAGGACCTGTGTAGAAAAGAAGGAAAGAAATATGTTAGCGTCTGGAACAACCTTCATGTATCTGGACAGAGATAGGCATGTATTAAGATATTTTCAAAGGGACGAAGAATATGTGTATTGTACAGATGTGAAGGGACTAATTGAAGCTATGGGATGTACGTATAATGCAGAAGAATGGAGGCTTTTTATTGATAGCAAGAGGAGTTTGAAGTGTGTGTTGATACATAATGGCAATAAGTTAGCATCCATTCCTGTTGGCCACTCCGTACATTTGAAGGAAAGCTACGAAACAATGAAAGAACTGCTTCGAAAGAAAAAAAGTATGCAAATGACAGTTGGCTTGTGTGTGAAGATCTCAAGGTCATTTCAATGTTACTTGGTCAACAAGCAGGTTTCACGAAATATCCATGCTTTTTGTATTTATGGGACAGTCGAGCAAGGAACGAACATCGGGTACGAAGACTGTGGCCTGCCAGGAAAAGCTTTGAAGTCGGGGCGAAAAACATCCAGAACAAGCCGCTTGTTGATCCTAAGGAAGTGTTACTTGCTCCACTGCACATTAAGTTGGAATTAATGAAGCAGTATGTAAAAGCTCTGGATAAGAATGGGGCTTGCTTTAAATACATTTGCTCAAAATGTCCTGCATTGACGCATGAGAAAGTAAAAGCAGGTATTTTGATGGTCCTCAGATAAGGATGCTAATGGAAGATGAAGAATTCTTACAAACAATTAACCACACAAAGTAAGATGTATGCTGTGCATTTTCTGATGTCAATACAAACTTTCTTGGAAACTTCAGGGCGCACAACTACGAGGTTCTAGTTGAAAATTTGTTGGTGACGTTTCAAAAGTTAGGAGTAAATATGAGTGTCAGGCTTCACTTCCTGCACAGCCGCTTAGATGTATTTCCGTCCAATCTTGGTGCCGTAAGTGAAGAACAGGGCGAACGCTTCCACCAAGACATAAAAGCCACGGAGCACCGATATCAGAGGAGATGGAATGAAAACATGATGGCCGACTATTGCTGGTGCTTGCAGCGTGACGTTCCTGAGGCCACGTACTCCAGAAAATCAAAGAAACGAATAATTTTGCCTAAGTAGGTATGCATGTTGTGCTATTCTGTGGTGTATGTTAAGTTTAGCATAAGTACAGGCATCAGGTGCTGACTGTATGTGCTCGTGAAACAAATTGATCAATTTGCCGGAATTACCTAAACTTTTTGTTCATTAAGAACTCCCTATTGAGAAAATAGAAACGTATGTTTGTTAAACAACGTGACGTGATACTCTGATTGAACATCTGACTACTTCGCATTCTCTTTGCAAGTGCTGTTGGAATGTAGCCGGATATAATTTTCTGAAAATTTTGAAATGTGACTTGTCAAACAATGCAACTTAATACCTGTTATCAGCTCCGCCACCTTATGTATAGTCCTATAATTTCATTATGTGCAGATATCTATATGGAAAATTGTTGGAGTTTAGCCCAGTATTATAATATTGTGAAAATTTTCAAATGTGATTTGTGAAAAATTGTGACGTGATACACTTTTTCTGACTACATATTTGGAATCAGCGACCTCAAATTATATAGAATCAGTTATAATATGTAAGTCAGCAGAAAAAGAAATTTCATTATGTGCAGATGGAAAATTGTTGGAGTTTAGCCCAGTATTATAATATTGTGAAAATTTTCAAATGTGATTTGTGAAAAATTGTGACGTGATACACATTTTCCGACTACATATTTGGAATCAGCGACATCAAATTATATAGAATCAGTTAAAATATCTAAGTCAACAGAAAAAGAAATTTCATTATGTGCAGATATCTATATGAAAAATTGTTGGAGTTTAGCCCAGTATTATAATATTGTGAAAATTTTCAAATGTGATTTGTGAAAAATTGTGACGTGATACACATTTTCTGACTACATATTTGGAATCAGCGACCTCAAATTATATAGAATTAGTTAAAATATCTAAGTCAGCAGAAATCTTTTTTTCATATGTAGACCAGTGTATGACGATGATTTAAGGAGATAAATAATTTTTGATTTGATTTGATTTAGTTTATTTTACTTCGCGTTTTGTGCCTCTTGGCTAATTTGCGAAGATGGGGATGAGTGATGAAATGATGAAAGTGATGAATGGACATTCACAAACAACCAAGCCCGACCGGGATTCGAACCCGGGACCCTTGAGATAAATAATTATCGAGACAAGACGGAGAATGTTCTATAAACCTATTATTGTTAATAGCGCGTATGCAAGGTGGGCATCAGGTGGCTCGAGCCCCCCTTCCCCAGGAAATGTTTCACTTTACACTAGATAAAATTAGGTTTTTGTTTTCTTGAATAATGTGACAATAATTTGAGAAGAGAAATACTTATCAAGGCAAGACGGAGAATGTTTTATAACCCTGTTGTTGATAATATTCTACGTAAACTTTCCTTGCGCTTTCAGTGTTGTCGCAGCGAACTTGAGCACTATGTAGATACTTGTCAGCATTTGGAAAGTGCACAACAAAGGTAGCACCACGTAGCACGAAGGGCGATTTGTTGAAATTTTTATTCTCTGGAAGGTGCGAGAGGGAACGTTCTTGAATAAGAGAAGGAGTCGAACTACTGGCAATATTTACGAATCGTTTTATCTGCAGAACGTTCTAGAATATAATGAGAATATAAATACTCGGCTTCAATTTCCCGGTTGATCTGTACAACAGAATCGGTTTAGACTTCAGAGGTAAGTGTGACAATTCATAGTCGATTAGTGATCAGTCAGTGTCCATTGGTTGCTTTATAAGATCTAGTGATTCGAAAATGAAAAGGACTAAATACCGTAAAGTAACTAAAGCCCCTATCACACGGAACTGGATTTCTAGTAGGAATGCTCTAGTTGGCGCTGAACTAACTTTTTAGGTAGCAATCATGGCCGCTGGCTGGCTTGACTGGTTTGGAGGAATAGAACATGTTCTAATTGGTACTTGCTTTCCTCGACTGGATTCTGTGGAACAGCCTATCAGAGCAAAGTTTCGCCATGTGAAGATTATCTGTGAGTGTGCAAAGGAGCGTTTTTGTCTGTGGTTTCCGAGTGTTACTCCAGCAATGTATAACGTATACAGCATGAAAGGCGCGTTGAGTTACACCATCTATGCTGAGTGCACGGTGTTTACATTTGAAACAACTAAAATATTCTTCCATATGTGTACAGTAAGCGTTGTAAAGTATGTATTTAATCAGCGCCATTGTTTTGTACCTAATAACGTTTTATACGAGACGTTATTCCTCTCGGTTGAATAGTTAAAAGTGTGAAGTGATACATTGTTTACATCTCACGCGGCCGCCATTACAACTTTCCTCGTATGGAAACAAAAGTCTATTGACAAGTACGCTGATAAGTATCGTGTGAGGCGAAAACTAGCAAATGGGTAGCCAGTCCAGCGCCAACTAGGGCATACCTACTGGAAATCCAGTTCCGTGTGATGCGGGCTTAAGTCTACTACAAGTTCCAGTTCGGAGCCAAAGCTGAAGACATTGACGACAGCGCAACGTCTGGAGCTTCAGTGTAGTGCTACGAGTAGTTCGGGTCGAGGGCCGAAGAAATCGAAGGTCTCTCTCTAAAGTGAATATTTCAGCAGTACGGGGTATTGGAGTGGTTTATTAAATAAGAAATAAGCTGCACAGATAAACTGAAAATAAAAGTTTTGAGTGATTATTTAGTTGTACCAGGACCAAATTTTGTGTATGCAGTCCGATAATTTCATGGCATAAAAAATACTTTAGTTTAAGCCTACTGGGTTCGACACACACTCAACCAGCGGCGGCTCAAGGGGTAGAGCCGCCGTGCCATGGCACTACCCTCAGAAGAAATTCATACGTCGCCAAGTAAAGTTAAATGAATACATTGATAGTATACAGACAAGGAGATTCGAATCTTGCAATCGGTCAAGCTGATGTGACGACCGCCCCAACCTCCTCACTGCATCGCCAGCTGTTTCGTTCGTACCCTCGCGAGGCAACAGTCCGTGCCGCCCAAGAGCTGGCCTAATCATGGATCTAACCAAGTTGACACACGTGCAGAGGGTTGAAGAAGTCTCAGCGAGGAACATTTCCACCATGAGCCGAGAACAAAGTGACAGGGGGCGGGGTTAGCCCATAAGAAACCGTGCCAGTCTTAGCCTGGCCTGGCGAGGGAACTTTCGCAGTGTTGACACGACACAGTTGCCACCTTCAGAAAAAAGTCGCTAAATACGACTGGTTTGTAAGACCCGTTGGGGAAGTAATTTCTGCCTGCTTTTGGAGAAACGAACCTAATATTTTTCCAAAGTTAAATTAACATTTTTGATAACAGAAAGATGAACCAAGATGGCCATCCAGACTTTTTAAAAAATATCCTATGATGATGCGAGTTTCCTTTGGCATTTCGACAAATTATTTTCATAACAAAGATATTTTCGACATCCAGTTAGAATACGTGTTCATGGGGGAGGAGAAGGTGATTGGATTTGTTTTTCCTTTCCTCTTGTAATTGTTATATTTTTAGGGAAGTTTCCTGTAGTGTATAAAGATAGGTTAGTGAGTGAAGATGAATCGGATTAGTACGATATTACTTAAACACATGTTGTTTTCCACGTTACCAAACGAGGACAAACATCTTGGCTAGTGTCGCAACCTCAAGAAGGGGGCGGGGGGCATTGCAGAGTTTTTTTTCTATTTACTTGATCACGTTGGCACTACCCATCATAGTTGCTGCCGGCCGCCACTGCACTCAACAGACAATTTTGAACAGTTGCGAGTGCTTAGGCCTGAATATGAACAATTTGGTGGGTTTCGGCTTTGTAAGAGCTGCAGACATAGGAGGACAAGACACATTAGTGGGGTTCAGGCTCGAATCAGAGAGAAGTATTCGAGAACAGTGACGTGCGGTGACGTCGACACTTGGGGTAGCAATCAGTGGCGTGCTCAAGGGGAAGAGGTTGGTGTGGCTCATACCCCTCCCCCTCTAGGGCTCAGTATTCCTAAAAATAGAACGTCAATAACAGGAAAAGATTGCAAAATGATGAATGAGTACTAAAAAAGTACAAGTAACCCCCACCTCCATTTGAAAATAAAAAAAAGATTTGATTTGACTACTATGACAGAGATCCTGGGTTCGAATCTCGGCTTGGCCATGGGTCTTCTTTGTGTGTGTCCCTTCATCAATTATATTGTATCATCTTCGCGATTAGCCAAAAGTGGCGGAAAAGCGAAGTAAAATAAACCATATCAACCAATCAATCAATGATTTGACTTGATTTTTGCTACTTAGCGTCGCTTTTTTTTCTCACATTTGGTTAATTGCGAAGATGATACGATAAATTAATGAAGGAACAAACACAGAGAACACCCATGCCCAAGCCGGAGTTCGAACCCGGAACTCCTGGTGTCCTAGCGCGCTGTGATACCCACTTCCCCACGGTTGGTTGATTTGGTGTTAAGTCCACTTTATGCACAGAAACAAAACAGGTAACAAAACACACTTCTTTGTAGTTTCTTCAATAACATTCATTTGGCTTTATGAGTTCTGAGATACATTTTTCATTTCAAATTAGGCTATTTCATTATTCACTGCAGAGTACAACACAGGAACAAGAATGCACGCTCATCACGGGTTCGAATCCAGACGTGGATTGTTCGAGGCCCCTTCATTAATTTCATCACATCGTCCTCATTTTCGCGATAACCAAATGTGGCAGAAAAGCGAAGTAAAATAAACCAACCCAACAACAATATGAATGTGCGTTCTCTTGCCCAAATATATACATCCGTTGGAGGCCAAGAGATTAGTATATTTAAATAAAACACTACTAAAACGAGAGCGAGAGAGAGCCTGAGCAAATATTTGTAATTTAATCATTATATATTCCATATTTGAAAAACAAAAAAGAAAGAAAGCATAACATTATTGTCTGCACATAACACGTTCCCATTTCATAAATAATAAAACTACATCCCATATTATTCATACATATTGTACAACATGTAAAAGGTTGTGTAAATACAGAGCACATAAGTACTGCAGAAAATGTTCCCTTGAGTTCCTTAGAGCATTTACAAAGGAATCGAAGGGAAACCAATCCCCTATCTGTCCAATAGGAGATAGACTTAGAATTTCTTAGAATTTCTTTATTCATGGGCGAAGTTCAGCCTGTGGCTGCTCTACCACTTAACCCGCAAAATCTACTACAATAAAACAGACAAAATACAATTACTACTTTAACATACGGATTCCATTACATTTTCACTTTTAAATATTTCAGTAATTAACACACTAAAAAGATAAAAAAAAAACAATTTCTCTCATTCATACACATCAAAATGTTCATCTTGGGTTCGAATCTGCTCATTTTTGTTTTGATTTGATTTCAACGTAAGCATGCTGAATCTAGTCATGTGTACTGATGATTTGTCCTTGCTCATGTAGAAGTACTTTTGTTACTGCCCTTTTAAAGCTGTTATATGTCGCACACGAGGTAACATCTGGTGGCAGCGCATTCCAACAATATGCAGAAGCAGTTTTGAAGGATGACAGGAATATGGATTTTGAGAATCTGTCCAGATTAAGTTTCTTAGAGTGTCGAGTCGTGTAATTGTGTATGTCGTGTCTAAATTGGAGTCTGTCGTATAAGTATGTGGGTGTTTTTGTTTGCAGAATTTTGAATATTGTGCAGGCCAGATGAAGTTTTCTGCGTCGTGTCATATTCAGCCAATTAACGTCATTTAAGTAAGGCAGTATGTGATCCCTTCGTTTCAAGCTAAATGCAAAGCGTATACATGAATTCTGTACTTTTTGTGCAATTTTAGCATTCTTTTTTGTTAAATTAACACCGTAAACAACGTCACAGTAATCGAAAATTGGAAGAACTAGAGCTTGCATAAGGCGCAATTTAACATCAGTCGAAAGTAAGTGCGATGATTTATAGAGTGATCTAAGTATACCATAAGCTTTTGAACTCTGAGACGTTACGTGGTTTTGCCAGTCAAGTTTCTCATTAAATATCACACCTAAGTTCTTAACAGTTGTGCAGTGTGGGACCCTCTCATCATTAATATTAATTGATAACCCATTTATTTGAATTTTATTTAAGGCAGCGCTAGAACCAATTAATGTAAAGCAGCATTTAGAGGGGTTGATTACAAGACCATTACGTTTACACCATTTATAAATAGCATGAAGGTCACGGTTCAGGAGACCAATTGCTGGTTTTGCATTTTTGGGGTCTACTGGCATCATCAGCTGCGTGTCATCTGCATAACAATGAGGTACACTGTGTCGTACATTTAGGGGTAGGTCGGCGGTGAAGAGGGAATATAGAAAAGGGCCTAGAATACTTCCTTGCGCAACCCCTGAGGGTATCGTAAGGGGAGTCGATGTAGCTCCTGAGGGAAGAGTCACCGATTGCACTCGCCCAGTAAGGTAAGACCGGAACCATTTTATTGCTCCCGCCGAAAAACCGTAGTAACTCATTTTCGAAAGGAGTAGCTGATGAGATACAAGATTAAACGCCTTGGACAAGTCAAGCAACACCAAGACTGCAGCCTTACTTTCGTTTAGTGTTTGTAAAATGTCGTCTGTTACTTTCATGAGCGCCGTTGCGGTGCTGTGGGAAGGTCGGAAACCAGACTGTACTGCAGGCAATATTTGATTTTTGGTAACAAAACTTTCTATCTGCTTGTACACTGCTTTCTCGATAACTTTTGATAAGACAGGTAATATACTAATTGGTCGTAAGTCGTTCATGTCGGTCACGTGTCGTTTCTTCGGCAAGGGCAGGATTCTAGCCTCCTTCCATGCAAGGGGAAAGGTGTTCTCATGTAACGAGAAATTTATCAAGTGAGTAAGAGGTGAAAGAATGTGTGGAAGAATTAGCTTTATCATTTTTAGGTTTATGCCGTCTGTGCCACAGGAATTGGAACGGATGTTGGACACGAGTTGTGCAATTTCTACTTCTTTGACGGGTCGAAAGAAGAAGGTGTCGCCGTTTTCAGTAAATGTAGTTGTAAGGAAGCGTTCGCACTCTTTGAGGATGAGATCGGTTTCTTGGTTAGAGGGACTGGCGCTGTCAATAAAGTGAGTGTTTAACAGATGCCGATCATTTAAAAAGTGTGGGACACTCGGCTCCACCTTTCCGTAAATACCACATTTCTTTATCTCTTTCCACATTTATTTCGAATCAAAGACGTTTCTATTGATGTGGAACGAGAGGTAGGCTTTCTTCTCCTGTCTTATAACCGACGTGGTGAAATTCCGCAGTTCTTTATAATAATCCCAACGTGACGGATTGTTCGTCAGTTTATATTTTCTGAGAGCATTATCTCTAAGTTTCATTAATAGTTTGGTATTGTCGGTTACCCACGGTACTTTTTTCTTGGCTATTCGTGCAGTACGTATAGGGGCATGCTTATCAAAAATAGTCTTAATACCATTATTAAGAAAGTTTACTTTTTTGTCAATACTCTCTAAGTGCTTAATATTGTCCCAGTGAAAATGTTTAGCGTCCGTTTCCAAACTCTCCATATCGAACGATGAGTAGTTTCTGTACGAAATTATTTTGAAACGTTTGTCGGGTTTCTCAAGAAGGACCGTGATGTAAGTCAAACAATGGTCTGAATTGCTGATCGGCACCGTTACGTCAGCGGAGTGTACAATCGATGGATCATCTACAATGATGACGTCCACTAATGTTTTAGAGGTTCTTGTGATTCTAGTGGGTCTACGAATGACTTGCGTCATGCCGAACGTATCTACTATTGATTTGAGGAAAACTGTTTCTGGTTTATTAGGTGATAAATAATCGCTATTCATGTCACCGGCTACAATTAAATTATCCACAGTAGGAAACACGTGCGCAATGTAATCTTCAAGAACTGACAACCTAGTATAGGGGATATTTGGGGGTCTATATGCGGCAATTATGCCAAGTGATTTGTTATTTACTTTCAATGACGCACATAGTATTTCTATGTCCTCGCCGGGAGCAACATTTTCGCAGTCAAGCATCTGCACAGGAATATCAGCACGACAGTAAACAACAATGCCACCGGCGCGTTTGTGGACTCGATCCTTTCGAAGTACCGTGTAGCCTTCGACGTGGAAACTGGAAACGTCATCGTTGTCCTTCAGCCAACTTTCTGTGACGATTACTACATCATATTCGCTTTCGAGAACAATGTGTCTGAACTCGTCTATCTTCCCCGAGATGGACCTCATGTTTACTGACGCGATTGTGAGGCACTGGAGGGGAGGGGTTCGGTTGGGAAGTGTCGGGGGCGACGGGCAGCCTGTGAAACCGTTACCTCTTTTCCTAGGGGTCCGAGGGAAGGGGCGAGTTCCAGATGCGCCGTGCGCGGGCAGGTTTACCAACTGCTTAGTTTGAGACATTGTTTACTAGTGAGTGAAGGAACAGAGCAGATACGTATATTAATGATAAGAAACAGCGTACTTACGTTGAGAGAAATCCTTGTGGGTGTCCAACTGAGCAGCTCGAGCATAATTACATATAATGAAAGATGAACACTACACACAACCAGGCACGTATCCAGGAATTCCTTTCGGGGGGGGCTCAACACCATTTTTTTTAAGGGGTATAGTAAGAACCTCACAATTGTGTGTTTAAGACCAGAGGTGGCAATTGGGTTCCTAAACGGGGGGGGGGAGGTGCGGAGGGCGTTGCAAGGAAAGTTTACTTTCTCTTGGTAGCCAAGGCTTAACATTAAGAGGTCATAATGTTGAGGCAAAAAAATAAAAAATGGGGAACAACTATCTCTTAAATCGTTGCCACTGTAAGGCTATCATTTTAATCAGAACGTGAAATCGGAACATTTTTTACCACTCGACTCCTCTGTTTCCATGCATTAATATTGTGTGCTGGAACCATCTCAGTATGTGTGTTTGTCCATTTCATCTCATCAGACATAAAAACATCTATGGTGTCTTTGAGTGTTTTTACGAAGCTGTTACACATGCACGGGATGGACAATCCACTCGACAACGTGAGATTCAAATTGTGGGCTGCGAACTGGACGCAGACAGCTCTCGAATATTTCTCTCTGGTTCGAACCTGAACACCACTAACGTGTCTTGTCCTCCCATTTTTCAGCTCTTATAAAAGCCGAAACCCACCAAATTGTTCAGATTCAGGCCTTAGCACTCACAAGTGTTCAAAAATGCCTGTCGCAGCTTCCACTGTCTTGTTATATATCGGCACGAAACAAAGGAAGTCTTCTCGAATACAGGTGGATCACGAAACAATTAATGCACAGTGAAAAACCCTTCCGTTCCCAACACATCTAATGTTTCGTCTCCCAGTATGATCAAATGCTTACTCATTTATCTCCAGTGACGTGCCCGAGGGAGGGTTGGTGAGGTAATAACCCCATTTGACCTAGTATTCCTTTTTTTTTTTCAAGAAAAAAGAAAGAAAAAAGAAAAAAAACGAACCTCAAAGACAGGGAAAAATGGCAAAATCAGGACTCACCACCAAAAATAGTATGCGTAACCCCTCTCCCTTCCGAAAATCCTGGGCACGCCTCTCTTTATCTCGGACATTTTTTTAAAATCAACTCACCAGAAGTTTTTATCATCGTATTGGAGATTGAAGTAAGATGCGTTCTTCCTGCAGGTTTGGATATGATCCTTTAGGGTGCTGTCGTCTGCCTGCCTCCTTCACACCTAACCTTAACAAGGCCCTAATTTTCCATCCTTGCGACTTGGATTTTCAAGACTTAGGAAGGTTTCAGACCGAAGGGACACGCGATACATGTCGATTGGAATGTGCCAATCAACAGCAACGTTTCACACCGTAGCGACACAAAAGGCCGCACAAACCTAATTTCGATTTGTGAAATCCTCAGGCGACAGGGTGTGAAATCTCCCTTATTAGGCCACTGTCATTGTCACCTCGAAGTAGTAGCTCTTGTTGACCACAGAAAAAATTATCCTCAACCGGTGATAATGCTCCTCAGTTTTCTTCTCTCTCCAATATTTTCTGTGCTTGTTCACTATACAGGCAACACCTTACGATTTGATATACACAGGACATGTACTATGTAGACATTTTAACGAAAAATCGCTTGAAGTGAAGGATGGCTAGGTGGCTCAGTTGGTAGAGCCCTGATTTGGGTCCTGGTAGAGCCTGCAATTTCCGCCTAAAATGTCTACATATGCAACATCTTCTTGCTTTCTCTTCTCGACATTCATAAAATTTTCGGCTGTCTCTTTATGGTAGTTAAGTGTTTGAATGTGTTTCGAACCCAGTAGGCTTAAACAAAAGTATTTTTTTATACCATGAAATTCTCGGACTGCATATACGAAATTTAGTTCTGGCAAAACTAAATCATCACTCAAAACTTTGATTTTCAGTTAATCTATGCAGTTTATTTCTGTTTTAATAAACCACTCCAATATCCTGTACTGCTGAAATATTCACTTTAGAGAGAGACCTTTGATCTCTTCGGCCCTCGAACCGAACTAGCACTACACTGAGGCCCCGGAAATTCTGCTGTCGTCAATGTCTTCATTTTCGAATCACTATATCTTATAAAGCAATCAGAGGACGCTGACTGATCTGATCACCAACGACTGTATGAATTGTCACACTTACCTCTGAAATCTCATTAACTGATTCTTTGTACAGATCAACCGAAATATTGAATCCGCGTATTTATATCCTCATTATATTCTAGAACGTTCCGCAGATAAAACGATTCGTTAATATCGCCAGTAGTTGACTCCTTCTCTCATTCAAGAACGTACCCCCTCCCGCCTTCCTGAGATTAGAAATTACAACGAATCGCCCTAAGTGTAGCGCTACCTTTGTTGTGCAGCTTCCAAATGCTGACAAGTATCTACATAGTGCTCAAGTGCGCTGCGAGAACACCGAAAGCACAATAAAAGTGTACGTGCAATATTATCAACAACAGGGTTATAGAACATTCTCCGTCTTGCCTCGATAATTGTCTATCTCCTTAAATAATCGTCACATTATTCAAAAAGCCAAAAATCTGATTTTATCTAGTGTAAAATAAAAAAAAAATCCTCGGGGGGGGGGGGGGCTCGAGCCACCTCAACCCCAGCTTGGATACGTGCTATTAACAATAACAGGGTTATAGAACATTCTCCATCTTGTCTCGATAATTATTTCTCCCAAATTATCATCACACTATTCAAGAAGAAAAAATCCTAGTTTTATCTAGTGTAAACAGAAAAAATTCCTGAAGGGGAGCTCGAGCCCCCTGATTCCCACCTTGGATACGTGCTATTGACAATAATAGGGTTATAGAACACTCTCCGTTTTGTCTCGATAATTATTTCTCTCAGATTTATAAATTTATTATCTTCACATTATTCAAGACGCCAAAAATCTAATTTTATCTAGTATAAATTGAAAAATTTCCTGAGGGAGGGGGGGACTCGAGCCATTAACTATAACAGGGGTATAAAACATGCTCCGTCTTGCCTCGATAATTATTTCTCTCCTTACATTATTTTCACATTATTTAAGAAGCCAAAAACCTAATTTTATCTAACGTAAACTGAAAAATTTCCTGGGTAGAGGGTCTAGCCCCCTGTGCCCCATCTTGGATACGTGCTATTATCAATAACAGGGTTACGGAACATTCTCCGTCTTGCCTCGATAATTATTTCTCTCCTTAAATTATTGTCACATTATTTTATTTCACACCACAAGAAATCAAAAACCTCTTTTTATCTAGTGTAAACCTAAAACTTTCGGGGGGGGCTCGAGCCCCCTAAGCCCCCCCTCTGGATACGTGCCTGCACACAACACACACACACACGCACATACACGAATACAAAAGGTTAATTTTCAATGGCTGTTTCTTTAACATGGTTAAAAAGATATGAAAAAGTTTCACATAGAACACTAAAAACACACTCATAGTTTCGTCTTCGGCGACGCTCACATTACGAACGCTTGCACGTGAGGGATTTCAATTCACGCTCAGTTTCTATAAAATGTTTCCCTTCCGGCGTAACTACCACAATCTTTCCATCGATCGTGTAGCACTTGTTGTTGCCGAAAGTTGCCTTGGCGTCTTGGAGAAGCCTTTGCCTCTTTGGAGTCAGCGACTCCGTTAGTAGGTATTGGCTCCCCTTGAAGTTCTTCTTCGCTCGCCACAAAGCATCGCGATGTTTATACGAGATGAATTTTATAATCAAAGGTCGATGACCTTGTCTGACGACGTCGGCCGCCGACCTTCTCTTCCTCGGTGCTCCCAGGCGATGGCATCTGCTCACGAAGTCAGAAGAAACTTCAACGCCAAGTTTTGTGGAGAATATCTGTAGAGCAACTTCCGTGGGGACCTCCTCCGGCGTTTCCGGTACTCCATGCAGCAGCAAGCACTCCCTCCGGCTGTATTGTTGCAGCTTATCTAATTCCTCTTCCTGGTGAGTCAATTGGGATTGAATAGTTTCCATGTCTTCCCGGAAGACGACCAGCTCGCCTCTGATGTCCTGCAATTCCCTCCGTAACTCCTCAAGTCCAGAAGGGGCATCAGCCACCCTTGCCCCGGGATCCAACTGCGCCTCGCTGCAAAGAGCCGCTTCCACCTTGTCCTCCACGGTCTTGAGTTTCGCCTCCAGCGCGCTGAATCGTTGGCCGAGGTTCTTGTTCGCCATGGCTCTTGTGGTAGCACTGTCTCCGCGTCGCTATTCACTCACAAGCACGAGAATTGAGAACTGAGAACTTTTTTGTAAAAAGTGGAATTTTAGTACGTTGTGGGATATGGAGCGAAATCTATAGTACTACAAGCCACGGGTTGACTACTTATACGTGCCGTAAGAACATTTGGTGGCGTGATAATGCTCTATGTTAATAAAAAGCGAACGTTATTTTCGGAGCCGACTTTACACGCGTCTAGTACTATCCGCCATTACCTTGCTTCCGGGGGACCTGAAACCACGGGCTTTCAACCATTGCAGCGGGGGCGAGGGGACAAGGGAGGTAGAGGCAGAAATCTTCCCTTTTCCTTCGGAAACCCGTTTCTACCTGGAACTGCTAAGGTGGAAGAAGAGCGAGCTAGGCCAATTTTGTCCGCGGATCACACCGAGGGACGAGAAGTGCGTGAAAAAGAGAGTGTTGCATATGAACTGTGGCTTTAACAAGACAATAAATATTGTGGTTTTAAAATAATTAGAGATGTGAGATTGATTAATCTATCTCTGCTAGACTAGCTACTCCTCAGTGCACGTCACTGTTCGAGAACTGTCTGCATTCCCAGCACACAGAATGAATCTCGTATTGTCGAATGGATTGTGTATCCCGTGCATGTGTAACAGTTTCGCAAAAGCACTTCTGGTACACAGATGGTTTGATGCCTGATGAGAAGAAATGGACAAACACACATACTAAGATGGTTCCGGCACACAATGTCAATGCATGAAAACAGAGGAGTTGAGTGGTAGAAAATGTTCCGATTTCACGTTTTCACAGCCTTAAGCAGTGGCGATGATTTAGAGGATAGTTGTTCCCCATTTTTGTTTTGCCTCCACTCTATCACACTATAGCCTACCAAGAGAAAAGAAACTTTCCTTGCACCCCCCCCCCCCCAATTTTGGAACCCAACCTTAAACATACAATTGTGAGGTTCAATCTATGCCCCTTTACAAAATGGTGTTCAGCCCCCCCGAAAGGAATTCCTGGATACGTGCCTGGGAGCAGTGAAACGAAAAAGTTTGGGAACCACTGGCGATGTCGCTAAGTAGCCGCTCGTCCAACTTTTGCATGTAGTTCTCCTTTTCGTCAAAAGATGTCACACGCAGTCAAATACACTTCTCTTTGGTGCTCAGCCTGTTGACAGTTTCGCGAACTTCAACCATTCAGTTCAATCTTGTAGGCTTGCTTGTATAAGAGTACATACTTGACTGACATGCGACTGCCACAACCGGCCACAACATTCACATGGGGAAATTCCCGTGCTATCGTTGGTAGATTTACATACAGCGTGAAAACGATGTAAGTATATTCGTTTGAAGTATATACAGGCATTATATTTTTCTGCATAAGGAATGAAAGAAACCGTATTAAAGAACTAATGTGTCATTAGTCGCAGAAACTTAAGAACGTGAGTGTGTCCTGTGGTGAGTATCTTTTGATGTATGTTGAGAAACTTGCAACTTTACATTTCACCATGCAACTGAGATTGAAACAGTTAGAGGTCATAAGAACCGCAATCATGCTGTCATTCAAATGAACTGTTTTCTAAATGCTGCTGTTGTCACAACAGGTGAGGTACCAGTGTGTTGGTCAGGGTTTCATGATAATGTTATATCAATATATTTCGGGCATCGACACCATCATGTATCTTTGTTCTATAGGAACTAGATATATCACCGAACAATCGAGGCATAAACAAATTAGGAACAAAATTTTATTAATTTTACGGATGTGGGTGATCCCCCATATACCCGCGAGAAATTGGAAAATATTGTATGGTTCATGAAGATTACGTTTCATGCGAATATATTTGTAGATTACCTTTCATGCGAATATATTTGTGTTCTGAAAGTATGTTGCACTTGGTTTTGCCAAATATTTGCAACTGTCACTTCTCTAGATTATCTTTTCCGAGAACAGGCCATGGTCCAAGTGAGTACCTGATATTTACTTTTGTTCATTGTGATGATAACCTGCTGTTAACAGATAAGATTCAAATAAAGAATAATTTGCAAGTGACTGAATATTGTAAAAGTGACTTCCCATTTTTATCTTTAAAAGTGATCTTTCCCATTGTTATCTTTCCATAGATTGAACTGTTTGTAGCAGAAAATGATGTTGGGGATTCTGTGAATGGATGAATGAGATATACTGTAGTTGATGGTTCATTATACTTCCAACCATGGCAGCAAAAAATACCAGGGTAAGTTTGAACCTACCTGTTTGGAAATTTTACTAGAGTTCCTAGATATCCTGTTCAGTAGCGAAGCGTAGTCTTACGAAGGAGGCAAGCAATGTTTCAGTACAACAAAACATGTAGTACATTGGCATGCCAAGAGGGGGATTAAAGGTTTATAGCCTCATTGGCCCGGTCGCTGGATTTGTCAAAATATCATAATAAAATGACGGTTCTAAAAATAAACCATATGATCCTCAAACGTCACATTTACTTTCGAAATTCCGGGTAACGTTATTCGTATGGTAGTAAACGTCTTACATATGCGAACTTTCCGCATACGACTAAAGGGGTACGTAATTTCTTATTTATTTACTAGTACTTTTATTTGTTCATTATTTTTTAATGTGGGCAAACGGTGACCAAACGGATTTAGGTAAAATAACTCATTTATTTAATTTACACTGCGTGATTGTAATTTAGGATTTGTGGGCACCCTAAAAATGGCATTCGGAGTCAAGCATTAAAATAAAAAGTTAAACACAAACTTTAAAAATTTCATTTCAAACCAAAGAAACACATGCATAGACGATGTACTCACCACAATAAATTCCAAATTCCTTTACGTATATAGGAAATTTCCCGCTATCGAACAATTCAACAAATCTTAGGTCCTCAAGGTTCTCAAAACGTGAAGACACTCCCACGCTCTTTCCACAACTGGAAAGCATCCACGCAAGATCACTTTGGAAATCTCTGAAACGACCGAAAGTGATACCAACCTATTTCCTTAATTTTATTCATCATGGGAAGGAAAGATATATCAGTATGGAGATAGAAATTAAGCGATGGAATCAGAATCATTACAGCAGAAAGAGTATATACATAATATTTAAGTAATAAAGTGAAATACAGAGGCGGGTCCGGGGCCGGGGGAGGGTTGGCCCCCCCTTTGGCCCAGTATTCCTATGGAAAGGAAAGTCAAAGGCAGGAAAAGATGACAAAATGAGGAGACTACTACAAAAAATCCTGGGAGCACCACTTGTCTCATAATAATAAAACTTAAAACATGTTCTTGTGTTCATAATATGTACAATGTATACGATTTAATTGTGCTGTGTAAATATCAGTAGAGAGTTCTCTTTAGATAGCTTTATTTTCACCCCAAGTTTTATTCAAAAGCAGTCAATTTATTGAATGTGGTTGTAAAATTTGTGAAACAGCTCACTTGAATTACTGTGTAAATAATTTGGCAGTTGCAAACACTGGTGCGGTCAACACTTTTGATGTAATTTGAGCTGGACCGAGCTGGACACAGGGTGCAGACCAAGGTCCGTCGAATCTTCCCTCCCTCCCTGGGGAAATTCTTCACGGGGGTGCAGATATTTCACTTACTGGAAACACAAACCCCCGCCCTTTACCATCTCGCCCGAACTCCCAATATCCATTTTTTTTACGCGTTTTACAATTCGCGAAATCTAAAATAAATTGTAATATAAAATGATATATATATATATATATATGGAATTTAGAACAATGATAATAACTTATTTTAGTTATTTTATGACTAAGAATTATTTTTATATTCGCGATCTTGTTTACGTGTTCATGAAGACAAATATTCTTTACTCGTAGTTTTTGGTGGCAATATATCCTTCTGCTTTCGGTTGAGCTCGGCTATTTTCGGGAATAACGCAAGCTCAGCAAGCAGAGCTTTTGGTGTAAGCGTTGTGAACGGGTTCCACTCGAATTTCATGCTTCGCCATGTGACTCCTTCGGGTGCGTTATTTTCCCGCAGAGCAGCCGCAAGCATTGAGGCTGGTGCTTGCTACAGAGCTGCTGAGGGAGTTTGCGGCCGTAATTTTTCGCGAAATCGAGTGTGATGGAAACGAAATAAGGCTAAAACATTAAGTACATTAAATGATATTCGAATAATGCAAGCAGTGCTTGCATTGCTTGTACTATATCTTCGCCTCTGATCCTGTTTGTACAAGATTGTCCAGTATTCCACAATCAGTTTTCATTGTCATTTGGGAAGGGCCAATTTTGTAAGGAAAAATATATTTCTAAAAAGAAATAATAATAATAATTTCTTTATTTAGCGGGCGAGTTCAGCCGTAGGCTGCTCTACCACCTAACCCTTGTCATGAGCTACATAAGAAATATAAGTATATATAATATAATATGATAATATATGAGTACAGATGGAAAGCTTGATTACACTAAAGAGAAATAAAAAAATCACATTACCTACAATTACGAATATTCTCATTTCAGTAATAATAGTCATAGGATTATATAAATGTGAAAGAACAAGAAAATATTAAAAAAGAAAAAAAGGTGAAATTTTCGTATCCCCAAAACGTATTTCTTCAATTTTACAGGAGAAAGTACTTACCGAAATGGGTTTATTTATACTTTAGGAAGGTCTTGGAAGTTTGTTTTCACCTCGTTGAAATTTTTTTGCCTGTAAATCATGTAATTTTCGACATTAATGTCACTCCAATGCACAAAAGCTGTTCCCTTGATGTCCGTCGACTACGTGAACCAAATATTTGTGAGCGTTTCATGACGTAACAACTGGTCAGTGTTTCCAAATACGCGGTTTTGTAACTGTGTAACAGTTCTAGAACGTAAATAAACGTGAGTTACTGTTCATCATTTCTGATTACGAACTTGCGACAACATGACGTGCACAGGATCAGTGGCGTGCTCAATGTGAGGTTGATGGGGGCTATAACCCCCCCTTTCGCCCAGTATCTCTAAGGCTATTTATGAATGGTTCGTGGGCTATTTATGTATGGTTCGTGGGCTATTTATGTATGGTTCGTGGGGCTATCCGTGAATGGTTCGTGGTGAATGGTTCATGGGGCTATCCGTGAATGGTTCGTGGGGCTATCCATGAATGGTTCGTGGGACTATCCGTGAATCGTTCGTGGGGCTAGCGCCAATGGTTCGTGGGGCTATCCGAGAATGGTGTGTGGGGCTACGAATATTTTCTTCAAAACCAATTTTTAACTATTGAAACCTTTGCGTGGCCCTACTAACCTATCCATGCGCCAATGGTTCGTGGGGCTAGCGCCAATGGTTTGTGGGGCTAGCGCCAATGGTTCGTGGGGCTATCTTTTTCACTATTGAAACCTTTGCGTGGCCCTACTAACCTATCCACGCGCCAGTGGTTTGTGGGGCTAGCGCCAATGGTTCGTGGGGCTAGTGCCAATGGTTCGTGGGGCTATATTTTTAACTATTGAAACCTTTGCGTGGCCCTACTAACCTATCCACGCGCCAATGGTTCGTGGGGCTAGCGCCAATGGTTCGTGGGGCTATCTTTTTCACTATTGAAACCTTTGCGTGGCCCTACTAACCTATCCACGCGCCAGTGGTTTGTGGGGCTAGCGCCAATGGTTCGTGGGGCTAGCGCCAATGGTTCGTGGGGCTATATTTTTAACTATTGAAACCTTTGCATGGCCCTACTAACCTATCCACGTGCCAATGGTTCGTGGGGCTATCTTTTTCACTATTGAAACCTTTGCGTGGCCCTACTAACCTATCCACGTGCCAGTGGTTTGTGGGGCTAGCGCCAATGGTTCGTGGGGCTAGCGCCAATGGTTCGTGGGGCTATATTTTTAACTATTGAAACCTTTGCGGGGCCCTACTAACCTATCCACGCGCCAATGGTTCGTGGGGCTATATTTTTAACTATTGAAACCTTTGCGTGGCCCTACTAACCTATCCACGCGCCAATGGTTCGTGGGGCTAGCGCCAATGGTTTGTGGGGCTATCTTTTTCACTATTGAAACCTTTGCGTGGCCCTACTAACCTATCCACGCGCCAATGGTTCGTGGGGCTAGCGCCAATGGTTCGTGGGGCTATCTTTTTCACTATTGAAACCTTTGCGTGGCCCTACTAACCTATCCACGCGCCAATGGTTTCAGTTGCTTTGTTTTATTTCAATCACTTATCGCACAACACTCTTGCTACCTTGCGTTCTGACGTCAGCGGACTGAAGTTTATTTTTAGGCTAAAGGCCTATGTTGTTATCCATATCATTAAAATTTCAGTAACCACCAAACGTCTCTAATTCCCTTATTTTCGTATTTTCCACATTCATACTTACGTATTCTCCATACTAGTACCTAGATATTTTGCTATGAAGAAGGTCGCAGCACTGCATAACCACTGATCATGGACTACGCTAGTCAAGATTTCTCCGCCATATCGCGTGTAACGCAAGCAAAAGCGAAGAAAATAAAAATACTCCATATTTCGAAAATTGAGATTATTTGCCTGCAAAAAACGAAACGCGAAATAGAAGAATACTTACGAATGCAGAATATGTAAGTATCAATGTGAAAAATACGAAAATAAGGGAATTAGAGACGTTTGGTGGTTACCGAAATTTTAATGAAAAAAAATACAAATGTGAAAAGAAAAAAATATAAATGTAAATGTTAACATAAGGTTGCATTTAAGTAAATAATAATAATTTGAAGATAATAAAATTCCAATAGTTACAGTTATAGAATATGAGTGTTTTGTCGTTTGTTGAGTGCCAGTTCATTTCTAGTATGTGCTACTGTTCTGCTGCTGTTCCTGTAGAAGCATTTCTTTCAATTTAATTTTGAAACTCTTATTGAGTTTTATGGATTTAACATTTGTTGGTAGTGCATTCCATGCTTTCGGGGCAGATATAGAAAAGGATGAGGTATATAGCGTAGTCGAATGGTGAGGAATGTCAAGTTCGTTGTGACGACGTGTCCCGTGTCTGTGAATTGTGTTGCGATTACATAATTTTTCAAATAAGTACGCGGGTTTACGTTCAGTTTGCAGATCATGAATGAAAGATAGATAGTGTAGTAGCCTCCTGTTGGCCATTGTTAAAATATTATGTCTGTTTAAGATGGGAAGGATGTGATCGCGTTTATCCAGGCCAAAAGTATATCTGATGCATGCATTTTGTGCGATTTGAATTTTTCTGGTGAGTTTTTTCGCAAGTTTGGAGCCATACACAGTGTCACAATAATCAAATAGTGGAAAAATTAAAGATTGAACTAGTCTAAGTTTACATTCTGCAGGTAGTTGATCTTGGAAACGGTAGAGGTTTCTCAGAATAAAATATGCTTTTTTACATTGTGCATTGATGTGGTCAGTCCAGTCCAATGTATCGTTAACAATCAAGCCAAGATTTTTTGCTGAATTTTTACATGGAATGGTATCATTATTAATTTTAAGTTCAATTGGCTCAACAATAGAATTTATTTGCGATTGTTTCATTCCAATTAGCATATAAAGTGATTTTTCAGGGTTTATCTTAAGTCCGTTTGATGTACACCATGTGTAAATATTATTTAAATCGGTGTTGAGTGAGGAAATACTACTTTCTAGCGCTGTACGTCTAGTCGAAAAATACAGTTGTGTATCATCTGCATAGAAATGTGGTGTGAAAAATTTTATAACTTTATTTAAGTCTGCCGTGTAGAGGGTGAAAAGGAGAGGCCCTAAAATTGATCCCTGCGGAACCCCTGCTTTTAAAACTACAGCTTCGGAGATCTGCGAGGGTGAATTTTGAAGTAATGTTCTCTGTTTTCTATTAAGTAAATAAGATTCAAACCACCTTACGGCTACAGAGTCACATTTATAGTATTTGAGTTTAGATATTAACAAATCGTGTTGGACCGTGTTGAAAGCTTTACTAAAATCCAGTAATACGAGAAGTGTGGAGCAACGGTTGTCAATTTCGCAAAGAATATCGTCTGTAACTTTTGTTAAAGCTGTTGCTGTGCTATACCGTGCACGGAACCCAGACTGAACTGTAGGTAACAAGTTGTTCGCGTCAACATAACATATTAGTTGCGAAAATACAATTTTTTCTAGTACTTTAGAGAGTACTGGCAATAGGCTTATGGGCCTTAAGTATCGAAAGAACTGATCTCTTTTTTCTTTTGAAGAGGCAAGACTCGCGCTTCTTTCCATGTTTCTGGAAACACGCCTTTAGACAAAGAATAATTGATTATGTGAGTTAATGGAGTCAGTACATATGGTAGTGCAATCTTTAACATCTTAGTGTTTATGCCGTCTGCTCCAACACTGTTTGATTTAATTTTATGCACTGCTTTGTGCACATCAATTTCGGTTACTGTGTTAAAACAAAATAATTTATTTTCATATGTAAAGCTACGGCTTTCAAAGTACTCAATTTGTTGGGTTTTTAGTTGAGTGGGAATACTAAGCCAAGCGTCAGGTCAACCTTGCAGCAGGTTTTAGCATATGTAGATCCAAACGTGCGCGCAAGAATATAGTTCCACTGAGACGGGTTCTATTCCGACACAACTGCATACTTGCAAGAAAACAGTTATTTAATTTGTAATATACAGACAAAAAAATACATTGATTAGCAGGTATGGACTTAATTGGTTGCAATCACTGTGCAGACGAACTTAGAACCGCAGATTCGCCAACTCGAATCTGTAATGCGTTGAAGAGACATTGAAACTTTAGAGCGAGTCGAGCGAGACTGAATGCGTTGCAGAGCGCGTGAAATCGCTGATACCAGTGTTGCACCTCCCACTATTTTAACCCTATGTTTATTGTAGAGCGGCGAGAATGGCTGAATCTCCTGTTCAGCGCGCGGTTTTACCCGAATGTTATTTTGGGCTTCATCCGAAAGGAAATGTTCTTCAAAGTCAAGCAAGTTGTTTTAAATGCATAATCCTCCTTGCGGCAACAAGATCAAAGTAAAACAGGGCGTGAGGTGATTTGCCGTCAATGTGCACACGAATTGTATCACGGGTGTTGAATGATTTGCGGTTTGAGTTTAGCAAGAGGAAACGATTGTTTGTTGTTTGACGACAAAAGAATCTCCGCGGTATTAAAATATATCGCAGTGAGAAGAAACATGTTTATTATTTGGACGAGACGTCCTTCAACTCGGTGAGTGGGGGAAGGGGGAATAAACCATGGAAGGATACCACCATGCAAAACCACCGCCAGGGCTGAAGAAACCGACGATGATGGGAAGGGGGAGGCTTATTGTTTCACCCACTGGCGGCAATGAAAGCTTTGTTGAAGGCGCATATTTACTGTTCCGCGCAAAGAAAGGGAAGGGTGATTATCAGCAACAAATAGACAGACCAAGATTTGAATCCTGGTTTAGTGAAGTGATTCATAAATTGAAACCAGAGTAATAGCGACAGACAATGCACCTGATTGTATATATCACCAATAACAAATCATGCTTTTTTGGTGGTACAACTTGAAGTGCGTGTGTCTTACAGTAACGGATGTATTGCGAACGAAGCAACCAAGTTTTTCATAAATCTATTTCTTTCTAAACCAAAAACAATAATTTGTCATTAAATTCAAGAGGGGCCTATCGTTGTTTACTTTTATCTTTGTTTATTTTTATTTTTGCGTGCTCGAAATATACACACATGCTCTCATGTTTAGAAGTTGTTTCGCTCTTATATTAATGACACATTTATTAAATAATATATGCGCAGAAAGTACTTTTAAAATGTTATGTTTCAGGAGACAAAGAGAAGCAAAAATACAATCCACTTGACATGCATGCGGGTTTTGATGTGTTGTGCGGTTGGCAATACTGTAGATTTTCTCAGTGTCTCCGATGTAAGCAGCTCGGCGGTTGAGGAAAGACTGGCACGGAAGATTCTGAGCTCAGTTCTCGCGCGGATTGATACATAAAACCTGCTGCAAGGTTAACCTGACGCTTGGCTTAGATAGATTGCTAATTTGCCCAAAATGATTATTGAGAGCATCGAGCTCGTGTGCTGTGTTCACAAGTGAGGATAAGTTAGCATTGACATTTTTATTATCCAGCACGCCCCACTGTTTTAGTTCACGCCACGTTTCCTTCTTATTTAATTGAATAGCGCCAAATTTAAAAGAGAAGTATGACTTATTTTCCTCTCGGATAATGGTAGTCGTAAAATTTCGGAGTTCTTTGTAGTGGTTCCAATCGGCAACGTTGTTCGTCCGTTTGAATTTCCTCAGAGCGTTGTCTCGAATACGCATTAATAACTTGACATTAGGAGTTGTCCACGGAACGCGCTTCCTCTTAACTCGGGCGGTTTTCATAGGTGCATGGCAATCAAATATTCGTACGATATTGGAGCTAAAAGAGTCTACTTTTTCGTCAACGGTACCAAGTGATTGCAGTGTTTCCCACTGAACGTTTGTTATGTCTTCGGCAAAATTGTCTATATCGAAAGAGGAGAAGCTTCTGGTTCCTCTTTGTTCTAGCTGATAGAACAAATTTGTTCTCGTGTAGCATGTGCTTGCAGCCTGGTCTTTACAAAGAAAAACTAGTAACCCTACTGTCGGTAGTTTCAGAGATATAGTTTTTTTTTCTTTCTTATGAATGACATTTTCTCTATTTTTCTGGCTAGCTTTTGCAATTACAGTGTATAACATGTACGGTAACGACTAGATATAGCGGAAACACATTTCTTGAAATTTACAGGAGAAAAGACGAGAAAGTACTTACGGAATTTAGTTCTTGTGGACTTTCTGAAGCTGGGAAAAGTGTTTTTTCGAATTGTGCAAGTTATTCGTCCTGTAAATAAAGTATTTTTCGACATTCATGTATCTCCGTTGCACGATAGCTCATGCAACTATTACCGTCTACTACGTGAATCAAATGTTCCGTGCGTTCGATTACGTAACCCCCTGTCAGTGTAGCAACCACGCGGTAGTTTTACAAGATGACGTGTGAGCGGGATTTTTTTTCCAATTTAATTTTTTGTTTGCCTAACCTAACTGAACCTAACCTTCCGTGAATGGTTTGTGGATTAAAAACAATCATTTTTCGGTTAATAAGTGTTAGTGTAACACCACGCAGTAGTTTTACAAGATGACGTGTGAGCATTTTTTTTTTTTTCAATTTTCTGTTTGCCTAACCTAACTGAACCTAACCTAACCTTCCGTGAATGGTTTGTGGATCAATTTTTGCTTAAAAACCTTTTGTGAATAGTTTGTGTGGCATTTATCGGTTCATAAGTTTGGAAACACTGCATATCAGCTGAAGATAGACAACGTGAGTCAAAATTTGGCCGCCAATTAGCAGCGACCAAGAAATACTTATAATGTTAAAAATAACGCTTTTTTCATTGAAAAAAAAGTAATCCCAAGTTGAAAAATGTTCCGCTATGCATATGAGGTAAGTAGAAATTAATTTTATTTCAAAATAAACGAGTTAAATGTATTTCCGCTATATCTAACTAGTACCACATGTACAGCATGAAACGCACATCGTGTTACACCATCTATGCAAGTTCACAGTCTTTACATTTGAAAAAAACTAAAATATTATTCCATACGTCTACAGTAAACATTGTAAAGTATGTATTTAAGCAGCGCCATTGTTTTGTACCTATTAACGGTTTATACGAAACTTTATTCCTCTTGGTTGAATAGTTATCAGCGTTTAAACATGTGAAGTGATACATTGTTTATATGTCACGCTGCCGCAATTACATATGCACTCGTGACCTAGAGGTTGCTTCTGATTGGTTATGCTACAGATATAGGATTGATCCTATCCTTGAGAAATGTCATAAAAGTTCTTACTTTACACGGTAGCATTTTGGTCATGGCAAAAATGCTTTCATCTAAAGCAGGTCTAAACAATCAACATGCATTTCTTTGTACAGTGCTGCTTGATATCGGTGGCATAGCATGACATATTTACGTAGTCAACGCAACCTGCCAAAAGTTAGGGTCAATCTTTTGACATCGGGGGTGGGGGGGGGGGGTTATTTATCCATGGTAAACACCAATGTCATTGCCTATTCATTGCAAAATATCACTGCAGTAACCACATGTACATCTTACGACTACAGAAGACAATTTATGCTATTCCATACCTACGGTGAACAGACGTCCTGATTTTCGCAGAACAGTCCTTTTTTTGAAGGCCAAATATCTCCTATTTTTCAATACTGCCCTGCAAAAGATCAAGACGATTTGTTTACATCTGTGAAACTATTTCTTTGCACTCGCTCGCGACCTTATTCTTATGGTGTGAAGCTTATAAATTGCTTACAAGCAGATATTGCGTGCAATCTGCACATCATGTGATATGCAAGGTACCGAGTGATGACTAAATATATATGCAGGGATGCTTTGAAAATTGAAAATAGCCCAATTCTGGGGATTTTCATGCTTGATGCATTGATGAGATGATTACTACGACTGCGACAAGAGACAAATATATTCTCAGTATTGATTAATATTTTAACATTATTTCACAATGTATTAATGTTTTATGGTAAGGAATTATGGGATAAAAAAAAACTGGGGCTGAGCTGATACAGTTACTTGTATAATTCCAGTTTAATATAACAAAGGCTAGTTACTGAGTCACAAAACTCATCACATCACATTCTATTAATGATATTAAATACTCCAAAATTATTCTCTTATAGTATTATATCACTTAAAATGTCCTGTGGCATTTTATGTTAACTTCTTTCTATCCCCAGACGATGCAAAAGAAGAAGAAGAATAAGTAGTAGTAGTAGTTTTTTGAAATGTTGCAAGCATGGTTTAAAGTGTTGCAGATACACCGAGAAAATCGGTGAATTGTTTTTAAGGGGGGAGAAAGTTACAGTGTGTAAAATAAAATTTATGTAGTGCATATAGCGTACTGCTTGCACCAGGAATGCAAATTAAATGCAAATGTAAACAACATTATTTTCATTTGGATTAACATGGAGAGAGGAAAACTACGTAGAAATATACACAAACCCAGATATATATTGAACGTTCATTTGGCAGCTCTGTATATGCCCTGCTGTCCATTATTCTCTTGTCATTTGCAATAAAAACAAGTCACTCCAGTGTCGGTATCAGCCAGCAGTTACACAGAAGGGTAGAGCACAAGAAGAAAATCCACAACCCTCCCTCCCACAGCGACATTCATCCCTTTCTCAGGAAGTCCAGAATGGGCCTAGCATTATATACTGCTGGACAAAGAAAACCGGACACCTTAATATTTGACATCTGAATTGCAATGACAGCTTGCAGGTATATTACAGAATGTTTGGCAGATCATGTAGTACCATATGCACCATTCATAGGTCCGAACTTTGTTTATTCATTCGTACTTAATTCAGTTTCTGTGTCATTTAGTTAGCCTTTGAATCAGAGCTTTTATTGACCCATTGCGTTATCACAAAAAATGCAAGTGTGCGGTTTATTTTGTCTAGCAGTGTAGTAATCTTGATTTGAAAAGGTCACGTTCTTAACCCACAAGTTTGCGAGTAAGAATTGGCAATAAATGGTTTCTTTTATTTCCATATAGCGTTGATAAACCTGGAAGAAAATTCTTTGGAGACCCCACTACTTAAATTGAGCAATACAAAAAGCAATAATTTTTATTTTCTTTCTCTTCGTGTTTGAAATTGAAATGTAAACATCTCAATTGTCACGTTTAAAGGTTAGCACCAATTGTTACGAGAAAGAGAAGAAATCGTTGAGACTTTTGCATGGGACTTACTCAATACTTCGAAATCTCAAGCCATGTTCAGTGATGCTTATCGTCGTTGCCTTGTAATCAAGGGGTCCCAGGTTCGATACCCGGTGGAGGCACGTACTAGTTCGGATCCCACTTTAAACTATTAAGTCCAGTCCCGATTAGCCTTACTGTGCATAAAGTGGACTTAAAACACCAAATCAGTGAAGCTTGTGCAATAGTTGTGATAATGAAAAACAGATTTCATATCATTCAATATGTGTTTATCCTCTTAAAAGCAAGAGCATTGCATGCTTTACAATGCTGGAAAGCAAATGACAGACACTCTGAAGAAGTTCAATCTTGATCTCAGAGAAACCTACCATGGTTGGTTGTAAACATGGGGGTTGAAGAAAGCTTCTGAGGAAGTAGCAATCAGCAGACCTTGCCGCAGGGGTGTCTTCAGAGATTAGCCGAATGGTAGAGATTCGCAAAATTCTAATCTCAGCTGGTACGGCTGACACAATTACACTCAACAGGAAAGGTAGTGTGACTGTTGGGCACAGGTGTAGAATTGGGCTAAACTTTGGGAATCTCTTGTCTATTTCTAGCTGTTTCATGGTGTCACGACTAATTTTACACAAATATGTGAATATGCAGACTTATTTTCACAGACGTCCACAGGGGGGCAGGAGGGGATGGTTGCCCCCCGTAATACTCTCACTTAGAAATTTAGTGTAGAGGAATCTTATCACAGTTATTAAATGGTATTATGCTTCTTTAAAAATTAAGTATTTTTAAGCCGATAAAAACTTCCAAGCTACTATGGAGTGGGAGGAAAGTGCAATATTTCCTATGAAATTAAACTATCCAACTTCGGTTTCTAGTAAATTTCTCTTAATTAACACTCCCACTCACTTTATTCGTTAGTTGTGTTACCTCTGTGTTTACAAATTAAATTATCCATACATTGGAAATTACGATTGGGTGACAAAAGTGGGGAGAGGCTCAAAGACAGTTTACTTTTTCTTTGTAGACAAGACTTAGCATTAGGAAGCCATAATTTGGAGAGAAAAAATGGAAAGGGGGGGGGGATGCGTAAAGCTCCCGTAATTGCCATCACTGTTGGAAATGAAGAAATTATGCATAGTTGTTTTGAATCTGCTCTACGAAACCATGTTTAGTATGGGTGGAATGGGATTTTGTCCATATTACTGTTAATAGAAAGTATGTGAAATAGTCTCTGAACCACAGAAAGGGGAAATGAAGCAGGGGGCAAAAGCAGTGGTGCTACAGAAGTTTGAATTTTTCTAATAGTCATTTTCGGAGGTCCGGACACACATTAATTACTCCCTTGTTCCATACCCATTAATACAATAAAACAGTGAGATGAAATGAGGTTTTCCTTTGTCCGATTGAACTTTCATCAAGGCCCTTGCCCCCCCCCCCCACTCCTAATGAGAGGGTCTTCACACGCCTATGCTAATTTTACTTCTTCTCTAAAATATTTAAAATGCAATATCTTTATTATTTTGCTTTGTCATCTCCCGAACTTGGCCCATGTAGTGGAAGGAACCACACTGCTTTTCAGAGATATTCTTATCCCCTCAACTCCAGTGCACAGTGCATTAGCTTTCCAAGCTGATGTTTCCAAGTTCCCCTTCAGTAAAGGCAAAGCAGAACACTACAATAGAGCTAACTCTGATTGTTGATACATCAATGTACACGGACAGTAACAAAAGAGCAGTTCTGCAATGCTTACGTTGAAGAATTTCCAGTTGATATTGTCATGCGTTGACCAACATGTTGTTGTGAACATATCCTGTGCAACGGGCACCTCTTTTCCTCCATCCCTTGAATATCAGTATTTGCTTTCACAAGGGTGGGTTTGGCATGTTGAAGAAGGGGTTGTATTCTCTTCTGTGCAGTTTGCTAAGGTGTTGTTATAATGCCACAACATATTGTAAGTACACTTCAGAAACAAATTATTTTTATGTATGATTCTTACGTGAAAACAAACGCCTGCAGGAGTGTGAGGAGGTGATTTTCAAGCAAACTTTCTAAAAAAAAAAAAAAATTAAAGATATGTGGCAGTACAAGGACAACATTTTCTTTTAGTAGTCATTCCTCAATTTGCAATTTTTTCCCGCCTTTGACGTTCTATTATTTTAGGAATACTGAGCCCTAAAGGAAGGGGATTTGACCCCCATCAACCCCCCCTTGGGCACGCCACTGATTACTACCCCAAGTGTGTATGTCACTGCACATCACTGTCCACATGCATGGTGCCACATGGAAATTACACAGTCAGTCTTGATCAATTTCAAGTGCCCAAAATGAATAATAATAAGACATTGAAAGAAAGAAAGAAAGCCTTCAAATTATTTAATATTCTTACCCTGAAACTCTTCTTTCAGTGACCTGTGCAGAGAGTTAGTAAGTATGAACAATATGTACTTTTCAATTTTCTGGTTATTGTGTATTATAATGAAACTTTTGTTAAATGTGAAAATACAAATTAAAATGATTATAGTTTTTCTTGTATGTACGCATTGCTTGCATGATAGAATTATTTTCCTGTAGTTTACTGTTATTACAAGCATAAGAAAACAGTTTTTTCTTTGTGACGTTTCAGGAGAACACACGCTCCTTTCATCAGACATTTATTTTCATTTTGACTAAAGATACAGTTATAACAATGGTTAGTAATTTTTAAACAAAAAGAATCTGTTATATAATGGATGTTGTCAATGTTACATTGTTGTAATATAGCAACTTAACTGTGAAAAAAGCAGTCTATTTTATTTTTATTTTAGAATTTTATAAATTATGAATCCCAAATATCATCAGGTAATTCAAATTCATCATTGTTTTCACAAAGTCTCTTGATGTTTTCTGTTACATTAAATTTTAAAGATGGTGGCTTACTCCATTTGTGAAAAAGAAAACTCCACACTGGATCTATGTTACCATTTTCATTATTTAATTTATTCCAGTGTTCTTCTGCAATGAACGAGGCTTCCCAGACATTCAACTCTGTGTTTCCCGTTAATCTCTTTAAAACCCTTCTCTTTTTAATCAAATGCTTCTCTTCGATGATATGAGTTGACAAACCTGTTCTTGGGTTTAGATTTATAATGTCCAAATCATGTTCGTGCCATCTTATTGCCATTTTCCTTGCTGTTTGTCCCACATAATCTTTTGAACATGAACAACTTATATTATATATTCCTGTGGTTTCCACATCTGGTAGCGAGTTTCTCATTTTGAATTCATTAAATGTACATTCCAAACTTCTTGGTGCTTTAAAAACAATTTTGAAATTAAAACTTTTAAAAATTTTTGCAATTTTATGTGAGAATCCCTTGTGGAATGGAATGCACACAAATTTCTTTTCAACAGATTTTTCATCTTTGTCTGTATTTCTCTTTTCCTTTAGTTTTCTTGCAACTTGTTTTTTGATTTGGTTTATTCTGTTAGTGTGAAAGCCATTTTCTTTTGCTATATTAAAGAGCCTTTCTTCTTCATTTTTGATATCCTCATTATTAGAACATAGTCTTTGTGCTCTCAGGAAAAAATTTAAAAATATGTTATCCATTGTTATACGCGAATGTTCTGATTTGGCATGGATGTATTTTTCCCCCGCTAATTTTTTTCTATGGACTGATGTTTGAATTGTTGAGTCAGTTGTCTTAATTTGCAGATCAAGGAAAGAAATTACATTGTTATTCATGGGTTCGCAAGTGAATTTTATGCGACGATGTGATTCATTTAACGATTTAAATACGTCCATGATGGTGTTCTCATTTTTAGCAATAATTAGCACATCATCTACATATCTGATGTAGAGTTTGATATCCGCACCTATCGCATTAACAATTGGAGATTCTATGTAATGAAGGAAAATGCTGGAGATGATTCCGGATACTGGGTTTCCCATTGATAGACCATTATTTTGCTGATAGATTTTGCCATCAAATATAAAGTAATTGTAATTTGCACATACAGTAAACCATCGAACCATTTCCCATGATTCTACTGGGTTAACCTTCATCTCAATAAGCCATCTGTGTAATGCATCTGTGGCACCTTCTATTGGGACACTAGGATATAAATTTTCAACATCAAAACTTGCAATACGATACTCACTATTCCAAACAATAAATGTCTGATGAAAGGAGCGTGTGTTCTCCTGAAACGTCACAAAGAAAAAACTGTTTTCTTATGCTTGTAATAACAGTAAACTACAGGAAAATAAAATGATTATAATTGAAAGTTTGTTTTGTATCCACAATTTGAACATTATGCCATAAAAGTGTGAAAGTATCATAAAAAAGGAATCCAGGAGACAGGTCACTGGCAAGTTTGTGCATAATATTTCATCTTCCCAACAATTGTGACTCCATTTGAAGATCAAAAATTATCTTTGAAATGAGGACACAACTTCTTGTAAGGAATTAGCCCATCTGCTTACCATTTAAATGCCCATGCTGTGTGTGTGAATTATGATTTAAATCTGAAGAGTGACATTTTAGTTTGCAGTATGCATTTCAAAATTCAATATCTTTTGACACTAGAAGTCAGATCTGCATTAGACTTTCACCAATTACAGATAATGGTGTCTATTTAACACAAATATATGAACTTTATAGATATGAAAACAAGAAATTTACCTAACATGTATGCTTTGTATGGTACACCTTGAAGCACTCTGGCATATGGAGTGCCACCTTGCATTTTTCGCATTCCCACCTGCTGCTGGATTTCTTGTTGTGAGCAGAACACACCTTGCACTGTCTTGTTGGTTTTTACTGGATTTGGGGGGACCTGTCTTGGAAAATGTCCCCAGTTGGCACGTTGCAGTCTCAAGGGCATCCTCTTCTCACATACTCTGGTAACACAAGTTCATTAAGCAATTGCTCCACTACCAACAATCTAAACTCGTTGAATTTGAGTTGTTTTACTGTAGGCTTTACCTTCTTGTACATCACATATGAATTGAAGAAAGCTAGATCCAACAAATAAAAAAATATATTTTTATATGCTTTGAGATACTGACGCATGATGGGAAATGAAGCTAATTGTTGGTCCATTTTGTCAACCCCACCCAGTCCCTTGTTGTATTCTATTACTGTTCTGGGCTTTAGGATAGGTTGTCTTGACTTCCTGTTTAATTTTCCTGTGTTTGTCATGTGTACACCATTATGTATAGTAGATAACATGCAAACAGGTTTTCTGTCTATCCATTTGAGAGCTAGCACGCAGTGACTGTACACAGCTGATGGCTCACCTTTCTTCAATTTCACATCTTTCAGTTCGACAGGTATTAGTTTTCTGGACATTCTGACTGTGCCTAATGGAGTTGGCATCTAGAAGTGTATTGCACAGTGTTGAGGATGTATACCAATTGTCTATATATAATGTATATCCTTTGTGGAGAAGAGAATCCATCAGAGGGTGGCTACTCACCGGGAAATCCTTGAATTCCAGGAATTATGCGTGAATTATTGGCTCCAGGAATTATGCGTGAATTCTACTTGAATTTTTCTCCGTAGATGTGAAAAATTACAACTTTTTCTAATCCAAATCCTATTCACATTTTATGCAAATAGAAAATTATTCTCGTAAAATTTTCTTGCTCGCAAAAAAAAAAAAAGTCTTCCCCTGTGCTTAGCACCACGCCATGAAGGCGTATAGGGGGTGTGGGGGTAACGCCCCACACTTTCTTGATCCGGTCGTGAGTGGGGGTGATGTGATCAGCATTACGCCCCTGACCGCCTTTACCCCCCAGGGTTTCCCCCAGGTACCCATGTTATTGCTCGCTTCACTCGCAATTCCTGCTTTTCTTGGTCGTGTGGAATTTTTAACCATAGCTAGGAGTCGGCCCTGGGCACTATCTCAGTGAAAAATGTTGTAAAAATTGATTGATTGATTTGTGGTTTTAAGTCCATTTTATGCACGGAAAGGCTAATCGGGATTGGACCTACAGTTTGAAGTGGGATCCGAACTACTGTGGTGTGTGGAGAAAAAATAATTGAAATCGTTTGTTCGAACACAAATGCTTTAGCATCAACTTCTACCTCTACCCTCTTTTGCATAATTTACGGGGATAATAACGTCTTTGATACTACTACAACTAATAATAATAATAGTAACAACAATAATGTTGGTCCCGGCGGGTTCGAATCCTGGCTTGGACATGGATGTTTGTGACTGTCCATTCATCAATTTCATCATATGACTCAACCCCATCTTCGCAAATTAGTCAAACGTGGCACAAGAAGCGAAAATAAAGAAATCAATAATAATAATATTAACACTATTATTATTATTAGCATTAGTACGTTTATCCTGGCACTTTCTCCCTGCCCGCTCAGACAAAAATTCGTGGTTGTGTCTCTGATTGTAAATAGAAACTCAGCACCTTAAATTAAATATTTTAATTATATTACGTATACGCTTAATTAAATTAAACTATAATTTTTAGATGTTGGAATCACATAGACCCTTTATATTATGAAGATATTTGTGTCTGGATGTTGAGAGACAGTAATACGTAAAGTTGAAATAGAGAATACATCTGCTTGAATTTTTGGAAAGTTCTCCTTGAAAACTGGGAATTATACTTGAATTTTATCATGGTCCTAGAGTAGCCACCCTGCATCAGTTCAAGCACAACATGCTCATGTTCAGGTACTTTTTCTGCAGTAACCTTTGGCCCTGTCTAAATTCTGAATTGGTAACAATATCCACTAGAATATTCGCATAATTTATAATACTTTATACTAAACCTTGCTCTTTTAGTTGGGTTGAACTGCACAAATAAGTCTCCCTCTGCATTTTACAAGGCTCTCATCAATGACAATATCTTGCTCTGGAGTGTACATGTTGTGAATTTTTTTGTTTATGTAATCCAAAGGTTGCCTAATTTATCTTGGGGGTCAATGTCCTCATTGTTTACAAAATGCAGGTATCGCATAATGAGAAGAAATCTCATGTAGAGCAGCATAGAAACAAGTTTCTGTTATTTTCCTTGTGTTCCAATAACTCTGCAAACTTCCTTTTTTCACTTGTGACTGGAGGACACACAGACAAATAAAAGCTTTAATTGCATTGGGAGTTGTGTCAAACCATTTTGTTTCATTACTGTTGCCTGACTGAGTTTCTGTGTCTACTTGATTTCTGTTTTGCTTTTTGCATAAGAATTTGTCTCATTGGAAATATTTTCCCAGAAATCATGTTTTAGAAATTTGGTGAAACATCACAAGATGTAGGACTAACCTTAATGATCGTAAAACAATATTATCAAACCCAGGACTACCTGAAAATGCAATGTTCCTAGGTAAATCATTCGGGGAACATGAAGAACTCCACTTCCATGATTCTTCCTTGCTCTTTTTAGCAACAGGTGGTCCGCCCCCTTACAAGCAACACTTTCACAACTTTCATCTTTACTTTCACTGCCTGAACTTTCACTCTCGATAGCACTAGAAGATCCACCATCATCACTTTCACTAACTAATAAAAGCAAGTTTTCGTTAACTTTATCATTCACAAGCCTCTTGCGCAACATGATTCCAACAAAGGACAATCAACCTTTTGTTTATATGAGAAACAAAGCACCTCAGTAGTATGAAAAAGTTAGCAATACATTCAACAAGAAATCTTGCATAATGTAACTGTCAGCTTCTGCGATCTGTTAACAAAAAGAACAAGTACAAGGACAAATATAGCAGGCCGCCGATTCGACGACTAGATAAGTTAAGCATATATCTTGTATGACCGTCTATCCGATGACTAGATAAGGCGATGGGTTAACATAAAGAAATTGTGAAGACTGTTAAATTATCATCTTTAAATTTTTGGGCATATTTCATGTATATGATTTTTCATTTTGTTTAATATGTTCAAAATTTTAAATCAGGACTGCATCTGTGTTAATTTCTTGCAGGAAGCTTGATCGTTCCTGTCCTTTTGACGCTTAACAGTAAAAAATCATCTGGAGTCATCTTACCAGTACTGAAAACAGGGAAAGACAATAAAATGAAACCTTTCTTGATGTTAATTTGTAGGGCAAACACCAACTGGCTTTTCTGTATTTTAAGTATTTTTGTTATGTATGTTACATGCTTACATGTATTTTACTTTTCTTACATTGTATATCTGTTTTCTTTGTGTTTTTCTTTTTTGTGTTATTTTTTCTTATCTTTGGTATTTCGATGTTTTTAGTTTTTATGTATTTCGCAAACTGTTAGCTATTCAAATCAATTTGTAAAATGTAAAGTAAAGATGGTTAAGTGGAAGAAAATGCTTGTGCCTTAACTTCACCATCCAAAACAAGAAATTTATAAAAATACAGTGGGACCCCAATCTTGATGGTCCCAAGATAGCAAAATGTTAAGAAATTATCCTTAATTTTACATTTCCCTGCATTTTAAGTTTCTTCAGTTTGGTCCCCTGATAAATGTAAAATCAAGGTTCCATTGTATTTTTTATGGCATTTTAAATGATAATGTCACACTAACTTCTGGGAAGTACAACTATTGTGAGTTAATGATGTATTGTATACCTCCAATAGTTTTCATCAGTAAAGCCAGTCGGAACATAAGTATAATTTTTCCTTTTTCATTTCATACAGATGATATGTGGACAATTTCATAATTAACATTGCATTAATTTTTGCATCGTTACTGTTACTTCAAAATAGCCGTAAAAATTTAATATGCATGTACTTTTATTTTGAGTATGATTAATGCATCATTCTTTTTCTTACAGGTTATTCGTACATATTGTGACTTCTGTGATGTCAGATTTGATGATTCCTTGGCTTTTGATGAACATCTTTGTACAAAGTATCATACTTTGCAGTATTACTTGTTCATGTACAACAAGAAAAGGTAAGTTACAAGCAGAGACCATGGTACAAAGTCAGCATCATCATTTGTTGTTGACTGTCGTTACGTAGACAATCTGCAAGAACATTTTTACATAAAAACAGAGTTTCTGAAAAGTCATGCAACTGAGACTTTGAACATACATAACTTTTGTACTAAATGTGACAGACATGACTGGGTATTAACTTTGGTGGGTATTAACATTAAACAAAGAAATGATTCTCTACATGAAAGTTCAGTGTGGGGAAAAAGCTTTTGTATGAAGTAAAAAGAAAGAGAGAGAGAGAGAGAATAAAAGATAGGACAGCTTTACCTTCCTGACAAACTGGATAAAGAAATAGCTATGGGGTAGCTTGCAATAATTTTCGATGTTTATCAATGGTCTTGGTACATATTCATACAAAAGATGGGTAGATTAGTGAGGAGTAACATAGCCAGATGTTGAGCACACCTGGTACTGCCCTCTGACACAAGCAATGTTGCCAGTACACCTTGTAATTTCAATAGAAACGTTTGTTTGTATAAATATGTCATTATTAACCCCACTAATCATCATGTAATGCACAAAATGCGTAAAAAATTATTGTTCTTTCATCAATTCTATACTGAGATCATCAATACACATCAAAATTATTGCAAACTATTTATTTGGGTCTTTTATCCATGTTTTTCTTTACTTTGTACAAAAAAGTTGTTTACACCTTAGTATCTTTTACCCCATACTGAACGTTCATGTAGAGAATCATTTTATTGTTTAATGTTTAAAAAACATCCACATAGACAAAGTTTATACCCAGTACAAGGTTCATGTCTCAATAACTTTTTTGTACAAAAGTTATGTATGTTCAAAGTCTCGGTTGCATGACTTCTTATGTATGTTCAAAGTCTCGGTTGCATGACTTCTTATGTATGTTCAAAGTCTCGGTTGCATGACTTCTTATGTATGTTCAAAGTCTCGGTTGCATGACTTCTTGGACACAGGATGTGAAAGGAATGGAAATTCCTTTAAGTTTCTAGGGCTTATTCACGCATTGAATATAATGTGAAATTTATATTACTTTTGTTCACAAAAGAACTGCAATAAAATTTTAAAGTAAAATTGTTATTTTCAGTATTGTAATGCAACAAGACAAATGTACATATGAGAATCTCAGACAATGAAAACTCTAATTGGGACGGAAGGGGACGTGTGTATACAAACTTATTTTTTGGGTAGAGCCAAGGAGAAACACTTGAAATGTAGGGATATTTAAAATCTGGGAAAATTTTATAACTTGCTCTATTTCAACCATGGAGAATGAATGTATAATGCAGGAAAATGTAAGATTGGGGTTCCACTGTATTTATCACTCTTTGCATCTACAAATCGTGTGAAAATTTTTGTGGGCAAAAATGTGCTTTGAAAGTGTTCAAAGAATTAAGCTTTTAGGTGGCTAAGATGAAAACTTATTCACATATACCAGGTTGAGTCAAAAGTTCGTTCATTTTTTCACGTGGGGAACCGTGAAGCTGGAGGAAAGGCCTGGAAAGCTAAGCGAGATGAGTGTGGAAGAAAGGACCTGGTATAGGAGACTGGGTGCCATGGATGCAGCACATGACAGCCAATACAAGCGTCTGTACACAGCAACTGTCACGACAGGTTGGATCGTCCCAAAGTATCGTGGTTCACTCTCTTCAAATGGGGTTTGTCTCTCGACGGCCTCGACTTGTTCCCCATGAATTGACACCACAACAGGCTGAATGATGAGTCACCATCTGTCAACAATTGCTTCAAAATCCACGGGAAGACAGGTTTTGGCCTTGAATTGTCACAGGTGACGAAAAGTGGCTCTTTCTATGCTATTCTGCTGGTGGAGAACAGTGGTGGTGGCCACAACATGTAGCAATGCCACTTGATCAAAGGTGACTGTTAGAAAGGAAGGTTATGCATATGGTGGAATATCAATGATCCAGTGTTCTGGAAACTCTTACCAGACAGTCATGCTGTCGATGGGAACCTTTACACGGTAAAACTGCAGTAGGTCCATGATGCTATGCTCCAGAAGTACCCAACATTGATGTGTCAGAAGAGAGCCTTGTTGCAGGCCGATAACACCCCATGTCACCGGTCACAAATTGTGACACAGAAACTGCATTACTTGGAGGGAATTGAAGTGTTGCCTCATCCCCCATACAACCCTGATCTCGCACCATTCTATTACCATTTGTTTTGCTCTGTCACATACACAAACTGCATTGTTGTTGTTTGAGATAGAGGATCATAGATGGCAGCATGCAAAAAGAATCACACATATATTTGATGATGCATAAAGCAGTTTAGAAAGTGGGCCAGAGATGGCAGCACTCAAGAAGCCGTTGTGAAAGGAGAAGGAGCAAAGATATGATGTGGTGAAATAATGATTGTAGATATTAATACTAATTATAATGAAAGAAATAAATGAACTTAGTACAATAACAGGATATAAATAAGGTGGAAAGGGTAATTAATATTCAGTAATAGCATAAGTGATCATTATACAAAAGTTAAGAAGTTGAATTGTAATTACGATTCTGGGTCTATTTCGGTTCCCACTAACTGAGAGTTTCGTGTGGCTTTTGGGTTGTTTTTCCCAGGTGTAGCGCCATTTCACGACAGGCACTCAAGCACTTTTGGTAGTCGCATCTATTGCAGCTCCAAGTTAAGGTTAGCGCCAGCCAGACGGCAATCTTTAACTAACCCCTTTGTCTTTGTTTGTCTGGGAGATCGATTTTCTTAATATTTCCGTCAATTTGGATAAGATCGGCCAAGAAGCCCAAAGAAGAAAATATACAAAATATGTAATAATTACAAGAAGAAGAAGCATTAGTAATTACAAGAAGAAGTCGTCTTAGTAATTACAAGAAGAAAAAAGGAAAGTAGTAGCGACGAATCGACTACAGAGGAGGAAATAAAGCATTAAAGGAATCATCAGAGGAAGAAAAGGAAATGGAAAAGTAGTGAAGAAGGGAGCGACAGTGGAAGATGGTTGGACAAAGTAAACGGAAGTAATTTGGAAGTGGGAAAATATTAGACAAGAATCCCTAAGCCTAATGAATTACAACACTTGCCCAAGTTTAATGGAAATATATCTGACAAGTGTCGACAAAAATTCCTGAAGGAACTAACAACTAATGTGAAGCTAATGAGGAATCCAGGGAATATGATACTGGACCTTATCGAAGGCTGTTTTGAAAAGTCTGCGGCAGGCTGGTATCAGTTAAATCGGCACAAGTTTGGAACATTCGAAGAGTTTAGTAAAATATTTTTTGGAATATTATTGCAGTGAGGAAATTAAGGAAAGGCAACTGGAGACATTGAAAAGAAAATATATAGATTGGTCCAAGGTTGAGAGTTTGGAAGCACACACATGGGAAACATTAAGGAGCTTCAGAAATTTGAATGAAAAGTGGAATGGGGAAGAGTTGGTTAGACAAGTGATACAAACGCTACCAATATGAACACAAAGAGCAGTGGCTGTAGTAAAGATAAGGAAGGTTGAAGACTTGATAGACTACCTCAGAACAGATGACATGCTGAAAAAGACTCAAAGGTCATGGGATAAAGAAGAGGAAGGTAGATATTATCCTACGAGGCATCATCCTGAAGAGGAACAATGTCCAGAGCAGAAATTCCGGAAACAAGAATTCGGGATTAGGAATATAGAGGTCAGAAATGCATATAGAGGCAGAGGAAGAGGATTCTTAGAAGAAAACTGAAATGGCAGAAGGCGAAATTATGTTCAGGAAGAGCCAAGAAATTATGATAGAAGGAATATAGGACTGTGGAGAGGAAACCGCAGACATAGAGGAAGAAATTATTATTGGCAAAATGTGAATCAAAGAAACTCAGAAAGAAGGATGGAGATAGAAGAAAGGCAACCTAGAGGAAACAATTACAACAAAAGGGGAAATACTGAGATAAATGAAGAGCGAAGAGAAGCAGTGGAATTAGTCAGAAGCCAAGTGCAGAACGAAGTAGGAAATGCTGGGTGGCAGCAGATAAATGAAGAGTCGAGGAACGTGGAATCTGTCGAGAGGCTAAACTTGTAGAGCTCTCGCAGCAACTCCCAGGTGTGAGAGCAAAGGAAAATGATGAATAAATGAAGGGAGAACATACGATAAATGAAGAAGGAAATCTGAAGTTATTTTTAATTGGAGAGCCGAGTTTTGAAAACTTAAAACCTGGAAGATCATTGTATGTGGAAGGAGAAATAATAGAAATTAAGGTTAAATGCTTGATTGATTGTGGGAGCGTTGTCGAAGTAATGAGCTATAAATGTTGGCAAGAATTAGAGAAATACCCACAAGCAAAATTAGACGCTTCTGAAAAGGACAAAGTCAGATTAGTTATGGCTGTGGGAAATGAAGAATACAAAATTCAGGGCACGGTACGCATCATGATGAGCATCAGAGGAGATAATTTCGAAGTAAAATTTCTGGTGATAAAGGGTTTGAGGTGTGATATGATCCTAGTAGTACCATTCTTAGAAAATTACAATGGGCACATACACATAAAAGAAAATCGGCTAAATCTAGAATCAATGGAGAACATGAAACTATTCATGATGGTTGCGGTAAACGCGGTTTAAAATTACTTACGTGAAATTTAGAAGATTTCACACTTCTGTGTTGCACAATTTAATGGTTCAATCCTATTAATTTCGAAGATCCACTGTCTTCATTCACAAAAGGGTACGGCGTTTGAAGAGGAGATGGTACCGCGTCACTGCATTGTTTGTTCCCGGGCGGCGGTAGTTGCGATTTATCCTGTTCGGCGGCACTGGCGCACGCATCTTGGTTTGCGTCGTCTGCTTCCTGTTGTCAGGTGGCGTTGGGGGGCTGGGCCGTGCTGCTCGGCAATGTGCCGTTCCTGTTCCCCGCGTGGCTGGAGGGGGGTCGAGTATGTGCACCGCATCTTTTCTTTTTCAGGTCGGGGATCTTTCTGAGGACAGGGTGCCAAGTTGGGTGTGCCTGTCCAGGTTCAGTGCTGGTTTCTGCTGGATGATGGCATGGGTTTCTTTGATGGTGTTTTCTATGACAGAGCTGGTTGGGTGAAGTATGGATATGGAGGAGATGGTGTGGTTAGTGGAGTGGAGGTGTTGGGAGAGGCCTGATTTTGGTGTGTCGTTTTTGGCATCTTTTACATGTTCGTTAATCCATTCTTGGACGGTGCGGATGGTTCTGCCAATGTAGGTGTTGTGGCATTGGCATGTGGTCTTGTAGACACCGGGGGATGTGAGTTTGGGTAGGTAGTATCTCTTGAAGTTGGGTAGTGCCCTTCCGATTTGGGATATGGGTTTGTGTGCTACTCGGATGTTGAAGGGTTTGAGGGCCTTGGCAAATTTGCCAGATGTGGTTTGGTGGTATGGAAAGGCGATCCATTTGGGTTTAGGATTTTGGGTCGGGTTATCTCTGTTTCTTGGGGGTCTGAGCTGGGCTTCTGTTTTTGCGCACCACATGGATAGTTGGCGCTCGGTGTAACCATTGTTTAGGCCTATTTCCGTAATGCCCCCATTTGTAACACATGAAATCTGCAACCTTCTGCAAGCCTGCCTCACCCACAACTATTTCCAGTTCGAGGACAGTTTCTTCCACCAGACAGGAGGCCTAGCGATGGGCAACCCCCTTTCTGCACCCCTATCCAACATCATGCTGTATGTGGCCGAGAAGTCAATTCTCACCCAACCAGAGTTTGCTCATATAAGATACACGAGATATGCCGATGACACCATAGTCATTTACAAACAGGAAGAGGACCTAACCCATCTCCTAACTGCCCTCAACAACATACACCCCAACATAAACTTCACCGTTGAAAGGGAACAAAATGGCCACCTTAACTTTCTCGACCTCAGCATCCGACGACACCAAGACAAGTTCATCACATCCGTATACAGGAAACCAGGTTCGGGCACCCAGTACATCCATGCCAAATCCAACCACCCACCAAAACAGAAAGCTGGAGTATGAATGAACTTTTACAGAAGAGCCTTCACACACAGCTGCACAGAAGATGACCTGCATGATGAAATAGCGTGCATAACGGAAATAGGCCTAAACAATGGTTACACCGAGTGCGAACAATCCATGTGGTGCGCAAAAACAGAAGCCCAGCTCAGACCCCCAAGAAACAGAGATAACCTGACCCAAAATCCTAAACCCAAATGAATCGCCTTTCCATACCACCAAACCACATCTGGCAAATTTGCCAAGGTCCTCAAACCCTTCAACATCCGAGTAGCACACAAACCCATATCCCAAATCGGAAGGGCACTACCCAACTTCAAGAGATACTACCTACCCAAACTCACATCCCCCGGTGTCTACAAGACCACATGCCAATGCCACAACACCTACATTGGCAGAACCATCCGCACCGTCCAAGAATGGATTAACGAACATGTAAAAGATGCCAAAAACGACACACCAAAATCAGGCCTCTCCCAACACCTCCACTCCACTAACCACACCATCTCCTCCATATCCATACTTTACCCAACCAGCTCTGTCATAGAAAACACCATCAAAGAAACCCATGCCATCATCCAGCAGAAACCAGCACTGAACCTGGACAGGCACACCCAACTTGGCACCCTGTCCTCAGAAAGATCCACATACTCGACCCCTCTCCAGCCACGCAGGGAACAGGAACGGCACATTGCCGAGCAGCACGGCCCAGCCCCCCAACCCCCAACGCCACCTGACAACAGGAAGCAGATGACGCAAACCAAGATGCGCGTGCCAGTGCCGCCGAACGGGAGAAATCGCAACTACCGCCGCCCGGGAACAAACAATGCAGTGACGCGGTACCTTCTCCGCTTCAAACACCGTACCCCTTTTGTGAATGAAGACAGTGGATCTTCGAAATTAATAGGATTGAACCATTAAATTGTGCAACGCAGAAGTGTGAAATCTTCTAAATTTCACGTAAGTAACATGAAAGTAGATATCCCTATGGAGGAAGAGATAATAGGTCGCGAGAGCGAAATAGGCATTAGGAAGCAAAGTCTTGTATATGAGAAACATGATGCAGTGTATAAGAAGAAAGACGACGACGATATAATTGAAAATGAAAATGTAAAAGGTGAATATGAAAGAGAGGTCGAAATAGATTACCATAAATACAAGGCATCGAAAGAAGAAATACAAGCCAAAGTGGATGAGTGTCATTGGATCTCGGAAAATGAAAAAGAAGATTTAAGATATATTTTGTTGAGACATAGGGGAATATTTAGCCAATGCCAAGGTGTGACCGGTGTATACACCTATAGGATTGAGGTAAACACAGCGAGTCCAATAGTGTCAAAACAATATCCTATACCCTTTGCAAAGAGAGAAGCTGTAGAAAAGGAATTGAAGAAATGGTTAAGTTGGGGGATAGTAGAGAACCCCAATAGCGTACATGTAAGCCCAATGCACGTGGTAGACAAACCGGATGGAGGTGTGAGGCCCATACTGGATTTAAGGGAGCTAAATAAACACGAGCTACTTCCCAGAAATCAAGTAGAAAGAATAAATGAATTACTACACTTTCAGACAGCATATACTTCACATCATTTGATATGACTTAGGGATACTTTCAGGTAGAAATGGAAGAAGAGTCTAGAAAATATACAGTGTTTCGATATGGATCAAGGTTATTTCAATTTAGAAGGCTCCCATATGGTCTAAATTCATCAGTATCAGCTTTTATGACGGCTTGCAACGTCCTGCTCGAGAAAGGGTGCCTACTACACCTACACGAGCACGTCAGCGGGATGCAAGTCTACTAACTTGGCCACGACCAATCAGTAGCACCATACGCTCTGCAAAGTTTTACCCATTATGCTAACTTTTCTCCAGCGGTGGTATGAGACTATTTCACTCAGGGTTCGGGAATAAGTACACTGTCCAACGTTAGAGAAAGTTTAATGAATGTAGCTGAATACACTTATGCAACTATAAACGTTGTAAGTTTAGCACACACCCGTGTAGGATATTACACTCACTTGGCCAATATATTGCCACACAATGGGGGAAGAATGGCTTCTGCAAAATTGCCGTAAACTGGGAACAGATACACTGCTGCTGCTGCCGTCTGGGGTTGTATCCTTAGCTCCAACAAACGTTGGGAAGTGCAGTCCTTGACTAGCGCCGACTTCGGTAGCTGCAGGGTTTTACAGGGAACTGTTGGCTTTCGGGGAACAAAGGGGCATCTATTAGGGTCACCCTCACGATAACCGTAGTATTTCACCTTCTGGGCGGTTGCCTAGAAACCCAACGCCACACTACCCTGACAGGGTGCCACAGGTTGATAGGGTGAGGAAACCTCTCGCAGCAAGCGGAGCGTGTCCTCTCACTCTAAAGTGGAGTTTTTCTCTCTCGCCAATAAGCAGAGTGGGTTCTCTTGCCAAAGGCAGAGTTCAACCTCTCTCGCTGGAAAGCGGAGTGCGACTTCTCTCAGGTGCTTGGCCTCTCACAAGAGTGGAGTGCACCTTCCTTCCTTAAGAAGCTTGGCCTCTTGCAAGAGTGGAGTGCTCCTTTCTTCCGGGTCAGTTGGTAAGAGAGATCTTATCGTGAGCCGACCTGAAAGCCAACTCAAGAAAATCTGCTCCTCGGCTGGTTATATAGCCTCGGTTCAAGTAGTGCCGTTCACGCGAACTACGTGGAACCGTGCTAGAGCAGGCAAGGCCATCTATACGGCAGACGATTGAACTATGTGCTCAAGGCACCAACGATAAATACATATTATAATATTAAACGTGTGCTAAACATTAATATACAATTATGAGATAAATAATACATATTCTTTGCGACCATGCAGGGCCTGATTAACATTACAACTCAGCATAATATGCTAACACAAAGCACCTGACCTCATTATTACCATTTACAATGATTGGTTAATATAAATAACGTTGACAGAAATAGCAATTAACATGGAATAATAACACTCAGAAACTAAATAATTGTGATGACTTCGCAGGATCATTTCAGGCTCTAAATAGAATATTTAGTATAGAAACAAGAGAATGGCTTGCTATATATGTGGATGATATGTGTATTCATACGAAAGATTGGGAGACACACATAGAAAAAATAGATTGGGTATTAAGTAAATTGGCAGAAGCAGGATTAACTGTCAAATTGGAAAAATGCTCTTTTGCAAGGAAGGAAATAAGTTTCCTAGGTCATGTAGTATCTGGAGGTGAAATAAAGATGTGCCCAGACAAAAATGACGCGATAAGCAAGTTCCCAAGGCCAAACACAAGGAAACAACTTCAAAGATTCCTGGGAGTATATAATTGGCGATCGAAATTTATACACAATTTTGCAAGCAAAGCCAAGCCATTATATGAACTTCTCAGAAAACATATATGGAAATGGGAAGGAGATGAAGAGGAGGCTTTCCAGACTTAAGCAAGACCTTATACATGCACAAGCAAGACCCTATTAGCCAACCTGATTTTGGGAAAATGTTCTTTTTAGGCACAGATGCATCGAACATTGAATTGGGAGCATACCTATTTCAGAGAAACGACTCCAACGAAGAGAATGTGATGCAATATGCTAGCAGAAGCTTGAAGAACTTCGAAAGAGCGTATGCGATAAGTGAGCTAGAGTGTCTGGCGATAATATTTGGAATAGAAAAGTTCTCTGCATATCTGAAAGGCAGAAGATTCAAAGTGGTATGTGATCATAAGAGTCTAGTTTGGTTAAATTCTGCAAGACAGTGGAATGCAAGGCTGACTAGATGGGCGATTTTACTGCAACAGTACAGTTTTGATGTTATGGATATAGAAGGAAAGGAAAACCATGTTGCAGATACTCTAAGCAGAGCACCATTGAAGAGAAATCAGGAATCAGAGGAAGTGATTAGGCTAGAAATCAACGCTATTGCTGAGGAAAAAGTAAATTGTATTAAAGAAGAGGAATGGCGAGTTGAAACTGAGGAAGATGAGGAATTAAGGGATATTATGAAGGTGTTGGAAGGAGAGGAAGGAAACAAGAAAACAAGGATGTCTAAGATAAAGAGCAGATATAAAATTATAAATGGCATCGTTTTCCAAGTTAGCTATGAAAATCCGAACCAAGTAAGGATAAGGGTACCATGAACCTTGATAAGAAGAGTACTTGAGGTCGTACATGAAGGATCTGGCCACTTCGGAGTTGATAAAACGTTGAGATTAGCTAGGAGATTTTACGTATGGAAGACTATGAAGAGTTAAGTTAACCATGTCAGAAATTGTATAGTTTGCGTACAAACTAAACCCTCAAAGATAAAATTCAGGAAAGAAGAATTACATATTATTGCTAAATGGCCATTAGACATGGTTTCTATAGATCTAATAGGACCATTACCTAGGTCTAAGGGTTTTTTGTATATATTGACGTGTGTGGACGTATGTAGCAAGTTTATCATGTGCTATCCGTTAAAGAAAGCTACAGCCAAAGAAATAGTCAAGAAGTTAGATGAAGGATTTATCAAACATTATGGTAGCCCAAAGAAAATGCTGACAGACAAAGGGACTCAATTTACGTCAGAATATTTCAAAGAGTATCTATATTTCAAAGGGATAAGGTTAATTAATGTTACAAGATATCATGCAAGTTCCAATCCAATTGAGCGTTACAATGGAAAAAAATTTAGATTACTTAGAATGTACTGCCATGATCATCATACAAGGTGGTGTGCAGTAATTAACAAGATAGTTCGATTATTAAATAACTCTATATCAGCTGAGGCAAATATGAGTCCGATAGAGATTTTCTTGGGATATGAAGCAGAGCTGATGATTTAGAATGGCCAAAGAAGGTTATGGAAAGAGAAACGAGGAAAGAATTTTTCAATGATTTTTATAACAAAAGAAAGAGGAGGACGTCAAAAGAGGAAGTGAAAGGAAAGAAGATACAAGTAAAAAAGGGTGAAATAGTTTATTGTAAAACACATCCAGGCCATTGACCGCACAATTAAAAAACTGTTTTTCAAGTATGAAGGTCCGTATATTGTATTAGATACATTTAGGAATACTATAGTTATACAAGACACGGTGACAAAGGAAGTAAGAAGAGAAAATCTAGATAATGTAAAAAGATATAATTGTACGGAAGATGTTAAACAAATGTTGAAAGGAACACATGAGAAGTGAATAGTAAGAATGGATGTTGCAGAAAATTTTTCCTTGCATACAAAATTTCTACGAAGGAAAAAAATTTTACCCAAAGGAGGGGAATTTTGTGTCTTTGAGGTAGAGGATCATAGATGGCAGCATGCAAAAAGAACGACACATATATTTGATGATGCATAAAGCAGTTTAAAAAGTGGGCCAGAGATGGCAGCACTCAAGAAGCCTTTTGCCATTGTGAAAGGAGAAGGAGCAAAGAGATGATGTGGTGAAATAATGATTGTAGATATTAATACTAATTATAATGAAAGAAATAAATGAACTTAGTACAATAACAGGATATAAATAAGATGGAAAGGGTAATTAATATTCAGTAATAGCATTAGTGATCATTATACAAAAGTAAAGAAGTTGAATTGTAATTACGATTCTGGGTCTATTTCGGTTCCCACTAACTGAGAGTTTCGTGTGGCTTTTGGGTTGTTTTTCCCAGGTGTAGTGCCATTTCACGACAGGCACCCAAGCACTTTTGGTAGTCGCATCTATTGCAGCTCCAAGTTAAGGTTAGCGCCGGCCAGACGGCGATCTTTAACTAACCCCTTTCTCTTTGTCTGGGAGATTGATTTTCTTAATATTTCGTCAATTTGGATAAGATCGACAAAGAAGCCCAAAGAAGAAAAAATACACAATATGTAATAATTACAAGAAGAAGAAGCATTAGTAATTACAAGAAGAAGAATTAGTAATTACAAGAAGAAGAAGAATTAGTAATTACAAGAAGAAGAATAATTAGTAATTACAAGAAGAAGAAGAATTAGTAATTACAAGAAGAAGAAGCCTTAGTAATTACAAGAAGAAGAATAATTAGTAATTACAAGAAGAAGAAGCCTTAGTAATTACAAGAAGAAGCCTTAGTAATTACAAGAAGAAGAAGCCTTAGTAATTACAAGAAGAAGAAGCCTTAGTAATTACAAGAAGAAGAAGCCTTAGTAATTACAAGAAGAAGAAGCCTTAGTAATTACAAGAAGATGAAGCCTTAGTAATTACAAGAAGATGGAGCCTTAGTAATTACAAGAAGATGAAGCCTTAGTAATTACAAGAAGATGAAGCCTTAGTAATTACAAGAAGATGAAGCCTTAGTAATTACAAGAAGATGAAGCCTTAGTAATTACAAGAAGATGAAGCCTTAGTAATTACAAGAAGATGAAGCCTTAGTAGTTATAAGAAGAAGATGCCTTAGTAATTACAAGAAGAGAAGCCTTAAATTACAAGAAGATGACTTAGTAATTACAAGAAGAAGATGACTTAGTAATTACAAGAAGAAGATGACTTAGTAATTACAAGAAGAAGATGACTTAGTAATTACAAGAAGAAGATGACTTAGTAATTACAAGAAGAAGATGACTTAGTAATTACAAGAAGAAGATGACTTAGTAATTACAAGAAGAAGATGACTTAGTAATTATAAGAACAACAAGCCTCAACGATTACAAGAAGAAGAAGCCCAAAGAAAAGGATTGGCTACAATTAATAAGAAATAAAAATAGAAGAGAAATATTGTATGAAAAGATTTCCAAAGTTATCTAATATTTGTACATGATTATTCAAGAATATATTATGAATTGTACCCTCCGTAGTGGGTTAAATCTATTGTTTCTTTCCATATATTCGTAATGTTAGTCACCCTGATCTGTGCCCAGAGGTATTTCATTGTTTCTACCTTGTGCTAAGCTGGCAGATGCTCAAGTGAGAGAACGTGGCAGCTCTCTTGCGAATTTCCTGCAAAGACGACAGTTCGACGCATTGGGTGCTGCGGAAACAGGGGTGCACGAGTGCTTGACCTTTAAATCAGCTGTATGGTATCATTGTGAGATCGGGGCTCTCACGGAAAGTTGGCAGAAGAGCATACAACTGAATGTCCTATACATTGCCGAATAAGTCCGATGTCTTGCCTAATGTCTCCTGTCTCAATGTCCATGTGCAAAAACAAATAAAGTTTTGACTCACCCTGGTATTTGATTGAATAGCAAGAAATCATTCAGTAGCTGTCTATATTTCCATCTGATTTCCCATCCTGCACATATGGTTGCTGAAAGTGATGACTTGATACAGAGATTGCCAAATTACCCAAGCCATGGAGCTACTTCTTACATTTGTTTTCAAAGGTACATTCCAATTATTTTTTTTTCTTCTTCTTCAAAACTGCCTGGTAAGTAGGTAAATGGCAACCTGAGTTCCGCAATGATGTACTTCCCATCTCTTCTGTGATGGCGAGGGGACTGAATCCCTGCAGGAGCCAGCATTCCTCAGAGGAGTGCAAGAGGTGTCAGATAGGGAAGGGAGGACCACAGAGAATAAAAGGTTTCCAAATGGATGCCTACAGAACCGTTGCTGACCAATACCTCAGATTAAGTGAGATCAAGAATGAATGTAGTGGACTTGATGTACTTGAGACCTGCATGTCATGTACAGCTATTTGCAATGTAAATATCTCATCATAAGACTACACTTTATCGGTCTTAATTCCTTTATCTACCTAATTTCGGATCGAAACCCATCTTTCCCTATTATTATTGTATCTCTTTCATTTGTTTGTGTAATGTGCAGGCACCTTTCATTTGTTTGTGTAATGTGCAGGCACAATCAGGCATTGAACTCTGAATAACTTGGTCCCCATCTGCCTTTTTCTGCTTCGACTAAGTTGCTCAAAGGAAGATGATCTACCCTGTACAGACAGGTAACTTGTGATGCATAGTATGACCAGAGCGTATAGAAGGACTAGTGTGCGCACTCCCCGAGTTGCCGTGGTCCACCGCCTAGATGGCAGTGGTGACGTTTGAGACGGTGCAGAAGATGCTCACGTTGCTTACATAACTAACTACATAAGAAACAAAAATGCATGTTACTTACGTTTGGAGAATTTCCGAGATGATTTTGCTGTCTTCAAGGCACTTAATTCCTTTCTTATCTCCTTGGTGCGGAAGAAAAATCAACATTTCAGATAGTGAAATATGAGTTTAGGTAGTGTACACAGCACATGATCTTCACAGCATCCTAATTACGAAGTTTTTACAGCAATTATATTTAAATTGTCCAAACACTCAAAAAATATATCACCCCATAAACTATTAGTGCATGATAATTTTCCTGCAACAACTTCTTCCACCCGTAACAGCACATCATGATCACTTTTCGATGCATAGGTAAGGTATTTACAGCCATCGCCCGAACCATAGTCTTGGATTAGTGTAAGTGAGGCAAGTACATTAGTTGGTTACCCATGCAGAAAAGTTGTACACAGTTTACAATCCGTCACTTATGAAATATACCGCACTATGTATCCTGCCAAATGATACACCAAGTATTCTTTACCAACACTTTGTTAATTTAAGTTCGGTATGTTGTTTTCCCAGTCTGGTATTTGAATGTCATCTTCAACAATGGAAATTTTTTCCCTTATTATATTTTCAGCTTGCTTCTTCACCGAAAGATTTTTATCACCGAAAGATTTTTATTTTCGGTTGCTCTTGCCAGAGTTCGCATTTGATTAACAAAAGACGTCAGAGGAGATTCAGTCCTGTATTCACAGTTTCCGCCCGAAAATAAAGCAAGTTTTGCTGGTACGTAAATTGATTGCAGTATATGTAAGTGCAATCCACAGTGGAGGGATGATCATCACAAGTGAACGACCGCAATATACCAAAATGGCGTTCTAGGGGATCTTGATTAAATTTTCCTGTCAAAACGTACGTGTAATTGTTCTTCCACAAATATTCGGACACTTCTAAAGTACTTTCTAAAGTCACTCTTAAAGATTCTTAGCATTTTTTCTGAAGCGAAGGAATTTTGATTATCTCTAAGGACAACATTCCATTTTATTAAAGTTGTATGTGCTTCTTATCCTTTATATAGTGCTGTGCAGGAGTGAATGAATTTAATGCGTCAACCAGGCAGTTTAGGTCCCTTGTGAAATTTTCCGTTGTTTCACTGCCTTCTAACCCCTCTGCATTAATACTCCGATAAAATTTTATTCCATTACCCACAGATCTGCTAAACAGCTGCAGTGCGAGTCTCACATTCATTCGTTGGAATGAATTAGGATCCAAATGAGCAGAGGTCACTTTGTAGCAAGCTTTCATACCGAAAAATTCAGTAGATGAATCATGTTCATACACTTTTCTGTAAAATGAATAATCAACAATATCACCATTATAGTAAACCTGCACTTTATCATGGAAGTTATTCCTTATGCATTTAAATGTATGTGGTGAGTCTGAAAATGCCCAACGCTTTCTACTAGTCAGCTGGATTGGATATAGAGCACTTAAGATTGTTTCTGTTTTTCGGAAATTCCCAGAGGTGTTCACCCTCCGGAGGGCAGACCTCACCCTCACCCTCCAGAAGACTTGTGAGGGTGAGGGCGGTGGAGGGTGTGGGCAACTGCGATCTCAGAGGGTGAGGGTGGTGGAGCTTCAGAAAGCAAAGGTAGCAAATCGTGATGCAAAGAGTGTCTATACCCCTTGGGGGACTTAATTTTTAAAAGAAGAGAATCCAGTATAAACTCAGAACTGTATCTCATTCGTGTCTTACTTTTCAGTTGGCATTTCTGTAAGATTGTATCAATTACAATTTTTTGATTTTTGCTAAAGACTCTAACTGTTTTTACTGTGTGACTGTTGTCTTTAATTTAGCATCTTTTAACACCTTTGTCAAGCAAATTTATTTTAGCCTGTGCGACCTTTAGTTTATTCTGAATTCTAATTAAATTATGTTTCTGGTACTTAAGTGTTTTCTTTAGCAATGCTATTGTATTGCTAGCATCCGCAGTGTGAAGCAAATCATGCTCTACTGATAAGCTTAATGATACATTGCGACGAGTACTTACTTCATTATTATCTGTCCGCAAGTATTGCCTTTTCATGGGAGATTTTCGCTTCTTAATTGTCTTAGAGAGGTATTTGGGCAGATTAAGAAATATATGAGGAATTGCTTCTGGTTTTAATTTCCACCTTTGTCGTGGAATTTCTACTGTTTCGCCATCCACTATGAACGAATCCACTTTCACTAAAAGATCAGTGGAAAAATGAATATCACACACATAGCAATTATGACTTAGTTTTCTTTATTTTTTCTAGGGATGGCAGTTTTTTTTATTTTTTCTAGGGATGGCACTCTCCCATTTTGAGAAACCATTACTGTCTTTAGGTGGCCTAAAAAAATGTCTACTACCTGAAGAACAGCAGTAATAAATAAGATCTACAGCCGGGTATAAAACACGTAGGCATCTTGTAGTTTTAGCTCGCTGCTGTCTCAAACACAATAATAATGCATTGAACACAACACAAACTAGTCACAATGGATCAATCACAAATCTAACGACACTAAACTGAATAACGTAACAACGTTGTTATTAATAAAAGTACACAATGTTATTCTAGCACAACAAAACACAACACTTTACATAAAGCGCGGCTGCTCTGCAAGCAAAAGACGCTCGTCGCAAGCGAAGATGCTGCCAGTGTTTCGGTGGGGCACCGCTCTATTCACTTGGCTTACGGGAAGAAACCGAAGTGCGCAGAATTTCTCTTCTATACGCTCTGGTATGACAATCCCTGACTTAATAGATTAAGATAGATGCCAAAATAACAAATAGGCATGCTTTGCAATGTGCATTTACTACTTTCAATCACCAGTAGTCACCTTGTGATCTTAATTATATTTCAGGGAGAACATAGTGAAAAACCGTCATGGTGTGTCAATTGATGTATCTGTTGATCCTTCTATCAATCAAGGCATTGTTCAGCTTATTGATACTAAGGGATTAACAAAAGCATTCATAGCTCCAAATCAGATGATGAAGTTCGAGCTGTGTGTCAAGAATGATGGCAAAGAGACTGTTGAACTTTTTGTGGTGGATATGCTTATGTTTCATGCACAAATGGTCATCACAGATCGTAGTGGTGTGCACAAAGATGGCAATGGAGTTCAAATCCGCAAAGGTGTGTATGAGGTTAAAATTTAGTAATTATATTTATTAATTTTTTACTAAGTACAGTTAGAAACGTTAGACTATAAATGAAGTGAGACCATGATTTTGCATTATCAGATTTTAAGATATTTTACTTTTTGTTAGTTAAGGAGATGTCAAAGTTTGTTTTAAGTGCACCTTGTACACAGATAGGTAACTGGGACTGGATCTACATTTTAAAGCTTTTTGTCTTCTGGCAGAAGTTGAAGTTTATGCTACTTGGATGATCGGTTCTGTGTGCTCCTGGTTTTATACATGCAAGCCTTTTTATCAATGTTCTTAGAGGCTTGATTAACCACTAATCAGTGGTCAGAAGTAGTGAGCTACTTGTAGCGTCGCTACTGTAGCTAGCTACAAAATTTGTAGCTGTAGCTGTAGCGATGCTACATTTTGAAAATTGAAGTTGTAGCGGTAGCGAAGCTACAAAATTCCTGTAGTTGTAGCGAAAATTTCGCTACAGCTACATTTTTTCTCAGCATTTTGAGGTGAATTTAATGTGGCAACAGCGTCAGAAAAATCGACAATAACCCTTAATTTTGCAGACACAGATTATCTAGATTGTAGATTATAGATATCTGCGTAATTTATTTAATTAGTATCTGAATAATTTAGATATCCAGATAACTAACTGACATATATGAATATATTCCATCTAACAGCTGCGTTTTTTTTATCTGCATCGCTATTTTGGAGAAAAACATGCCTCGTTTGCTGCACCGCTGGAAAAAGTGCCTCGTTTGCTTCACCCCCGGAACAAATCCTGTGGATATCCATGGTGTAAGATACATCAAAATGTCATTAATTGCTGTGTAAAATATAACTTGCAGTGCAAAAACGAGCGATGGATTTTCCACTGCACTGACAAAGGAATAGTGCCAGCAATAAATGGCTCAGTACGTTAACAGCATTGATCATCGTCAGTATACAGAATCTCACCAGCAAGAAATTATTGTTACAAGAATGATATACAGTTTCTGGAATTACAATTATTTTCCCGATAATTTTTGTTCACCAATTTTAAAATTACAATACGTTTAGAACACTCAGGTTTACACGACAGTTTCCTAAATATATTTTATCATATTGCAAAAAGTATGCAGAAACGTCAATTTTCTTTAGTTAATATACATTGTTTTCAAATTTATGTATTTTTCCTACTTTCCTGTAACTTTTGCTAATCGTAACATTCTCATCATCATCATCATCATCATCCTTTGCCGTTTCCTGCCACTGGCTGGGTCGGCATAGAAGTCAAGCCTCTTCATTTTTTCCTGGTCTTCCACCACTTCTCTCTTTCTACTGTGTTCCAATCTTGTCCTCTTCTCCTAACACTGTCCTCTATCAGCTCTTTCCACACACATCTTGGTCTCACCCTTGGCCTTATTCCCACTCCTTGTGCATTGTAAGCTCTTACTGGTAGTCTTTCTGCATCCATCCTCTTCATGTGTCCGAACCATCTCATCTGTGCGTGATCTAGTCTGTCCTGAAGCTTCACCACACCCACTGCCTGTCGGATCTCCTCATTCCTTATTCTATCCCTTCCTCAAAAGACTCCTTAAAAATTTCATCTCCACTGCCCGCATCTTCTTTTTGTTTCTCTATGACATTGTCCAAGTCTCTGATCCAGTAATTACTGGCACATAGTATGTGTTATATATTACCTTCTTGCATTTCATAGGTACACCCCTGTTCCATATTAATCTTCGAACGCTTTAATATAGTCCACTATCCATTTGTCCTCTTCTGTTTACCTCCTCATCGATTCTTCAACTTCTCTCAATCATGACAATGAGTATGAATGGATTATTTAATTATTCTCTTATCTAGTCTCTTTTTGCCACTTTCCGCTAATTGTAAGTACGAGGAAGAATGTTGAATGATGAGCAGTGTGGGGAATGGAGGAGCAGGACGATCCCATCCTCCCAACTTGGCGTGTTTCCTAGTTTTTGTTTTGAGTCCATTTTATGCATAGATAAGTTGATCGAGACTGGATCCGAACCACTATGTGCCTCCGCTGGATATCGAACCTGGGGCCCTATTATAATCAAAGGGCTCCAGGTGCTTTTCATTCAAAATGCTGCCTTCCTATCTGTCTACAAAAAATGAAATATTTATTCTGAAGAAAAATATGTTGATGTGAATATGAATACGTAATCCTACCAAATTTTATTTGTGTATAGTTGTAATCATTAATTTGGATAACACCCTAATTGCAATATTCATATATCAAATTTGAATTGATATGCCACTTGCATAGGTATGGTATTCTCAAAAACTATAGTAAAAATAAGTAACTGAAGTGACAATGCTTTCAAAATTATTGAATGATGGGAATCATATTAATAAATAACAGAATTTATTTACCAGTAGTAGGAGATTTTAAATACCCATCCATATGGTTGTTTTTAATTTTTTTTATGCAGAAGTAGCGCAAAAGTAGCGAGTAGCACACGTGAGTAGCGTAGCGAGCTATTTTTTGGTAAATGTAGTTGTAGCTGTAGCGAAGCTACATTTTGGAAGAGTAGCTGTAGCTGTAGCGAAGCTACTTTTAAAATGTAGCGTTCTGATCACTGCCACTAATGTATATTTCAAAGGAATATAATCTGATTTTTATTTTGACTTTGATTCTTCTGCTGATGTTTTGTTCAGTCTCACAAAACTGTTTGTCTAACACTTCGAATAAGTCTTCTCAAAAGTTGGCATAACCACTTTATAATATGAGTGCTTTTTGCTAACATTTCATTGTGGTGTACTGTGACTAGCCGTATAATGTGCTTGAAGACTTGCTGGGAAGTTGGAACAAAAAATTGATAGAAGGAACAAACTCACTCTCAAAGTAAAATTTGTTGTATTATTGTATTATTTTATAAATTTATTGTATTGTTTTTTGAATTGTTATCATTTATTTACGAAGGCAGCCATTAGATAAGAAACAGGTTGACAGCCAGGTTGTGTGTCTAATTTATAAGTAACTAGGTTGTTGTAAGTTCTAACTTATATTTTATTTTGTACAGTTTTCAATGCCTTTCTTTTAAAGGAGACACCTATGTTGTGAAGGTCCAATTTTCTAGTGAAGCACCTTCTGTGTATATTATACCTGTGGCTTTTGTCTTTGTATGGCCAGGCAAAGAGAAGCCTTTTACCATTGCACGTGATTTTGTAAGTAACATTTTGATACTACTATAGTAAGAATGAAGTATTTAGTAAGTTTAGTACCTCAATATTTATTAACTTTAGGACTGAACTGGTAACTTCACAGAACACAAAGATATAGAAGATATTTTGTGTCCCCAAAAGAAAAGAAAATAGCACTCAGATTCATTGTGCTACAGTATGGAAACCAATGTGATGAACAACAAATTCTGAAAAAAATAGTTTATGAAATTACTGTTCAAGCTTTGCATAGGAGTTATTACAGCCGGGCCGCGATAAGAAGCGGTGTGCAATCAGAATGCAGAATGTGACCAAATTCTGTCTCCTCGTTGGCTGCCATGTGGCTGGGGGTTTTCTGCATTGCCACATTCGCACAAATAGGCGGACAGGCTAATCAGCTGTTAGCAAGCTCGGGTAAAAATAAAACATCACACAAAATTAAACATGTACATGTCAGTATACTAATATATGTTATTTTCGTCGTAAAGTGATAGATAAATTAACAAATCTAGAAGTTTGAATCTGAAGTTTCTTGTAGGTTAAAGAAACTTCCCATGTGAATTTTACTTTCTGGCAAGCATGAAATATTTTCTCTTCCTGCTCTACACAGTAACCGAAAACCTTCACTGAAAGAACCTCTGTTGTGTTTTTATTATGGTACATTGGAAGCATCAGCTACCGGCATCTTTTTACTTGTGTTGTATCGTATCACAATTACCTAATTAGAAAAGAAAATGCATCCTGTGTTGTGAACAACTGTGGCAAATCGTTCTCCTTTGATTTCATGCCGCCTCTCTTTACCTTCTTTGTCACACCGTGGCGTTCGTCTTTTTCACAACTCTATACTGACCTCAGCTTTGCCCGCCTATTGTTTTTGTGTATGAAACTCACCCTTTGTTTTGTAATAACATGGAATTTATACTTCTGTGACATTGTTGAAGCTTCAGAACGTATGTATTTCTTGAAAATTAGGACAAATTACGTATAAACCAATTACGTACCTTGGTTTCGTTAACACGTTTTTAACCCTGTGTACCAATTACTTTCTTTCTTCTTTCCGACACTGCAGTACAATTTCTCCAAACAACTCTTACAAACATACACACGAACGCCCACTCACGCACAAAAGTATTCAATACAGAAACCGGACTGAACGAAATTCGTACCAAAACTAATAAAAGTACCAATATGAAATTTACTGTTAACTGAAATTTTACCAATCAGATCTAAAATTACAAATGTTTCATTTTAAACATTCACCACCTCATAAGTGTATTAGGGTTTCCATTGACCTAGAAATCCTGGAAGACCAGGAAGAGTCTGGGAATATTAAATGTGGTTCTGTTACTCAAAGAAGTGAATATGTATTTTTCACATGCTTGTAAACACTGATTTGAAGCTTGTGTCATAAGGTAAACTAAATAAATTCCTAAATATATTATATTTCTTGTAAGTGGATCATCCATTGCTTTCTTATTTCCACTGTAATAATAGTTAAAGCAGGCTAAAACATACAGGATGGTCATGGGAAAGTTTGTGAATTTGCTTTGCCCAAATGAGTGGGAATCATTTGTATGTACCCAGGTGACATCAATTAGCTTTTCCCTCAGCAAATTAAACCTCAAATTGACACATTTACTTAATAAAACAAGGGTGCATTAATTATGTTTTTATATTTATAAAACTAAGAACTAAATGGCACACTTTTGCACTAAATTACAGACTATTTATGGGAATTCTTGATTATATTATAGCTGTGCACAGTTTTACTTTAAAATATTTGTAGATACACAATAGGGATAGACAGAATGACAAAACATTTGGCCGTTACCACAAAAAAGTCTGTGACATAATTTTAGCCTGGAAATGTCAGTTAGCCTAAAGTGACAAGAGAAGGAATTTAAAATAAACAAAATCAAATAAATTTTGGCATGGAATTCATGAAAATTGTACAATTTGAATAAATCCCACAGTATTTCAGCTCCATCATCATTTTGTGTAGTCCATAATGATTCACTTCCAGAAAAGTAGATAATTTCATTGATTCAATTTGAACATACATTTTTCCAATTCTGCCCTTGTCCTACATTATTATTAAATGATGCTATTTTGTCTTTAAAAGTGTAGTCAATATGCACACAGTTGGTCGTGATTAATAGATCTGCACTTTCTGTTCCAGTGGATTGAAGTGCAGAGAACAGATGAACATGAGGAAGCCAAGAAGCCAGAAGAAATTAAAGAGAGCCCTTTCCAGGGAGAATTGTGGATAAAGTGTAATCGCACTGTACCATGTACGATTGTACCAGGGTATGCAATTATGTTCCTTTTCATTTCTATTTATGGCAATATTTCATTAGTAGTACAAGGTCAGACTAATTCTTACTGAATTCTGGATAATCAAGCTTAATCTCTATACTCACTGATTTTAATATATTATGTAGTTACCATTTTTTTTTTGTTTGTTTTGTTCGCATGGTTATCCCATATCCATTTCAGCAACTTATTGGAATCTAATGAAGTAAACTGTTTCTGTCATGAACATTTGAGCCTTGAAGAAAACTGTGTGTTTCACCAGTTAAAATAACTATATTCTGCTTGTCTGATAGTTGATAAATTAAAGCTGCACCTAGCAAATGAATAGACATTAGGGATGGGTCAATATTAAATTTTAGCCGATACCCGATATTATACAGATTGATATAAGTTTCCAAATTGTCCTTGAGGAACCTGAATGGATCATTGATCTTTATAAATACATGTTTCGGCGTGACTGCAGTGCAAAAGAAGTTGTATATTTAGACATTTACTTTTTTTTAAAAAGTAGGGCATGGAGATTATCCATAAAAATTATAACAAAATGGCAGAATTTTTTGCGCCGAATTATAAGATATTTATTAGAGCTGAACCGATACTGATACCGATGCCAATACTCTTACCGATTCCCACCAATATCGATACTTGAAAATTGCAGTAATTAAGATTTGTTCAAAATATTAATCAATAATAGTGTGTAAATAGCCTTTTCCAATTATATGCATCAATTTACCAATGAATTTTGTTTTAGAATATTGAAATAGATATTATGTAATCACAAAATCCAGTTTTTCGTGCAAAATTGTTGCAAAATAAGAATAGTTTGAATATTGCATAATTTCCAGGATAATTAGTCTGCAAAACTGTCGTGCATCATATTTGTGGACCCTTTGAAAGGCTAATATGCCGGAAAAGTATCAGCTGGTACATGAATTCCAACCGATACAGATATATTGGTATTGGCGCAGCCCTAATATTTATAGATATATCTGGATCTGTAAAGTAATTTTACCAATTCATTGATATGCCTATATGGGCAAGTATCGATTAATCTGTCCCATCCCTAATAGACATACAATGTGCAAAATAATACTGTTGTTCTTATTTTGAAAGTGTTTTTTTCATTTTTCATTCTTATGGCAGTTTCATTTTTAGAGACATGCACATTACTGTCATGACCAGCCATGTATCACTGTGTATATCTTCTTAGCTTTAACTTGAAAATGAAGTGGTAAACTGTTACAAGATTTCAGCAGGAAGAATAAAAGCTACTTTCAAAATAACATTGATTGTATTATTTTCTAATATGTAACAGTGGTTATGTAAGCCTTTATGAAATATATTGACATATGATGTGGAAAGTTAAGAATTAAAATTAGTGCTAGATTGATACTTATGTACCAGTTGGTATCATTAGTGTCAGTATCTAATAGTTTTGAATGTAATTATTGATAATGGCCAATATGTGTTCCTGTCACATGCTGTGTAACAGTACAAAATACTAATGCACACATGTGCATCAACATTGCACATGCAAAGGTGGCAGTTATTTTATTTTATCCTTTGATTATTTAATCCACGTGTATCGTTTTGTTGGTAAGATTACTGAAAATATTACAATTCTGCCATTCTTTTATTCATTTTATTTTTATTATATTACCTGGTTTTACGTGCCAACTTGAACCATAATCATACATTGAAAAATCAGCCCTACAGAAGGTGAATGAGCCATTCAGATTTTTCCTGTAATATTTACAATGTTCTATTGAATCAGTAGAATATCATTATCATATTGTTTGTACATGGTAGGATAATGATATTCTTCAAAAACATGTTTGCGTATACACAAACAAAACGTTTCATAGTTGCTAACACTGTGCCTTATTAACACATGACTGGTTAAATGTGTGAACTTCTTATTTTTTATTTCTTTTAATGTATACCTTGTCATGCTATTAGAATGAGCAATATGCATTTTTGGAGGAAATTTAAGAGGCCCACTCATTTTTTTTTTTTCTGCAGAAAGCGTCTCAGGCCCCTTGAAGAATATAAACCACCTAGGATTATGAGGAAGCTGGTACAGAATCGCCTGAATCCACCTAAAAATATGTCTACAGATTTGTTGGATATGCATAGGCAAATTATGTATGTACTTATTATTACATTTTATGACATGTTTTGTGCAGGCTTGCAAAGTCATTGCCTCATGTAGTTTCCTGTTTGAATTTGCCAATGTTTTTGCCAGTGTGATGTTAGAACTGAGAGTCAATAAAAAATAAAAATTCTATTTTATCTTCAGAGTTGTCAGTTTTCATGTCAGGTCAAAGTGTTAAGAGACAGAACAAACAACTAAGTGAATATTTGCTGTTTAGTGTTTACCTTCACTGCTTGTACCTTTTTTGTAGAACACTCTTTGATGGTGAACTTGAAATTGATAACTACAAGAAATGGTTCCACACCCTTCTTCACATTGAGGAATGGGATGAAGTTATCAAGATGGACAGCTACAATATGACAAGCGTGTATTTCAAGAAAGTGGAAGATAGTCCAATGTTTAAGTTGGAGGTAAGGGGATGTGCATCAGATTACATGCTCTCTGTGCTTCATTTATGATAACTTGTTATTCAATGATATGAACGCAAGTTCATTGTATAGTGTTTAGGCAGAGTTAAGAGAAGTCAGTCATTATTAGGTCAATATATGTGTAATTACAGCTAAAACGTGCTTCTTTAAAACACAACTTGCACCTTGCAATTTAATATGTATATTAGCAGCATGTTTCAAAATCATCTTCACATAATATTTTATTATGCAATATTGACTATCAGACATTTTGTCATGAGTAAAAGAGAGTTGAGCTGCCTCTGGGTTAGATTGGGATGTGTCATTGACTCACTAACTTCCTAACTAAGGGATCTAGGTTCAACTCCTGGCCTTGACATGAATGTACCTTTGTACATGTCTTCATGAGTTTCACGCAATCCCCATTTTCTCCTCACTGGCCTGATTAGCCAAAACTGATAGAAATGTATCGGAAAATAAGGAAAAAGTTGAACCACAAGACTTGACCATCTTTCTTCTGTACAGTGGAACCTTGATTTTAAGTTTTTCAGGAAACCAACGTAAAAAAAAAAAAAAAAAGCAATTTGCTGTTGGAACCATCAAGATTGAATGTGTAATGCAGGAAAATGTAAAATCGAGAAACATAAAGTCTGTGTTCCACTGTACTTACCTGAAGATGGCCATGATTATATCGTCGTATGAGAACCACAGGAACGTAATTCCAAAAATGCGATTTCGGTTTTGTTTTAAATAAATTCCTCTGAAGATCTCTATTTGGAGTCAATTCGATATATTTTCATTTCTAATTCTTAGCTGTAAGGTGGAGTAAGAAATATTCCCAAGAATATTATTTCCTCTGTCATGTAAGTTTGATAAATTGGAGTTAACGTCCCTCTGGTTCTCACATGACAATATATGAAATATATTCAGTGAAACGTTAGTTTTATTTCTCCAGGGACCAAGCTAAAATAAAAACAACTTAAAATGCAGGAAAATGTAAAATCGAGGAAAGTTTTACAACATTTTGCTATGTTGGGACCATCAAGATTGAATGTATAATGTGGGAAAATGGGAAATCCAGGAACGTAAAATCAAGGTTCAACTGTGCGAGAGGTGAACACTGTAAATGTTTATACAAGGGTTATTTTTTAAATAAGGTCAGTTTTTCAATAAAAACGAAGGAATTTAATGTTTTTCAAAAAAAACATTTATTTTCTGAATATACATACACTTCTCTATTTTTCTACATAATTTCCTTGCCGGTTTAAACATTACTACGAGGTTTTGGATATCCTCCTCATAGAACTCTGCCGCCTGTGATGATAGCCAGTTACATACGGATGTTTTCACTTCTTCATCAGTGTCTCAACGCTTGCCGCCTAGGAAGGTCTTCAGATGGAAAGAGGTGGTACTCACTAGGTGCAAGGTCTGGACTGTATGGTGGATGGTCATCACACAATCGCCGATCAAAATGAAAGCACAACAGACTCGTTCAAAGTGCAAGATCATGGCAACTGTGTTTTGGGACAGGCAGGGTGATTGTTAGTGGACTTTTTGCTGCAAGGGACAACAATTAACTCTGCTTCCTACTGTGAGACCCTAAGAAAACTTCTTCGAGCAATACAGAACAAAGGGCGTGAAATGCTGTCGCCGGTGTCATACTGATTCATGACAGTGCAAACCCACATGCTGCGGCTCAAACTCAAGATCTGATCGAATATTTTGGCTGGATGGTATTCGATCATCCGCCATACAGTCCAGACCTTGTGCCTAGCAACTACCACCTCTTCTGCGATCTGAAGACCTTCCTGGGCGGCAAGTGATGAAGAAGTGAACGACCGTGAGTAACTGGCTATCATCATAGGCGGCAGAGTTGTATGAGGAGGGTATCCAAAAACTCGTAGTTAGTTACGATAAATGTTTAAACCGGCAAGGAAATTATGTAGAAAAATAGATAAGTGTATGTAAATTCAGAAAATAAATGTTTTTTTGAAAAACATTTACTTCCTTCATTTTTATTGCAAAACGGACCTTACTTAAAAAATAACCCTCGTATATTATTTTTTTTGTAAAAACTTGTTTGACATTGTTTTACAGCATAGAAAATACAGGGTGTATCAGAAGTCCCTTGCCACCCCTTGGAATTTGATATGGGTGATACATAATAGGCCTAGGGGAACACCTTTTGGAGTATGTCACGCGGACGGCTGCCATCTTGAATTCAACTTTTTTATTTTTTATTTAAATGATAGGTGGGTCATGTGATAAATGACAATAGGCTAGAATTTCGTCAGGATGTCAAATCTGAAATCATATTTCATGTAACTTTGTTTGTGAAAAGTTATTGGCAACTGAAAGTGATGTTTACCTCTTACAGAATGTGCTCCACATGTTGTCCGTGTTGGGCAATGCACGTGTGCAGACAATTCTCCCAATGTCTGTGTACACCGAGCAAGGTATCTGGTAAAATTTGCTCAAAGACAGCCATGATACGTTGTTTCAGATGAGGAAGATCACAAATTTTCACACCATACACCATAGCTTTAACGTGTCCCCATAGGTAGAAGTTCATTGGCATTAGGTCTGGTGATCGTGCAAGCCATTCAACGGGCCCACGTCGACCAATCCATGCCCCAGGAAATTGTTCATCCAGGTACTGACACACCTGGATGCCATAATGAAGAAAAAACCTGCGAAATGTACCACCTTCCGACATCAGAACTGGCAGTATCTGTTCCTGTAGCATACCCAGGTATCGTTCCGCATTTAAATTTCCTTGAATGAAAAAAGGAAAAGGATCGTCCTCGGAGAGGTGTTGCTGCATTTGCATCTTACACAGATGCCACTTGTGCCTCTGTAGCACCCTGTACACTGAACTGTGATTCATAGCACATTTCATTGCTATACGACGTATGCTTCGTTGCAGTAACATCGAGAAGGAGGCCAACACTGCCGTAGCTTGTGCTTCATCTGTGACTGTCCACAGTCGTCCACTACGCAGTCTGTCCAAGACCATGCCAGTCTCCTCGAATATGGTTAATAACTCTGCCACTGCAACATGTGACACAGGGTGACATTCTGGATGACTCAGGTTGGAATCGGCAGCCACTGCACAGGCACTTCTCCCATCCCACAGTTTGACGATCTGGATGCGTTCCTCAGTTGTTAACGGCATGGTTCAGCACTCGCAACAAGCAGGTAAACATCACTTTCAGTTGCCAATAACTTTTCACAAATGAAGTTACATGAAATCTGATTTCAGATTTGACATCCTGATGAAATTCTAGCCTATGGTCATTTATCACATGACCCACCTATCATTTAAATAAAAAATAAAAAAGTTGAATTCAAGAGGCAGCCGTCCGCGTGACATACTCCAAAAGGTGTTCCCCTAGGCCTATTATGTATCGCCCATATCAAATTCCATGAAAATACATCACTGTGGATTTTACAATGGATGGTAAGGGACTTCTGATACACCCTGTACAAATCAAATCATGCTATGGAACTTCATACAGATAGTAATTTCTTTGCAGGTGCCTGGGTTGTCAGAGAAGAGACCCTCCATCTTGAAAGGTGATTTCATATATGCCAGAGTTCGACTTGGGGAGAAACCCACAGATGTTGAACCTGTGCAGTATGAAGGCATTGTACATGATGTGAGAGATGAATTTATTCATGTTGGATTTTCTGAGGAGTAAGTACACTAAATATTCTGAAGAATGTTGTTTTAATTATAATTCTGGAACCTTTTTAAACAGGGGTGTCTCGTAAGTAATAGCACAAACTGACACAGGTGAAAGTACACGATAATAGAAGCAAAAAAGTCTCAGTAAACATGGGTCTGCAAATGAGCCATTTTCGAGATAATCGCGAATGTGTGGTTACAAGCCGCCACTGACTTCATTGTTTGTAAACGTCGTCCTAGTTGGTAAAATGCTAATAATACAGTAAGAAAAATAAATCCCACAGTACGATTAGACTGTGTGCTGATTGTATCCATCCTGTTTGATTACAACGCCACCTCTCGGAAATGTTCTCTTTTGTAAACAAAGAGCAAACCTCGGAACATGCAAGGAGTAAAGCACTCTGTGTTTACAAAATGCAATCAGTGACAGCTTGTATCCAGATTTTACCAACTAGGACGACATTTACAAAAAATGAAGTCAGTGACGGCTTGTAATGACACATTCACAATTATCTCAAACGGCTCTTTTGCAGATCCATGTTTACTTGCTTTTATTATCGTGTACTTTCACCTGTGTCAGTTTTCACTGTTACTTTTGAGACACCCTGTATAATTAGCATTCATACAAACAGGCATGTGTGTATGAAAGGAAATTTATTTGATTTTGAGTTATACTAAATAAATGTGATAGTGACAATAAATAGGACCTCAATTTTGTTGTAAGCCCTATGGATGCAAATACATTTTGAAAACATGTCACTCTGTAGATAAAAAAGCCCACAAAAAACATTTTGGGGGAAAAATGTGAAAATTCTTGGAAATTTTGGAAATTGGACTGTTGTTAATTAGTGGTAATAGTGAGCCTATTGGTTCCAATATCTTTTTACAGTATTTCATTCCTTTTTTTCAAAATGTGAGGCTGGTAGTCACGTCATCGAAGAATGGTCTTTTGTCATGATTACCAAATTTCAAGCAATTTGCATCCATATGTCTTATGCCAGAAAGCTTTTTCTGAAAAAATTAACTTTTATAAAAAAAATCTTTAAAAAACACTAAATATGACTGTAGTTTTGCTACTCTAGTATGTCGCAAACTTTGTTACTAAACAAAAGAAAACCTAAAATATCGTAATTTGTTTTGAAGATGCAGCATGTGTTATACCGACTGACTGAATGAATGAGTTTGTGTTGTAAGTCCACTTTATACCCAGTAAGGCTGATCAGGACTTTACCTACAGTTTAAAGTGGGATCCGAACTGCTATGTGCTTCCACCGGATCTCAAACCTGGGAGACATGTTAAATACCATCAGGAGGTGCTGTTCCACGTTAAGGACCAGTGTTCATCAAAGGAGTATTTACACACTGGTGCACGTTATGGACTGGTAGTCTTCAAGCTTCAAGAGGTTAAAAACTTATTTTTCATTGGCATTCAAACAATTTTTCTGTGCATATCATTGCAGTAAAAAATCGCAAATAAAACAGCAGTTTGTAGATGGTTCTGGACACTGGCAAGAAAAAATTAAATGTTACTGTTTTGTTTTAATGCAAGTGCACATATTCATTTTTCAGTGTACCAGGTGTGTCTGTTAATAATTCTTAATTGATCCGAAAGAAAACAACTGTATCTGGGGAGAAAGGTAACAAATGCTTTATTCAAAGTATGCGCCATCGCTAGCTATACATTTTGCCCATCTGTCCGTCAAATTGTGGATGCCCTACCAGAAAAATCGTTCACATTTTGAGGTGATCCAGTCAGCAAGCCATTGTTCGACATCTTCGTAATTCTTGAAGTGTTGCTGGGAAAGTTAGCGAGACATCGATAAAAACAAGTTGTAGTCCGAAGGGGCTAAGTCTGTTGCGTATGGTGGGTGGGGCAAGAATTTCCAGCCAAGTGCAGAAATGGTGTGTGTGATGCCTTTCGCTGTATGTGATGAGGGCATGAAGAAGATCAGATATGGTTTGGCGATCCAACATTAACTTCTCTGCCAGTTGTTGTTGCGTTTGCGTATCATCTTCGTCCAACAGTGCTTGCAATTCGGCATCTTGGAATTTTTTCGGCTGGCCCGGGCGATCTTTGTCTTTCAAGTCAAAATCACCACTTTTGAATTGTCGAAACCAACGCACACATGCGTCTTGCTTTAGGACATTGTCACCGTACGTTTCCACAAGGATACGATGGCTTTCACTCGTGTTTTTCTTTTGATTGAACAAGAAAAGCAGAACTTGCCACACATGCTCCTTATTTGGTTTGAAGGTCGACATGTTTATGACACAAATCCAATATAACGATCACTCCCACTTGGTTGCACATCTACGGCATTTTGACAGGTACTGTCCTGGCAACACACTGACGTAACAGACTGTGCACCAACCCTTCCTTCCAGCGCCATCCAGCGACGAAATTAAGAATTATTAACCGGCACACCTGGTAGAAGATGTGACTGACTCATTGTATTGACAAAAGTGTTAATTCAAGTGTTGCAGTTGAACATTTTTGCCTGAGTGCTTGGATGTGATATTCAGAGGATATTTGTTCTTGTTGCTTTCTGCATAGAAATAAGTACCATGTGCCAGGGGCTTTAAAGCAGGGGCTTCATAGCTCATTCCTGCATCAGTGTCAAGTATGATATCACTTCTTATTTTCCAGGTTCACTGAGCTCTATGATCCAGATCTGCCTTTCGATGTTCGTTTTACAACCTCAAGGTATCCAATTGTGACCATGCACAGAGCTGTTGACAATTTGGTGTACAGAGATATGCTTTACATTGCGTTTCCTGAATGCTTTCCAGAATGTGGTACATATCCTGACCTTTTAAGTAATGAAGCAAAGGAAAGTCTCAGGTAAGTAGAAAATGATATTTATTGGCAAATAAACACTGTTGGGGATTGTATGATTGGACTATAATTGTATGTGCTTACCTCCTTGGCTGAGTAGTTAGCAAGGTGTACTGCAATGCCAGGATTCCCAAGTTCAGTCCCATCCTGGTCATAGGTTTTCTTTGTGAGTGTCCCTTCGTCAGTTTCATCATTGGTGTAGAACCATCAATGGAATTTTAAGGTGTAGAACCATCAATGGAATTTTAAACCAAATCTGCTTATACCTCGCTGAGTAACTAAATAAGCAAGTGCGTTATAAAAGAAAGTAATGAAGTCCTTTGCAACAGACCAAGGATAGATCCACCTATGTAAAGGAAATTACAAACTGACAACAAAAGAACATCAGCATATACATACAAGTGACATCTATTGAACCAGCCTGAAACAATGTAACACAACTATGGGCAAAAAGTGGTTATATACTTGGACTGTTATAAAATGTATTTAATGTCGATGAACAGCCTTCAGTGAATGGTGACAGTGAGCACCAAAATTTGTGCAAGAAAATAATTCAACTGTCTTTGTGTACTTTTTACATAGGTTTGATGATAAGAGAGTTCGAAGCAATCCAGAACAGAAAACAGCAGTGGTGAACATTCTTTTAGGAACCTCTCGTCCAGCTCCATACTTGATATTTGGTCCTCCTGGTACAGGAAAAACCATTACAGTTGTTGAAGCTATATTACAGGTGAGGTTTGAAATGTTAACTGTTGGGCATATTTTTTATCAATCTCAACAAGGCTCTGCATTTGAACCCATGACCAGTATAATCTGCTGTGGGAATCCTGTGTTTATCCATATCAATATATAATAGTTTAATTAAACTATCTTCCATCCATCTTATTGTTTTATAAGCGGTATGCTGAGTGCCCCTTTATAGCCTCAGTTTTTAGCCTAAGTGTGGAGATTTTATTCTTGGAGAAATTATAGTTTCAGTTGTTGGTAAGGAGTGGAAGTTTTAGAAATTCAGTGAGAAAGTTTTTGAAAGAAATTTTATTTCATTCTTAGGGTCCTGTCCTCAGTATTTAATTGTGCGACAGGTACAAATAGCGTATGTGCTGGCATGCTGGTAATTTAAAAGCAATGAAGAAATCACTTTTTTATCAATCAGAATTGAAATAAATATGTATCAGCTGAAGTGTGGATCTTATTAATACATGCAATGTTTATTTATATAATTAATATTGGTAGTTATTATTGTACTTAATATCTTTTTCCATATAGGTGAAGAAGGTGTTTGCAGAATCCTACATCATAGTGTGTTCATCATCGAATGCTGCTTGTGACCTTCTCACTCGGCTGTTGGGTCCTAAGATGGACAAGGAGAAGCAGAGGGAGCTTTTGAGATTGCATTCATCTACGCGTGATTGGTAAGTAATGGATCTCAGTGATCATGTTGAAATGGAGGAGTGCTATTAAAATGGCATAATTATCATATTGTTACTGTTGTGTAATAAAATGATGCTATATTTACTTGGTGAATATTTGTATTTCTTGTATTACTTATGTAATGAACTGTAGATGAAGAACATTTTGTAATTATACAAGGTGTCATTTTAATGGTGCCCACGGACCACGGAAATGTACAGAGGACAAACAACTTTTCTTAGTAACATTTTCCTCGGTGCGTAATTTTGGCGCTACAGTCACCCAAAAAAAGCCCATTTTGATGCCTGAATGCTGGCAACCACACACAACATTTGATTGCATTTGTGACATATCCAGTCGTGAAGCGATGCGTTCCAAACAGGAAGTAAGCAAACAATACGAAAAATGGTAGAAAGAAAGTAGAATTCAAGTGGAAGTGGTCATATCGAATTTAGTCTCTGCTTACATGTCTAATATTTGCAAATCTAGTTACCAAGTTGGCATCTACAATTTAGTCTATCCACTTCGTCCTTCTGATACTAGTTGTCTGTGACACACTGCACAGATGACAAAATAGAAATGAAAAAAAAAATCAAAATTCCAAAGGTAAGCAACACACAATATCCTGTATATTCAGGGCATTATGAGGCAAGTGCCAAAATGGTTGAAAATACAGGGATATATGTAGTAGCAAAACAAACACACTGACGACCGTGTTTATCTACGCACCGGACACACATGTAATATTTTGCAACTGTAAACAGGCTAGTAAATATGCTACTGATTCATCATTGGATTGTTACTGTGGTTGTACGTGTTTTAGCCATAATGTAACAACGTGAACTTCAGATACTTCCATTATCAGCACAAAAGTACCACAACCTTGCAACAAGATTTGCAAATATTTTACATGTAGCTGGGTGTAAAGAGCAACATGTAAGCTTCAAGTCTAATAAAATTAATTATTGTTGATATTTGACATGTAGGCTGAGACAAAATCCGATATTGACACTTCATTTCGAATAAGTTTTCTCATATCATTGCTTCACTTCCCCTTCACCTGAGATAACTGCTGATCTTCGGTCTACTGGACGCCTTTCTCATTTCGTTTTACAGCAAATAATGTGGTTGGTAGTTTGTCATTTTTCACAAAATTTGTGTGTTCCTTGCAACCCTGCCGTGCACTGTTTCGTCGCAGGAAATGACGTCACAGATACAATAAAATGTTGTGTTGGGTTGCCAGCATCCAGGCGGCAAAACTGTCTTTTTTGAGCGGCTGTAGCGCCGGAACTACGCACCGAGAAAAATGTTACTGAGAAACGTTTTGTCTTGATGTCCTTTATACGAATCTGTGCTCCGTGGGTGCCATTAAAATGACACCCTGTATATTATAAATATGTAGTATTTATCCTCCCTGTGCCATACTAGTTTGCTGGCTGCTGTGAAACTATTACCAACATTTTTTTACAGTATTATTAAGTTACTATGTGGATGCCCTTTATTGTATAGGAAAAATATTTTGTGTAAACTTTTTGGGGGGAAGGGGGAGTGCAGGAGAGATAGGCGGGATAAGTTTTGATTTCCTTTTACATGTGCTATTTCTATTTCTTCCAATTGTCTAGGAACACTGTTCCAGACGATGTTAAGCCATGGAGCAACTACAAAGACAAAGAGTACTACCTGCCACATGACATTCCAAAGTACAGAATTGTTATCTGTACCCTGACAGGAGCTGGAAGGTAAGACAATCTAGAAGGTGCCATCTTAGGGTTTGAATCAAGGAAATTGTGAGGCATTTATTAGTAAGTTACATCCAATATGACAGTGTATTATGTTCAAGAGCTCTGTTATCACTGGAACATGAGCAGTGTTTATTTAGTAAGTGGCAAAACTAAATTCTCTCATTATAATTTGGGATGGTAGTTGATAACCTTTAAAACATCTGGGGATTCAGCAGCCTAACGAAGAAAAAGGGTCATGATCTTTCCTCTGTCTCTGCCAATAATTCAGACAGCTGAATTTCCACATTATACAGTACATTCACAGGGTGGATACCCACCAGGAATTCCTTGAATTCTGGGAATTATGCATGAATTATTGGCTCCGGGAATTATGTGTTAATTCTACATGAATTTTTCTCCCTAGACGTGAAAAATTTAGGACAGCCGATACCGATTCCGATATATCGGTATCGGCTAGAATTTATTTGCCTATACCTGGCGATACTTTTCTGGCATTTTTAAGGACCCTGTGAAAGACCAAAATGTCGTGCGACACTTTTGCAGAGTGAAATTATCCTGGAAATTATGCAAAATTCAGTGTTTTTTTTTTTCAAAAAGTTTTGTCAAAAACCTTTATTTTGTGTTAACATAACATGTAATTTAATATTCTAATGTAATTCAAAAATATTTTTAAACAAAAATCTATCTATCTGTCCAGTGCTCGAAAAATTTTCTACAAAGCTAGGTGCCAGATCTGAAAATCAGGCACCAGGAAACTACCTACTAGCAATTGTGTATACTACAGTGTGTTTCAAAAGTCGCACAACCCAAACATTGAAAATATATATCTCTCTTGAAAACCGTAAGAGGTATTTACACCAGGTTTTCTGCACTAAACTAATTATGTACGCTATCACTGGGTTAATAAATTTATGTCAGCATGTATTCAAATAAAAGCAATTACATTATTTTAAAAAAATATTGTTAATTTGCTGAAAGCATCTGAGAATTGGATTTTCAACAATATGTACCGATGTAGAAATTTTCAGCGAAAAATGCAGGTTCGACCAGGACTCTAACATGGGTCTCTGATATACCGTGCCATTGCTCTAACCACTGAGCTACAAGCCCGCTGTCCGTAGAGATGTTAATTATTGAAGATGAGGTACACACAGGAAATGTGCTACATAGAAATTTTCAGCGAAAAATGGATTAAGATCTGTACACTGGGAAGAACCAGGCAACGTCAATGTCTACTGTGTTTCAAAGGCAACAGATCCTGTTGCAGTAGCACTGGCAGAGACAATTCCACACAGGTAAAACAGTGACAGTGAGAAATCAGGCGAGGTCAGGCCGGCTTGGTAGCTCAGTGGTTAGAGAAATCATACGGTATGCCAGAGACTCAGGTTCGAGTCTGCATTTTTTGCTGAAAATTTCTAGAGTACATCTTCTATGTGTGCCTAATCTTCAATAATAATACCAACTCTTAACAATTTGTGGGATCATTTGTTGGTGTTTGACTAGTCAATCTTAAAACAGTTGCTTTGTGAGGTACAGCAGAAGCAGGGGATTTTACTTGGAAAACCTCTTGCACATGAGTGTAAGAATGAGTAGTAAAATATTCTTCAGCAATGAACACGTGCTGCTCCAAAGAATACGCCATGCTGAATCAATTAAAATAACTGGCATAGTAGCGTCGAAAGTGAGCAAAGAGAATTCAGTGTAACCAGAGGCAGACTAGGATTCTCTCAAAGAGAATGGTTTATGATTTTTCACGTAAATGTGTAGCCAATACTCAGGCACATGTGGCATGAGTCTGTTGACAATATTTCAACCTGTTAGCATTGCCAAATATGTCCCAAAAATGGCACTTTTTCACTCAACCCATAAAATCGCTAATAAAAAATCCATCAAATGTTGCACATAACCAATATTGGTCGCAAATGACAGATTGACATGGCATCAGTCATCAGACATCTAATTATGACCCTTCGATAATTTCTTACGTATTTTTCTAATTCAGAAGTGCATTTCTGAAAAAATTTTAACGCTGCCTTCCGCAAGTTATTAATTTATCTAAATTTTCTGTATGGAGAAAACTGATAATTTTAAGCATTCAAAAATATCTCAATGGATGAGATTTTATAATGCAGAAAACCTGGTGTAAATATCTCTTACGGTTTTCATGATACACATTTTCAAAGTTTGGGTTGTGCAACTTTTGACAAACACTGTATAAGAAGCTGAGCATCATGGTATTCAAAACATCGCTAAATCATTCGAGAAAACTGGAAATGGGATGTTGGGGGACAAAGAGTAAGAAATTATTACAGACTCTATGGAATGTTCACAACGTTGATTTAAAAAAAAAAACATTTGCTAACTTACACTGTACTGCAATTTGAACTTAAATCATCAAAATTTCGTACATATTAAAGCATAATGATGGCGACCTGGCGGCCGGAATTTTTCGAGCCCTGGAGAATGTTATTGCAAGATAAGATATCTTGAAGTTGATTAGATAAATTTAAGTTTGAAATTTTATACAATTCATAATTTTTTGTAGATTAGTGTATCCCATAATATCTGTGACTTCTGTTTGTAGATGTATTTCAAGTCCGAGTATGTGAAATGGCAAATGTAAACTCCACACCTTAAATTAAATATATATATATATATAGGATAAAAGCAAGGAGGGCCAAAAGGGCTAAGTAAAAATCAAAGAAGGTAAAAGGAAACACTCACCGGACAGTAGAAAAAAAATCAAAATTTTCGCTAATTTCATAGCATCATCTGTGTGAGGAGAAATAGACGGAACCGGAAGTTGGGGCACAGCAGAGTTGCCAGGTTCCCATCGAAGAAGAAGCTGTGCGTAGAACGAAAAAAACATTGTTTCGTCACCAGGCTCGTCGTAAACTGTGAGTGTGTGGGATGAGCTGGGAGGGTGGGCAGGAGGGATGGGCATTACTGGGTGGCCTTGTTGAAGCCAGGTGGAGTGGTTGCACTCATGGCCGATATATAGGCCCTCTCCCATCTTTTGCGAACAGAGGTGTTGGCTGCTTGGGGTAGGAGATGGATAATCGCTACCCGGAAGCAGTCGTTGAAACTGATGTTGTGGTGGTTGGTGTGGACGGCGACAGTGAAGTCCAGGTTGTGGGTGGAGGAGCAGTGGTTATTGATGCGGAGGTTGAGGGACGTTGATGTTTCTCCCAGGTAAAAATCACCACAGATGTTGCAGGTGAGGATGTAGATAAGGTTTGAGGCATGGCAGGTCCCTTTGGAATGGAGGGTAAATTTGCCAGTGGCCGTGTGCACCTGGAGGGTGTGATAAGTGATGAGGATGGGGCAGGTCTTGCACCTGGGGCGGTTGCATTTATGGGCGGGGGGTTGTTGGATGTGTGGTGAAGGAGTGTTGTGGACCAGGATGTTTTGGAGGTTGGGGGGCGTTTGAAAACCACTCTGGGTTTGTTGGGAAATATTTTTTTGGTTTCCGGATCACTGTGGAGAATTGGGAGAAGAGAGTGCAGTGTGTGCCTGATTTTGTTGAGGTGGGGATGATATTGGGTGATGAGTGCAGGTGGGTTGGTGGCAGCAGGTTTCTTGGTGGTAGTGGTATGTGAGGCAGCTCGCGATATTTGCTTGGTGACCAGGATGGAGGGATATCCACGGTTAACCAGGGTCTGGTGTAGGCGGAGGTTATAATTCTGGCGGGAGGTGGGTGAAGTGTTCAGGTGCTGTCCCCTGAGGACCAGAGAGAATGGAATGGCTTTTTTGGTGTGGAACGGGTGGGAGCTGGAGAAGTGTAGGTATGTAGAAATGTGGTTGGTGGGTTTTATGTGGATGGAGGTAGTCGGGTGTCCTCCCTCGATGTGCACGTCCACATCCAGGAAGGTGATCTGGTTGGGGGAGTGCATCCAGGTGAATTTTAGGGAACGGAAGTGGTTAAGTTGGTCAAGGAAAGCTGACAAGCATGGTTCTCCATGTGTCCAGAGCATGAAGATGTGGTCGATGAAGCGGAGCCAGAGGAGGGGTTGGGTAGCCAAAAAATCTTGCTTAAGTTTGCTCATGAAGAGGTTTGCATAGGATGGGGCCATTCTGGTACCCATGGCTGTACCTCGGATCTGTTGGAAATTTTGGTTTTCAAAGGTGAAGTTGTTACAAGTGAGGACAAGGTGGGCTAGGTAGGTCAGGAAGTTTGTGCTGGGGTTGTGAAGTTTGGGTCTGCTATTGAGATAGAATTCTATGGAGTGGAGGCCATGGGAGTGAGGTATGTTTGTGTATAGGGAAGTGACATCGATGGTGGCAAGGATGGTATTTGGGGGCAATCGTGGAAGGGTGCTGATTTTCTGGAGGAAGTGGTTGGTGTCACGGAGGTAGGAGGGCAGAGCTTTCACAAGAGGCTGGAGATGGGAGTCAACAAAGGCTGAGATTCTTTCTGTGGGTGAGTTATAGCTGGACACAATGGGTCTACCAGGGTTGCCAGGTTTGTGGATTTTGGGCAATAGATAGAAGGTGAGGGTGCGGGGATTGTCGGGTATTAACATGGCGGTGGTACGAGCTGTTAGGCCTTCAGGGGGGCTGCGGGTGTGGATGAAGTCCTGGATTTTGTTGAGGTGTTCGGCGGATAGGTCAACTGTGGCGGGTTTGTAGGTGGAGGGGTCAGCGAGCTGGCGATTGGCTTCCGCCAGGTAGTCTTGAGAGTTCAAGACCACTGTGGTGGACCCCTTGTCAGCTGGGAGGATTTGATGTTGTGGTTGTTGTGGAGGTCTCTGAGAGCTTTCTGTTAGGTTGGTTGTGAAAGTTATTCAAGAATGAGCTGTCAGAGGTGGTGGAAATGACGGCAGTGATGTATCTTTCCAAGGGGTGGTTGGTGGGCAGGGATCTTGGGAGGAGGGGGTGCTAAATTGAAGGAGGCTCGGGTGGGTTTCACTGGTGGTAGTTTGGAGTGAGGAATTTTTGGCCCAGAAATGTTGCCATCGGAGGTTGCGAGCAAATGTGTTTATGTCAAAAAGTAGGCGGAATTGGTTGGGGGGAGAAGGTGAGGCCTTTGGATAAAACAGCTATTTCATCAGTGCTCAGTTTATGGCTGGATAAATTGAGTACAGTCTGGTTGTTTTTGAGTGGGTTAGGGTTATTGGTGGTCATGGATCTGGTAGGGGTAGGTTTGTCCGTGGACTGGTTGTTTCCCAGGGTGCGATGTGTGGGAGTACAGTTTTGGTTTTCAGGGGGGGTCTGTGGTGGTGTGGGAGGGGTGGGCAATGGTAAAGGGGGGTTGGGTAATAGCGGGCATGTTGGTGTGGGACTGATATTGGGCAGCAGTGGAAGGGGAAGGGTGCAGCCGGTCTGAAAAGCTTGATGGCAGAGATTGGAGAGTTTTTGGAGGTGTTTAGTGTTAAGGTCACTGGCAATGGAATGGGCGGTGAACCAGAAGGAGTCTATTTTGTGATGGTGGTTACCTGGGGTCAGCAACAGGATTTTGGTAAGGGATTGAATAGAGATGGACAGTTCTCGGGTGCGATTTAGCTGGGATCGGTACATGGCATGGGTCAGTTCAATAGCGAAATTTCTCGCTAGTGAGAAAATCGTGGGTTTTATGCTTGGGGGCATGCCAGAAAATGGCAGTTTGGGTGTTAGGCCTATATCTCAAACAAACCCAGAGTGGTTTTTAAAAAGCCTCCCCCAACCTCCAAAACATCCTGGTCCACAACACTCCTTCACCACACATCCAACACCCCCCTGCCCATAAATGCAACCGCCCCAGGTGCAAGACCTGCCCCATCCTCATCACTTATCACACCCTCCAGGTGCACACGGCCACTGGCAAATTTACCCTCCATTCCAAAGGGACCTGCCATGCCTCAAACCTTATCTACATCCTCACCTGCAACATCTGTGGTGATTTTTACCTGGGAGAAACATCAACGTCCCTCAACCTCCGCATCAATAACCACTGCTCCTCCACCCACAACCTGAACTTCACTGTCGCCGTCCACACCAACCACCACAACATCAGTTTCAACGACTGCTTCCGGGTAGCGATTATCCATCTCCTACCCCAAGCAGCCAACACCTCTGTTCGCAAAAGATGGGAGAGGGCCTATATATCGGCCATGAGTGCAACCACTCCACCTGGCTTGAACAAGGCCACCCAGTAATGTCCATCCCTCCTGCCCACCCTCCCTCCCTCCATCCCAGCTCATCCCACACACTCACAGTTTACGATGAGCCTGGTGACGAAACAGTGTTTTTTTCGTTCTACGCACCGCTTCTTCTTCGATGGGGACCTGGCAACTCTGCAGTGCCCCAACTTCCGGTTCCGTCCATTTCTCCTCACACCGATGATGCTATGAAATTAGCGAAAATTTTGATTTTTTTCTACTGTCCGGTGAGTGTTTCCTTTTACCTTCTTTGATTTTTACTTGGCCCTTTTGGCCCTCCTTGCTTTTATCCATTATATATAATTTTTGGTAATTGGTAATTGGACCTTTTCTTGGAAAGGGGTAATACTAGAGCACATTTGCAACAATTTTGACCCTATGCACCGTGGGTCGAAAATCAATGGGTTTCGAGTTATTGCAGTTTGTAGATTTTGTGAAATATTCCGACTTGCGACCAAAAAATAATAAATTGTGAAAAAACTACTACACCCTGGACACTTAATCGACACGTTGCTTACAGCTGACGAGTGAGTGACTACTGGGGAAAAAAATCATGCCCATAATTCCAATACTCACAGAAAGAAACAGTCATTGGTGCACACGTCATGAAGAAATTTGGAAATTATCATTTAAATCGAAGAGGATTACTCAAAAAATTGGCAACACACTTAGCGTAAAAATTACGGAAAAAACTTTCTCGTTTCATAAGCTCTCCAAAAATATACAAATATTGTCAACTGGCACACGGGTTGGGGGAAAAATCTGAATTAAAAGCGGAGAAGGTGCGTTGTAGACCTCTTTGTAAAATGAAAAGAAGTTGTCGGTTGTGAGAAATAAAGGAACGAAAATGAGTGAAATAATAATGTTATTTACCATTCTCATGATTCCAGGTTGTCAGAATTAACCGTTACAAAAACTACAAATCCCATTAAAATTGCCTCCCTGGTTACGTATGTAAGCACGCAGCCTGTGACGTACTTCAGACACAGTCACTCGCGTTGACACTGAACCATGCCCCCCTCCCACCACACCACAGAAGAGCACCAGTCCTCGGACAAAAGATGCCCCCAGCATACTGACATTCCTCACCCCCAACCACCCACTAACTGCACCTCCGTCTTGAACCTTTCCAACCACAACCTCACAACCACCGAAATTGACGTTCTTTCCAAAGGTCTTACCTTCTCCCCAGCCTCCACCCCTAACAATTTCCGGCTACTATTTGACATACAAACTTTCACCCGCAGACTTAGGTGGACTTATTTTTGGCCCAAGAATCCACCCCTCCAATGCTAATCCCTCAGACATGCATCCCAGTCTCCTCAAATTCTGCCCCCCCATGATCCCCCCTCCCTCCCCAACAACCACCCCCTTGAAAGATACATCACCTCTGTTGTCAACAATGTTTCCGACAGTACATACCTCCAAAACTCCTCTTCCCACCACAATCTAACCCAAGCCCAGCACCAAGCCCTCCGGTCCATCCGCAAGAACCCGCACATCAAAATCCTCCCTGCCGATAAAGGGTCCACCACAGTAGTCATGAACTCCTCTGACTACGTGGCGGAAGCCTCCCGTCAACTCTCTGATTCATCGACCTACAAGCCCACCACGGTTGATTCATCTACCACACACCTAGACAAAATTCGGGATTTTGTCCTCTCCCGAGGACCCCATGAAGGCCTATCCAATTCCACCATATCCTCACTCATACCTGACAACCCCCGCACCCACACTTTCTACCTCCTCCCGAAAATTCACAAACCGAACAACCCCGGGAGACCCATTGTGTCCAGCTACAATTCACCCACTGAACGCATTTCAGCCTTTCTAGACTCTCACCTCCAAACCCTCGTCCAAGCCCTGCCCTCCTACCTCCGTGACACCAACCACTTCCTTAACATCATCCAAAACTTACCATCCCTACCACCTAACACCATCCTCACAACTGTTGATGTCACATCCCTCTACACTAATATTCCCCATGCCCATGGCCTCCGTGCCATGGAAACATTCCTTAACAGCCGACCCAAACCCCACAATCCCAGCACTCACTTCCTGATACAACTAGCCAACCTTGTACTTACCTGCAACAACTTCTGCTTCGGTGATCAACATTACCTGCAGATACGTGGCACATCTATGGGTACCCGCATGGTCCCCTCTTATGCCAACCTGTTCATGGGCAGGCTGGAACAGGAATTCCTTGACTCCCAGCAACTGAAACCACTCCTCTGGCTAAGATTAATAGATGAAATTTTTCTCCTCTGGACACATTGCGAACCCTCCCTCACTACATTCCTAAACCAACTGAACGACTTCACTACCCTCAAATTCACCTGGTTCCACTCCAAAGACCAAGTGACCTTCCTAGATGTGGACATCCACATTGCGGGAGACCACTTGGAAAAACTTCCATACACATTAAACCAACCAACCACCTCCAGTATCTCCACTACTCCAGCTCACACCCCTACCACACCAAAAAAGCCATCCGATTTTCCCTTGCCCTCAGAGGCCAGCGCCTCAACTCATCCCGCCAAAACTACAACCTACGCCTGCACCAAGCCCTAACCAACCGTGGCTACCCCTCCACCCTCATCAACAAACAAATCACTAGAGCCAACTCCCACAACCACACCAAACAACCCAAAACCAACCCCCACCCCTGATCACCCAATACCACCCCCATACTTACGAAAATCAGACATACCCTCCACTCCCTCCTCCCCATCCAGCACAGTGATCCTGACACCAGGGACATCTTTCGGGATAAGCCTAGGCTCGTCTTCCGTCGCCCCCCCAACCTCCAAAACATCTTGGTCCGAAACACTCCCACCCCTTCCACATCACTCCCCCCAGCCCACAGGTGCAACAAACCCAGATGCAAGACCTGCCCCATACTCATCACCTCCCCCACTTTCCTGATCCCCACAGCATCAGGCGAGTTCACCCTTCACCCTAAGGTGCACCTGCCACTCATCCAACCTAATTTACACCCTCATCTGCCAAATCTGTGGCAACTTCTACGGAGGCGAAACCTCCACCCCCTTGAATCTAAGGATCAATAATCACTGTTCCTCCACCCAAAACCCCGATTTCACTGTTGCCATCCACACCAACAGCCATAACACCACCTTCAATAACTGCTTCTGTGTTGCCATCATCCATCTTTTACCCCCCCCCCCCCCCCTGCTCTGACACATCTTTCCGCAGGCGATGGGAAAGGGCCTATATAACAAGCATGCACGCCACTATACCCCCCGGACTCAACCTAGCCAACCAGTAACCCTTTCCTCTCCTCCCCAAAACCACCCACCCACCTTACAGTAAACACTGGTTAAAGCACTTCTCGTCATCTATCAACTGTTTCTGGCAACACTGATCATAGAGATGCTACGGTCAGTATTCTGTGCCTCTTTTCTAAGTAACGCCGATCTTTCTCCTTCTAACTTGAAAATGCGACTCAGATCGCGAAATATAGAATAATTTCTCTTCGTGTGGTAAGTGTTTACTGTCTCCTTCATCATTAGTATTTATCCGCCCTTCTGGCACCTTTTCTGATCCTATTCCTGTGTTATATATATATATCGTTTAATTGAATTGAATTAGAATTTTTTGGTACATTGGAATCGCACAGAGCCTTTATATAACTTGACAAGTTTAAAAACAAGATGCTGCAATCCATTGATGCTCACATCACAGTTCCCCACTCCATTGTCTGCGGCGACGTTCATTCGCAGTGTTGCAAACTGGAGGGAGCTGAATCCTCTGAGAATTTTCAACGAAATTTGAATGTGAAAGGCATGAATTAGTATCCCGTCACCTACGCTACCTATTGATTGCGCTAAATTCTAAATACATTTTGATATTTTCCCTTTAAACCTTAAATGAATTAAGTTATGTTAGGGATATTTCTTACCAGCATAAGAAATGTATGAAATAAAACGATAGAAAAATGAAAAATATATAAACGATAGAACTGAGCTCACCTAAATGTTTTCCAGTTCTCCTTCAGTTTCACTCTCCCACTCATCCGAGTCTGTGTCTAACGATGAATCTGTGTCCGTGTCTGAATCGGCTTCACCAAGTCTAAATCAGTTCATCTACACGCTCGTCCATAAGTCCATCTCTTTCAAAGTAAGAATCTTGCACCCAAGAGTAAAGAGCATGAACATTTCAATGCTTTAGAAAAGAACACAGGCAAGCGTGTTATCAGATTGCGTTCTCGTAGTGATTGTTGTAGGATAAACAAATGAACCACCACCCCACTAGTTAAAAAAAAAAAACAAAAAAAAATGGCCACTGCTCGATGTCGCATTCAGAAAATGAAGTCATTCGCCCTGTAGTTTCTCTTCGTTATAAACCTTAACGCACGTGCGTAATACTACAGTTTACGATCGGCGTACCGCACGCATTTTCAAAGGCCGGATTAAATAAAATGAACCACTGATATAATAGGAGCCTGCATGCACTGTCACGCTAAACAGTGAAAATCGATTGTCATATTTGTTTTAGCTTAATTTGGCTGAGTTAGCACCACTGGTACTCTCAACGCCAGACAAGTGAGTAGAAGAATGGTGGGGAGGATGACGTAATAGGAAGTGCTCCGCAGCGATCTGCACATATCGGGACTTAACTTGTCAGGCTATAGTATTAATATTTGTTGTGTGTGTGTATTTTGAGAGGCACTAAGGTTGAAATAGGAAAAAAAAACATCTTTGTACCCTTGAATTTTTGGAAAGTTGCCTTAAAAACTAGGTAATATTCCTGGATTTTTATCATGGTCCTAGAGTGACAACCCTGATTCAGTCTCCATGGTCCATATATAGCAAACTGCAGTTTCGTCAGTTTTACATTTTCCTGAATTTTAAGTGTTTGCAGCTTGGTCCCCTGAAAACTAAAGTCAAGGTTCCACTGTAGTTTAAGGGTCAAGCAGATGTGTTCTCTGGCACGAAGTCAAGATTTGCAATTGCACGTTCAGTTACTGTTATAACACCATTAAGCCTTGTTTCCATGATATGAAAAACTAAATATCCTGACCAAGGCCGTAATTTATTTTATTATAAAACATAAACTAAGCGTAACATTTCAACCTTCTAGCAAGGTCTTCTTCAGACTCTGCACCAAGTACAAATGTAACAATGTACAAAAACATTACGATATACCGTGCGTTCATTTCGATCTTCATCCGAGAGATCGGGAGAAGCGTGGCGGGTGGCGCTGACGGAGATGCCGACATTTGCAGCCTGTAATGCCCGCTTATTTTTATGGACATATGCAGCCATTTATATAAATATTGCAAAACAAGCACTAACCTGTGTTATAACATGCAAAAGTTCTTCTGTAATTCATCCAAGTTCTGCCCTTATATACACAAATAAATACGCTTTAGAAACGATGTTAAGAGCCACAGATAATAAAACATTTTAATCATAGTTTTGACCAGTAACGTCCTGCTTAAGTTTATATCCTTGAAAGAGTTTTATGTCGATGGGGATCGTTTGGAGGTTTCGAATGTGCAACACTGTATCAAGATTACGCTGCAGACGAAACCGTTAAAAGTCAATGGTGTTCGTGAGCTTCCTTGCAATCTGAAATCTCCAAGCTAGAGTTTTTTGTTCCTTCGCGACTAGATGAAGACAGAGCTGTGAATGTAGTGGCGAGCAGATGTAAACAAAGAGCATGTTAATTTCGTACTGTGCGCAAGAGTGTTATTCTTGGTTACTTGCCGTTACTTGTTTGTGTTATTGCATTGTGTATGTGTGTTGTGTCAGTGAGACGATTGGAATGACAGCTGCAAGGTTCACGTTATAAAGTAAAGTAAAGTGTTCCCCTGTGCATAGCACCACACCATGAAGGCGTATAGCGGGTGTGGGGGTAACGCCCCACACTTTCTTGATCCGATTGTGAGTGGGGTGATGTGATCAGCATCATGCCCCTGACCGCCTTTACCCCCCAGGGTTTCCCCCAGGTACCCATGTTATTCGATGCTGGGTGGACGCCGGGGCCGCTTCCATCGTTAGAAAAGTTCCCGGATTTGAACCGGCTGGGGATCGAACCCGGGACCTTTAGCATGGTAGTCAGACGCGTTACCGACTGAGCCACCGCGATTTACGTTATAACAAAGAATTTTTATGTATGACACTTACGTGAAAACAGACTCGTGTCGAGACATGTGTAGGCAATTTGTACAGAAATTCCCAGATGTTTCACCTCCACATAGAGATGCGGTTAGACATCTTGTCCTTAAATTACGAGAAACTGGATCGTTAAATTTTAAAACACCTAAACAAAACGACGGATTCTAACCGAAGCAAAACTCGATGAAATTGGTGCAGCGTTAGAACGTTCTCCAAATAAACCTCTACGCCGTGATTCACAAGAGATGGGAGTGTCAAAATCATCAGCACATACAGCCACTAAGCTACTAAAATTAAAACCATATTCTTATAACACAGGTTAGTGCTCGTTTTGCAATATTTATATAAATGTCTGCATATGTCCATAAAAATAAGCAGGCATTACAGGCTGCAAATGTCGGCATCTCCGCCAGCGCCGCCCGCCACGCTTCTCCCGATCTCTCGGCTGAAGATCGAAATGAACGCACGGTATATACACAAACATTACTCCCCTCCAGACTATTAGAAAGTTGTTCTGGAACATTCTAGCAGGTGGCTTTCCCTTGTCAACTGTACTTTCACCTAAAAGGCTAAACATATTAACTTCCATGTCTTCTTCACCTTATTTCTCTCTTTCCTTGGCGTCCTTCCATTTTCTCACTAGTATTCTCTTCTCCCTTCCTATCTGCTTAGCCTCATCCCACCCTATGTCATGTCCTGTTTGGACCACTGAGAACAAGATGTTGGATGTAACATCTCGAACCCACCTCCTTGGTCAGACATTCCAAAAATAAAAGGAAATGTCAAATGGTGGAAAAGATTGCAAATATAGGACTGATTACAAAAAAAAAAAAAAAAAAATCTCCCTTCCCTCCTTTTGAAAATTTTGGGGCGCGTGACTGAAATGACATGTATCAGGACATGATATGTGAATGCTAGAAGGTGCAGCAAAGAGAAAATGAAAGTTATGTTGAAAACATGGCGCATTAGTGTTACATGCGAAAATTGTGATGTGGTATTGTGTAAAATTTTATATTTATTTGCAAATGTATTATTTAAAATCTGCAAATGAAACCATTAAAATTTTAATATTACCATGCAGTTATCAAGTAAATTGTCTTGAAGGCATTTTTGGGGGCTTAACCTTTAGACTCCCGAGCAGGTTTACTAAAATATCCCCTTTCTTACCTGGGGTTCTCGGCGGGAATTTTAAATTCGAACACTCTTTGGAGGAAAATTGTTATAACTCTGGCACTATGGGAGCAATCTACTTTTTTTTTTTTTAAAGAACATCAGAGCATGCAGCCGTGTACGTTATTCTGATGATACCATATGGTATCATCGGGAGAGTAAAGGTTAAAGGAGAGCTGATATTGATTATCCATAAACACAGCAATCAGAATATGGTATCATAACACTTACAATTCTTCATGTCAGATGTTTGAACTGCATTATAATTGTTCTAAACAGTGTAGTTACAATGTGTACAGTTCAGTGTATATAACAGAGTGTTGTGTGAAACATTCAGAGTTTAGTTTGGTAAAACATTAGCTTAGAAAACAGGTTTCATCCTGATTGATCAACAAGTTGTACTAACTACTCAATAAATTATCACTAAATACTTCATTTTTCACAAATGCAATATCAGCAACAAACTGCAATTGTTGCAATGGTATCTTTGTATACAGTCAGTCACAAAAAAAAAAATAGCACCACTCTTAAAAATTGCATGTTTAGCGTGATTTAATAGAAACCATGATTTCTATCCACCCTGTATGCGACCATGGCTCCTCCTCCTTTGCTCGTCTGGTTCACAGGCTCTGAACAAAAGAAATTGTTTTCTATATCCTCCAATTGCTGGAAGATCGCATAATTAATAGCGGAGCACACACACACACAGTGGTGCTATTTTTTTTTTGTGACAGATTGTATATGTTAAATGGTAATCCCAATTGCATTTATGCAAGTCTGTACTTCCAAGACGTTTTTAACTATGCCTAATATTAGTTTTTGGTGACTAAATTATGACTGCTTGCAATTTGTGGTAAATTTATTTTGTCTTGACATCTTGCAGACTTGTTGATAAATTACCTCAGCACTTCACACACGTGTTCATAGACGAATGTGGCCAAGCTCTGGAACCAGAAGCACTCATACCCATTGCAGGCTTGCTAGGCAGTACTGAGAAACAGGACATAGGAGGCCATGTCATACTTGCTGGGGATCCAATGCAGCTGGGACCTGTGTGCAACTCTTACATTGGGGAGAGATTTCAATTTCGTAAGTAGAGTGTATCACGTTAGAATTTCAGTGCATGAATTGTGTACCACTGTGTTGGTATCAAGAGCTCTATAAAATAATTACTTTTTTTTCTCAGAATGCAGACTTTGGGAGAGAGAACGTAGTTATATTATATCACAGGGTCATAATTCGAAGTTTTGTTGTTGCTAAACTGCTAATCCAATATTGCTCATGTGGGTTTGAGAATAGTAAGTGTCTGAGGTTAAGTGAAGAAAGTGTCATTTTAGGGGCATATAATCTTGCCTGCATCTGTTGAAAAGAATTGAACTGCTAGTGTTGCAAATTGAAAACAGCACTTTATTTGATAATTCTGTTGTTTGATAAATGATAAATTATTATGTGATTTTCTTCTCATGCAGAGATGTCCTTTTTGGAGCGTTTGATGTACACCTGTCGTCTGTACCAAAAAGGACGGGATGGTGAATATGACAGCAGATTTCTTACAAAGCTACTGAGGAACTACAGATCCAATCCAGAGATCCTTCGCCTGCCAAATGAACTGTTCTACGATAACGAACTTCAGGTAACTGTCAAAGAATTTTTTTACGTACAAAAATATTCACATACAGTACTCACTTTTCCACAAAGCTGTTTCTTGTCGTTCGTACTTTAAACATTGTTGTTGTTTGCCTGCCTTTGTCCACATCATGTACCGTTCCCCCGTGTTAAATCCTGTAGCAGAGAAATCCATGCATGGAGTACTTGGGTGCTGTCAACGTTAATCCTGCGGGGAAAAAATGGCGCACAATTAAATTCCTGCGTGACTTTTGGGACACCCTATAGAATTTCTCGAAAAATCAAGTTTTCATCCTATAGTCGAAATGGTGGGGGGGAATTGCCTAGCATGAAAGAAGAGGAAGCAGTCTTTGAGTGGCCCAAGAGTTTTAGTTTTGTGTGGGAAGTAGTGTCTAGGAGTGTGTACAGTGTACGATTGGCATGTCCTTTTCGAATTTTATGGCTATTATAGTTTATATACTTGGCAAGTCCGGTGGTGGGTTGGGCTTAATAGAAATTAATAGAACTACAAAAAAACAGCTTCACAGAAAAGTAAGTACTAAGTTTATCTGTATTTGAAAAAGATATATATATTTATTAGTGAATTATGGTTTTGTTGAAACTTTAAACTAACTCTGTGTGATGTATGTTGTACTTCAGAAGAAAAAATTACCAGAGTCCTCTCTGATTCAAGAGTATAATATGTATTCCAAAATGAAATGCAACAAGTGTTAGTGTTCTATGGAAGTGGGTTGGGACATTCCATGTGAAATCAACCAGTGAAGGAGCACTTTTCAACCTCACATATTTTGATTCGTTTGAATTTTGGCAACCAGGGCACCTATATAAGTGATTCGGACTGCGTTGGAAAGTTCTTGAAGTGCTCTTTTTACCCTGCCTATGCCACAGTAAAAAAGCAATTGAAGGTGCTGTAAAGAAAACTTTGGTAGCCATTTTCTCAAAAACAGGTATTTTATTTTTTTCAATAAATTACATGTCATATATACTCTATTACTCAAGAAGTATACAAAATTTTAAAGTGGGATGCAAATGGGATCTGGAGGTATGTTAGATTTAGGTTAGGTTAGTGCAGGGTGTGGTAGGTTAGGTAAGGTAATGGATAACAGATTTTGATAGACAAATTCCTTATATTCAAAAGTAATAGTCTAACAGAAATCAAATACAATATTGTTTGAATTAACGTACATGAATATGATGTTTAAATTCTTGTTTATTAGAAATACAGGGTGACTCAAAACTCATGTTCCATAGGCAACTCTTTATTAGTGCACATAGCTAAAAATGGAAAGTTGATGGAAGTAGGTGAGTTTAAATCTAAAGTGAGAATCATAGAACTTAAGACCTTCTGTAAACAAAAGCACGTGTACCCTAACAGTGTTGCAAACTTATGGAAAAAAATAATCCACATAGCCTACAAGGTGTAAAAACATTCCATTTGTCAACAGATGCGGAGTAAGCAGTGTATCACTGAGTGATGACCTGTTGAAAGTTATTGAATGTATGTTAAAAAAAAAGTTTAATAAATGTACATCTTGCCTGGTGGCCGATTTTCAGACTCATCGCCGAAGTTCCCTGGCTCGAATCCCAGCATGGGTGTTCTTTGTGAGTATCCCTTCATCAATTTCATCTGATGATCACTCATTCTCATCGTCGGGATTAGCCAAACGTGGAAGAAAAGCAACACTAAATTTAAAAAATCAAATACAAAATGTACATCTTATCCCCCAGAAGTAAGACGGTTCCGTACCAAAGGATTAATTTTCTCTCATATTTTACTAAAAAAGAACCTTGCTAGAAGAATGTGACACATGAGATAAATTACGTTTTGAAACCGGGGTTTCTTCATTAAATTTATTTGATGTTGAAAAGTGTTATGATTTATTATTATAGATAATGAAAGTAAGCTAATACATATGATTTTATTGACTAAATTAATAATTATGCAACAAAGACACCAAGGGAAACTAAAACGGCAACTTAGAGAAGCATAAAAGTGGGGAAAGAAAACTGTAGAATACATAAATATTTTGAGGCAGTCACATTTTATTGTACGCTACATATAAAATAAAATGCATATTTGGGGGTGAATTTTTAAATATTGTCACATTTTTCTTCTCTCTTGTTGTGAGGTGTTCATTTTAAATCAACCTCCCTCACCCTACGGCCTGCCCTCCTTCACCCGCAAAAGTATTCCGGAGTGTGAGGATGTCACCATCCGGATGGTGAACACCTCTGTATTATAGATCGACTCCTGTGTCCCACCCCCTTCCCCATCCCCGGAGGATCATCACTGACAATGTGAAATCACACTATCATATGCCGACAATCGACATACCACTTCCGTTTCTGTACTTGACTTAGTGAGAAGTATTGTGGTTGGCAACAGCCTAATAACGGATTTCTTCCGCATCATGTAGTCCGTTCTATGAAAGTACGCTAATGGAAGAAAAACGTGTAAATTACATTGGATTATACATTTTAAAATATATTTTCATTAAAGGTTTCTGTTTATAATAATAATACATGATTATTGTATAAATTACAATCAATCACGTGAACAGCAAGAAAATAGCGCCAGTTTCGAACATGGCGACTTCCATGCGTGCAGGAAAGTCTCCCGTGTTTTCAGAGTAGTCTTTCGGAAATACAGCCGTTTGAAAAGTGGCAAGAAGGAGGTTGTTCTTAACGTTTATGTGAAGTTGTGTCGGTGCTATCCTGAGCAAGCAGTGAAGTTGGTGTCCAAGTGTAATTGTGTGTCTGCGTCTTTGTGTTTTCGGTGTGGTGAAAGAAAGGAAAACGACCGGTCAAGTTGCGAGTCCCGCGAAAAAAAACATGTTGTTGCTCGTATAAACAAGTACACCGATTTGAGATAAGCGCAATACAATGTGAGGTGCTTTCGTATTCTTTCAATCAAAGAGCCGTCCTGTCCACTGTGGAGAAGATGTTGATAGTGATGATTGATGATGATCTCCCCAATTTTAGCAGTCAACGTTAAATCGCCTCTTGTGCCAGGTTGAGTTCCTTTTTGGGAAGCAAATTTGACAGACCGTACTCTTGACAGGATGATGTCTAGTGCCGAAAATGCCTCAAGTTCAAAAAGGAAGTACTGAATCAAGGTAAGAAAATACATTACTTGCATGAGACGTGCATAAATAATGTGCTTATTATCGTCTTCTTGTTTTCTAGTGCACGAGAAACCGAGAGAAAGATAAACAATCTCTTTTTTTCCCCGGCTTATCTTTGTTTAGCTTCTGCTAAAACTGGCGGTATATTTGTTGCACAAAGGAGAAAACAATACTCCACATGTCAACAATGTTGGGCAATAATTTGGTGGAAATAAAACCAAAGGGCTTGAATTACTGAAACTAATATATATATATATATATATATATATATATATATATATATATATATATATATCGCTCTCTCTCTCTCTCTCTCTCTCTCTCTCTCTCTCTCTCTTTCTTCTTTTTTTTTCCTATAACTTTCTCGCTGTCATACTGAGAGAGGAGGGGGGAAGGGTGATCTGTTAACCCAGTGTCAGATAAATTGAACTTTTGGCGTAGAAAAATATGTTCATTCTTGAACAAGAAGACGTATTTAATCACTTGTAGAAAATTTATTATACTTCAATGTGTAGATTATCAGTTAATTAACAATACGTTTTTCCATGTTACGTAAAATTAAAGGTTGCGAGTGAGCAGCATATGATGGCCGCACCATTCACGAACAGCGCCGAGTGATACGTTACTCGAAGTGAGACGGTTCTTTGCAGAAGGTCGGAAGGTTCGTGATTCTTACTTTAAGTGCTTGAATTTTCAACGTAGCCTCCACCGTGCAGGATGTACACTGGTATGACCATAATTGGTAACCAAAAATGCCGCATGCTTGGCCCGGAATATTATATGGCATAGCAATATCACACAGTAAAGGGTAACTTAAGAATTGATGACGATAATTAAAGGCAACGAAAACAAGCCAAAAAACGAGACCATGTGACTAGCATTCCCCCTCCCCTCTCCAGACCACTAGAAAAGGCTAAACAAGTAGGTAGCGTACACAGATTTCATCAAGGGGGAGGTTTTTTTCAGAAACTGTTTATCCAAATTCACATTACCAGTATTTTATTATAGTTTAAGTACTACTACTATCACTACTAATGCTGCTGCTGTTACTACTAATACCAACACCACCACCACCACTACTACTACTATTTAGTAGTAGAGATATACATAAATATATTAATGAAAGCAATAGAATAATATTAGTTTCTAGTCGAAGGTTATTTATATACGATAGATGAGACATTTTAAGTGTGAAGAAAATCCATGAGTACAAACAAGTATATTTTAAAGAATTGAAGTAATCCTAGTATGAAACTCACCCAAAGAAGCAATTATGATTGTCAATTCTTAATTTACCCACAATTGTATAGCATTGGGATGACATACAGTATTCTCGTTCAAGCATGTTATATTTTTGGCAGTGATCAGAACGCTACATTTTAAAAGTAGCTTCGCTACAGCTACAGCTACTCTTCCAAAATGTAGCTTCGCTACAGCTACAGCTACATTTACCAAAAAGTAGCTCGCTACGCTACTCCTGTTCGCTACTCACTACTTCGCTACTTTTTGCACTACTTCTGCATAAAAAAATGAAAACAACCATATGGGTATTAAAAAATCCCCTACTACTGGTAAATAGATTCTGTTATTAATTATCATGATTCCAGTCATTCCATAATTTTGATAGCAGTGTTACTTCAGTTACTTATTTTTACTATAGTTTTTAAGAATACCATACCTATGCAAGTGCCATATCAATTCAAATTTGATATATGAATATTGCAATTAGGGTGTTACGCAAATTAATTATTACAACTATACACAAATAAATTTTGGTAGGATTAAATATTTATGTTCACATCAACATATTTTTCTTGAGAATAAATATTTCAGTTTCATAGACTCATATGAAGTCAGCATTTTGGATGAAAAGTACCTGGAGCCCTTTGACTACAAAAGGGCCCCAGGTTTGATACCCAACGGAGGCACATAGTGGTTAGGATCCAGTCTCGATCAGCTTATCTATGCATAAAATGGACTCAAAACAAAAACTAGGAAATACGCCAAGTTAGGAGGATGAGATTCCCCTGCTCCTCCATTCCCCACTCTGCTCATCATTCATCATTCTTCCTCGTTCTCACAATTAGCTGAAAGTGGTAGAAAGCGACTATATATAATAGAATATTTAAATAAACCATTCATCCTCATTGTCATGATTGAGAGAAGTGGAAGAATAAATGAGGAGGTAAACAGAAGAGGACAAATGGGTGGTGGACTATATCAAAGCGTTCGAAGATTAATATGGAACAGGGATGTACCTATGAAGCACATACTATGTGCCAATAATTACGTAAGGAGCAGACTTTGACAATGACAGAGAGAGATAAAAGAAAAATGCAGGCAGTGGAGATAAAATTTTTAAGGAGTATATTGGGGAAGACTAGAAGGGATAGAATAAGGATTGAGGAGATCCGACAGACAGTGGGTGTAGTGAAGCTTCAGGACAGAATAGATAAGGCACAGATGAGATGGTTCGGACACATGAAGAGGATGGATGCAGAAAGACTACCAGTAAGAGCTTACAATGCACAAGGAGTGGGAATAAGGTGAAAGAGGAGAACAAGATGTCGGTGGAAAGAGCAGATAGTGGAGAGTGTTAAGAGAAGAGGACAAGATTGGAACACCGTGGAAAGAGAGGAGTGGTGGAAGACCAGGAAAAAATGGAGAGGCTTGACTTCTATGCCGACCCAGCCAGAGGCAGGAAACAGCAAAGGATGATAATGATGATGTCATGATTAGCAAAAGTTACAGAAAAGGGACACAAAAGTAGGAGAAATAGATAAATTTGAAAACTAAAGAAAATTGTCGTTTCTGCAGGAAAGTCAATAAATCGTACATACTTTCTGCAATATGATAAAATTATTGAGGAAACTGTCGTGTAAACCTGAGTGTTCTAAACGTATTGTAATTTTAAAATTTGTGAACAAATACTATCGCGAAAATAATTGTAATTCCAGAAACTCTATCATTCTAGTAACAATAATTTCTTGCTGGCGAGATCCTATATACTGACGATTATCAATGCTGTTAATGTACTGAGCCATTTATTGCTGGCACTATTCCCTTGTCAGTGCAGTGGAAAATCCATCGCTCGTTTTTGCACTGCAAGTTGCGTCTTACACAGCAATTAATGACATTTTGGTGTCTCTTACACCATGAATATCCACAGGATTTGTTCCGGGGGTGACGCAAACGAGGCACTTTTTTCCAGTGGTGCAGCTAGCGAGGCATGTTTCTCCCCAAAATAGCGATGCAGATAAAAAAACGTAGCTGTTAGCAGAAATATATTCATATATATCAGTTAGTTATCTGGATATCTGAATTATTCAGACACTAATTAAATAAATTAAGCAGATATCTTTAATCTACAATCTAGATAATCTGTATCTCCATGTAATAAACTGTCTTTATGAACCTCATGCAAAATTAAGGGTTATTGTCGATTTTTTTCTGACGCTGTTGTCACATTCAAAATTCACCTCAAAATGCTGAGAAAAAATGTAGCTGTAGCGAAACAGCGAAATTTTCGCTACAACTACAGGAATTTTGTAGCTTCGCTACCGCTACAACTTCAATTTTCAAAATGTAGCGTCGCTACAGCTACAACTACAAATTTTGTAGCTAGCTACAGTAGCGGCGCTACAAGTAGCTCGCTACTTCTGACCACTGATTTTTGGTTACCAATTAGGGTTGTACCAGTGTAAATCCTGAACGGTGCATGCTACGTTGAAAATTCAAGCACTTTAGATTGCCACCAACTTTCCCCTCTTCATTTTTCCCTATGTGCACTAATAACGAAGTTACCTATCGAATGGATTTTTGAGTCACCCTGTATTTCTGATAATCAAGAATTTAAACATCATATTCATGTACGTTAATTCAAACAATATTGTAATTGATTTCCGTTAGACTTTTACTTTTGAATCTAAGGAATTTGTCTTATCAAAATCTGTTATCATCCATTACCTAACCTACCATATCAAAAGACCCATTTTTGAGAAAATGACTACCAAAGTTTTCTTTACACCACCTTCAATTGTTTTTTTACCCTGGCATAGGCATGCTATATCTTATGTGAAAGAGCCCTGCAAGAACTTTCCAACGCAGTCCGAATCACTTCTATAAGTGCCCTGGTTGCCAAAATATTGCAATTTAAAGTTAACAAGATGTTGGAAAAGTGTTCAGAATTGCAGTTTGCAACAGTGTAATTTCGGAAATACAAAAGACATGGATCTGCAAAGTTTCATATTTTCCTACCTCAGGTGGTCCTTTCGGTATGCCAAATTTCAAATGAATCAAAAAATGTAAGGTTGAGGACCTTGTTGATTTGCCATGGAATGATCCTGTTTTTAATTTTTGATTCTCTTTGCACTACAGGATTGTGCACCACCAGAAGTAAAAAATGATCCACTGATAGCTGAATTTCCTATACCAAAGAAAAACAAGCCATTTCCTGTGATATTTCATGGTGTTCTTGGTTGGGACAGGAGAGAAGGAAGATCTCCAAGGTATTTATGTCGTGTTTATTATCACCACCATCATTTTCATTCTTCATGCCTTCATTGTACAAAAGTTTCAAAAGGACTATCTGTGTGCTGTATGCTTAAGGGTTGAAGTAAATATAATTCAGAAATTAATTTTGGAAAATTAAGTAATTGAAATATTAGCATAAAATTTGTGGCTGAATAAAGTTTGCAAGAAATTAACAAATGTTAGTGTTTTCAAATTCAAATTTAAAAAACTTTTCGTGCAAAAAATTACAACTTTGTACATAACTTTGCTCTGTAAATATTTGCTTAATAAATTATTTTAAATTGTCCATGTCATGTAACTTGATGTGGAAAGATAAACTACATTTGATGTACAAGAGAGTATCATTCTCTGTTCCATTTCTTCTCTATGTCTGATTGTGATAATTGTTTTTTTTATCACAATTATTATTTCTAGCTACTACAATGACCATGAGAAAAAGGAAGTTCTGCGCTACTTGAATATTCTGTTGGATCCTAATGCCAAAGTGCCTCTTAAGCCATCAGAAGTTGGGATTGTAACACCTTATATTAGACAGGTAAATGATGTGTGAACAAATTCTGTATAATCAAAATGCAGGGAGCTGCACAACGGACAGTCTCCTTTTTTATAAGCCATATTTCTTGAGTTCAGTGTGGTCGGTATGGAGTAATGTAGACTGGTTTGCTGTTTATGGTTTTTAGTACTTGACGAAACAAGCAACTTAAACACTTACCACAAATAAAAGGAAATGTTGATATTTCAGGGCTGATAATGCATGATCACAGTAGAGTAGAAGAAGGGAGTCACAATAGCATAGAGGCACAGAATACTAACGCTGTCATCGCTACAGTGTTGCCAGAGAAAGGTGATAGATTACGGGTGTAGACAAGAAGGTCCTTTCAACAGTGTTGACTGCATGATGGGTGGGGTGAAGTTCGGAAAGGAAAGGAATATGATTATTGGATGGCTAGGTTGAGTCCGGGTGTTATAGTGGCATGCATGCCTGATGTATAGGCCATTTTCCCATATCCTGCAGTTGAAGGTGTAAATGCAAGGGGGTAATAGGTGGATTATATGTACACAGTATGAAGGTATTTGGTTTATCCTGGGGGGGAAGAACCAAAGCAACTTAACACTGCCACACGCAGACCGTATGCTACTTGTGGTGTTCTCTGGATATTAGCGAGCATCCCGTGGGAAGTCTGCTAGCCTACAGATGAACTTAGAGCTTATTTTCTACCGGTAGATCAGAGGAGCATTACAGACTTAGGAAATGATAACTAGAGTCGTTTTCACGTTCAGAAGACACAATGGGCTCTTATGGGCAATGCTTTTCTTATGGGAAATACGAACGCGCTGTTGTGAAATTTCTGGATTTACAAATTTAGCTTAAGTAAAATCTGTACCTGCAGTTTTGCAGGAAATTTTGTAGATAATACGATGGTGAACACAAAAAACTGGTAACTTGCTTACATAATTTTAGATAAATTAAAAACGCAAATTTTCTGTGAGAACACAATTTTTACATTGTTTTCATTCCTAACGTTGAAACATGCCGTAAAATTGAAGCATTCATTATTAAAAAAATTGACACTGTTTTTTAATTGTCATAGGTGACAGTGGTACTCAGAATTTATCAATACTTTAAAGCATATTTGCATTAAAAAATATTCAAATAAAGTATGTGGAGATTTTTTATATTCGTGCAGTAGAAAATGTCATCGCTGGCAATTTTTTGTTCCGTAATTCCAAGTAAAAACTTCCAGCGACAAAGATGTGGAGAAAATAATGAAATTATTTTTTATAACCACTCAAAGGTTCCCAGAAATATTACTTCCATGCATTTGGAGTTTCTTTTTAACCCGAACCGCGCGCGAAGTAAGGAGACGTTGTCTGGCCATCTTGAGCTGGCTCACCGCAGCATTCCGGCTAATCACCACCAAGTTTTCGAGTTAATTTTATTTCCATTCAGTAAAAATATGAACTTCATGCAGTTTGTTATAATAGAATTGAAATTACTTAAATTTAATAATTGACAATTATTTCCAATGCTGCTTTCCAATGCTGCTGTTGTGAGCAACATTAGTGCTGTCGCAAATACACGTTGCTTTTGTTTACATTACTGTCGATATTAATACAGAAATGAAGATCACCTTTCAGTTTCCAACGTACACATAAATTCATAGACACCATATTAACCTTTGAAAGGCTTTCCAACACGTGACAAAATATGGGGCTTCAAGATAGAAATATGACATGCCTTGCTTGAGTCATTCACGTCTTATCAGTTCACGTGGGCCATAACTCATTTGTTTGTTTGGGTTGCAACTTGAATCTAACCCATGTGCCAGGTTCACCTTACTTGAGTGAGAGGTCTGCTTTGGTCTGTTTAGACTTTTTCCCTTTCTCGAAAAAGTGTTTTCAGTTGTGTGAGCGCTCAGTGATTTTTACTTTTTTAAGTGATTTCTGAAGTGTCATATTCGTGCATTACACTCGCGTGTGTAGTGATCGCAATAGATCATAGTAAAAAGGGTAACTGTAACGTTCACAGTATAATATTAATATTAATAATTACATATAATTATCATTATATATACAAAATATGTAACACCTTCATTGTGAAGGAAGGGCATCATTTCCCAGCGACATGAGCTGGCGCTGTATTGGCAACACTGTGCGGTTTCTCCATAAGCGCCGTTGTGTCTTCTGAACGTGAAAACGACTCTAGATCGGTTACATTAGAATGACACATTTATTCACATTAGACGTATGCTGCAGCATGGCCACAGCCAAACATGAACAATGTACTTTTACACTCAAAACAAAACATGAGATATACACATAACAAGGATACTTACATAGCAGCCGTAGGTATCACACTTTTGGGGCTACACACTTACAGAAATGCCACATATCCCTTAGGCTCACTGGAGAGGAAACAAAGAAAGGAGGGGGGGGGTATCTCGTATTACGTGCACATTGGGATTCTCTGCTTCTGCTTCTGGATCCGTTGAACTGGCAACTATTGTTGACCAAATTAGTGGTCCCCTTGGCTGGATGCCTGGTGTGGGTGTGGATTTTGGTGGATATTGCCTGGGTAAATATCACAGTCCCAGCAGTTATGCCATGTGCCCTGGCCCACCAGATTCATCTCACACAACTGTCAACAGAAAAACACTATGGGTCAGCATACTGTCCCTTTTTCTAGCCTGGAGTTACACTAACAACACATTGGTGTCCAAACTCACCTTTGTTAAACACCACGTGGACATTTGGCAGCATCTGCTGATCCTTTGTCCCTGGCCCACATGACCATTCAGATACTTTTTTTTAACTCTCACCACTTCACAGGACCTTGTCTGAAGCCTGTTCTAAAGAGAAGTGAAGCTTGGGAGGCAAGCTCCCATGATAATGAAAGACTTAGCAATTTTCTCTGTGACGTCTCGGCTGTGGCAGCCCCTGATTGGCTGGTTGGTCTGTGGAAGAAGTTCCAAGTCTGCTTACGAGATGGCAAACATGCATGGGTGGTTGTGAACAGTGCCTGGATGTAAGCTTGTAAACATTGGCATTTTCCTTGTTTTTAGTCCTTATTTATGCTAAATGAGTGAAATGAATTGGCTTTTCAGGCTCTGGGCACTGTTCTGCATATACACAAATGTTATCTCTAAAATCTAACATAAAATGAGGTATTTGGCTGACATGCGAGTTGGAGCCCATTGTTTACATGGATCCAACAAGGTCATTGTTTGTCTGAAAATTGTTTCTTTTTATTGAATAAAGAGTTTTTATTCAAACTATGAGTATAACATAGGGTTTTCATGCACTATCCATGGTGCTTTTTATTGGGGTATGTGATAATATGGGAAATGACTCTCACAGACCTTTTCTATTTTAAACCTAATGACCCTTGCATTTAGATGGGGTATGTAGGTGTCTTGTGTTTTGGCATGTATGCCTAATCCTTGATTGGTCATAAGAGAAACAGTTGGTGAAGGTGGTGTTGTGGCTGTTGGTATGGGTGGTGACAGTGAGGTCAAAATTTTGTGTTGAGGATCAGTTGTTATTGATTCTGAGGTTTGGTGGGGGTAGAGTTTTCACCTAGGTAGAAGTTACCACAGATTTGAAAGATGAGTGTTTATATGATGTTGGAGGAGTGGCAGGTGTCCTTTGGATGAAGGGTGAATTCATCGGCAACGATCTCACCATCTCCACCCTCATACCTGACAACCCCTATACCCCCACACTTTCTACCTCAGACTCAAACTAGAATTGATGCTGGCAATTTCTACTCTGGCCCGACGAACCGAAACTTGAAGCTCCTCATGCAAAAGCATTCTGGTTCTCATCACTTCAGAAACCAGTTTCGAGGAAAGCAGTTCAATATATCGGTTAGAGATTACAACCCATGCCATGGCAGAGGCAAGTCCAGAATAATGGTTTGAGCGACTGAAATTGGTCAAACTACTGCACAGAATCTATTTGACCTTCGGAATACCAGAAAGCTGTGATGTGCACAGAGGAAAAGCGATTCAATGTGTACAAAGGACAAAACACCAAGTCGTTTCATTGAAAACACTCGCTGGTGCCATGGTTGCCACATCTATTTTTATTTCTTTCTAATTTTCGAGATAGAAACTTGAAAACCAATATGCTGGTTATTTGTGCTACTTTGAATATTTTTAAAGGGGAGATTTTAAAGTAATTCGAAATGCCGGTTCCCAATTTTAACCTTTCAATTTTTGAAGTTGAATATCAGAATGCTGGTGATTTATGCTACAATGAATACAGTCAAATAGGAAAGTTTTTAATAATTGGAAATGCTGGGTTGTCATGTCTATTTTTTTAACTAGTAAGTTGAAAATCTGTATGCTGGATATTAATGCTACTGCATATATAACTAAATAGGAATGTTTTACTACACCAAAAATGCAGGGCTGCCAAAATTTGTTTTATTATTTGATGGTATAAATTTGAAAAGTGGTATGCTGGTTGTAGACTTATGTCCTACTTTGAATACAGCAGATTTTGGTCCGCAGTGCCGAACCAGAACTGATAAAGGTAGGAGTGATTTCAGTGAGACCCGGGCACCAAAATGTCCTACGCTAACCTGTTCATGGGTAGGTGAGAATAAGAGTTTCTGGACTCCAAACAACTGAAACCACTCCTCTGGCTAAGATTCATAGATGATATTTTCCTCCTCTGGACATATGATGAACCCTCTCTCACCACCTTTCTAAACCAACTGAACGACTTCACCACCCTCAAATTTACCTGGTGCCACTCCATACAAAGACCAAGTGACCTTCCTAGATGTGGATATTCACATTGTGCGAGTCCACTTGGAAACATCCATACATATCAAACCGACAAACCACCTCCAGTATCTTCATTACTCCAGCTCTCACCCCTATCACATCAAAAAATTCATGCCATTCTCCTTAGCTCTCGGAGGCCAACGCCTCTTCCAGGATAATTAAGACTCCACTCCTGTCATCAGGAGGAGGAAGGAAGGGAAGATTAGACGAGTAGGTTACATGATTAAGAGGAGGGGAAGAAACAGCCAGTTATGCCACCTGCTGAGGAAGTGCAGCAAGGTGGAAGAAAGAAGAACGTTCCTTAGAGTGTAGATTGACTAGTCATGTAAAGCTGTGTGTGTATGTCTTGGCTGGAGAAAGTTCTGGGAAACCAGGATGAAACGTCGTGCGAAAAATTAAATAAGAACCACTTGAAATTACCCTATATTATTTTGCATCTATAAAAAGTGATTATGCGAACCTTTTAGAAGAACATGGATCCACAAAAGTGTCATGTGGCAATTTTGTGGACCCTGCGAATGATCAAAATGAAGTAAGAAAGTATCGGCCGGTATCATTAAATAAAATCTACCTGATAGTTTCCAATACCGGTACCATTTGCATCAGCCAATACCAATATATTAAGCAACGGTATCGGCTCTGTCCTAAGTCGTAAATATTTTTTCACTAATATAGAATTTGGCATTTTTATTGAATCTTTCATTTTATATCTGATTTCAGGTGCACAAGCTCAGGGTTCACTTAGAAAAGAAAGGGTGGAAGGATGTCCTCATTGGTTCCGTTGAGGCTTTCCAAGGCCAGGAAAAGCGAGTGATCATTATTTCCACAGTACGATCAAACCCAAGATTGCTTGACTATGACAAGAAGTTCAAGTTAGGATTCTTGGTGGACAAGAAGGTAGAGTTTATTTTGTTATTACTATTATGCATTGTATTTTAACTGATAGAGGAAACATACTCTTCAAATGAATGACATGAATTTATTATCCTTTCAGCGTTTCAATGTGGCTGTGACACGAGCACAAACTCTTCTCATTGTGATAGGAAACCCTTACAATCTCTGCAAGGACAAGCGTTGGAGGAGACTTATTGAATTCACCCAGGAAAACAAATCCTACGCTGGATTCAAGTACAAGAAGAAAGATGATAAATATGTGGAAGACATGCTCCGAAGAATGGGTTATCTTGGAATTGAAGGTAGTTATGAATCTTCTAGATTAATAAATAGTCTAGACATATCATTGTATTAGCATGTCAATAAAATTGCCAATAACCTTCCCCATTTGATATTCCATTTGAATCATCTCGCTATTCATTTTTGCACTAAATGCTTGTTGAGCTTCTAGAAAGGTGGTGGTTCAAATGCTACGTGGAAAAAAACGAATAGTGAGTTGATTCGAATAGATTGCTTTCCTCCACATACCCACATTATAAAAATAGCCTGTAATTGAGGGTTTGATGGCAATATTTTATCCCAATAGTCAGCAATTCCCATGATATTGGGAAATTAAAATAATGTAAAGTTATGCAGAATATTTACAAAATATGAAGTCCAATTTTTGATTGGAGCTTTACGATATCAATCAGCCAGATTTGATGACAACATCCATTTTCCCAACAGTGCTGCTTCAAACAATTTTCCAGATATTTAGACTTCGAAAAAGTATAATTCAGTATCGCTGATTAAATTGAAACTGAAACTTTCTGATACTAATACCAGTAATGTTAATTAACCTGTTAAATCATTCTCCATAAATGCAAATGGGTGAACTATTTATACACATTGTAAGTACTAGCACATAGTTGCATAGCTATTTGTCTATTACTGACTCAATAGGTTGCCAAGTGCCTGGGCTTGCCTACTGTTGGGTTTAACTCTTCAACAACTAAGGCCTCTCCGATGGCACAGTGGTAGCTTCATCACCTTGTAATCAAGGGATGCTGGGTTCGATTCCCGGTGGAGGCACATAGTGGTCCAGATCCCACTTTAAACCAAGGGCCAGTCCCGATTAGCCTTACTGTGCATAAAATTGACTTAAAACATCAACTCAATCGATCAATCAATTAAACAATGGAGTGTGTTTGCCGTTGAACCTGCAAACTATGGATATGTTTTCAGCGGGAAATTTAAACTTCTGCATGCTTTTAAATAACATTTCATATCTCTGGAACACTAGTGTTACAAATTTTCCTTAATTGGTTGGAAGAAGAACAAAGAAGGAAACTATTTTTTTTCATGAAATTTAAAATTCATTGGACCCCCACACAGGCAATGCCAGAACATGAAGGTACAAAATGGTACTTGCATATTGCCTGATATGTTTTCCATTACCATGGAAAAGATTTACGCACTTATTGCTTTCCCTTGCTGAAAGTGTGTTTCAAACACCAGAATTGAGAAAAAAGCTATGTTGTCAAAATTAATAAATAAAAAAAATGCACAATTTTCTGGACCCCCCCCCCTTTCCCCTTCAAATATAGCAACAATGAAATTAAACTTTACTTATTGCTAATTACATACCTCAAGACTCATGCAGAACTCAAAACATGTATCTCCGACCCATTATCCAAGTCACGGTATGCATGGGCGTCGCCAGAAAATTTCCTTGGGGGGGGGGGGGTTGAATCGAAGATGTCGAGGACACCCACACCCATCAAGAATATTCTGATACAGACCAGTGGCATATGCAGAAGTTTGTCAAAGAGGGGTTCATTTTTTAAAATTATTGCATTATCGGTATTTTAAATTATGTTGTTGTTATTCTTATTACTACTACTACTAGTAGTAGTAGTAGTGCAGCAGTAGTAGCAGTTTAGTTTAGTTATTAGTTTATTTTAGCATCCAATAAGTTTATTTTATCAATAATATAGTACTTGTTACAACCAAGATTACATAATAGTTACTTCGAACATTAGTAGCAGTAGCAGCAGCAAACTCAGTACTATAAGAAGCTTCAAAACGTGTGAAAGTTACAAATTAACAGTTTCTGTGTTGCAAATTATGAAAGTTTCATACCAAATTCGATAACTCACGACCATTTTTAAACATTGACTCAAAATGAGGTGAAATAAAGTGCTTTGTTTATAAATTGCCATAAATTTAAAAAAGGTAGATGGAAATTTCCAGGGGAGATCGACCAACAAGTCCGACCCCCCCCCCCCCTGCTGCCGCCCATGACGGCATGCCCTAAAAGCATGTGAGCAAAATCTCCTTGTTACATTATGGAACAAGTTGTAGTTTAATTGTTTAAAGTGTTCATATACATTTTCATGGATTCTCTGAATATATGATGAACTTCTTTACAGCAATAGGAGAAAATAAAGATTGACATCTGTGACATATTTTCTGGTACACTTCTGTTCACAAAAACTGGCACACTCGTTTTAGTTGAAGTCCAGCTTCGTGGCCGGAAGTACAGCCGAAGTAAGTGTTCGGAAAGCAGCAGTGTTGCTTACTATCAATCAATTTAACCATATGCAGGGCATTTTGTGTCTCTCAGACTCAAAGAAAAGGCCTAAGGGAAAGATTGCAGCATAAATATGAATTAACTGGAATTTCCACGTCTACAATCAAAGTAATGTAAATCTGAATATTCCTGAAATTTATTTTAAAAATAGCATATTGGTTACGTGCGTGTTACTCACTATCAATAAACAAAAATACGTTAGAGTATTCAAATTGGTCTACTTACGCAAGTGAGTATGTATTCTTATGTGAACGACGTTTGGGAAGCTTTACTGCTTCCTTCCTCAGGTTGTCGTTTTCGGCTTGGAATATCAAGCCACGTCAGAGAAGTGTCATGTAAGGATACTGGGTGAAAGGTTTGGGTTAAAAACACTTCATAGTGCTTGACCTATACAGAATTAAAACCACTTTGCTAAAAAACCCTTAAAACTCACAATAAAACATGTTAAAACCACCGCTACGGTAAACTGAAGTGGCCGTTGAGAGCCTAAACTCCCTGTCAAGGTGAAGCGAGCGGGCAGATGGCGCCGCGCAGCGGCGTGGTACTTCCCCTCCCACGAGAGATCCCTGCCCTCTCTTTTTCTTCCCCTCGTCACCAATCCAAGGAGAATTCCCGTTCAACCTCGGCTGCTTTCCTTACCTCCGATGTGACATGGAAGCCCATCGGGGCCCTTTTATTATTCAAATTGTCCCACTTTTTAGAAAAGCTAATCCATACGTCATCTAAATTGCCCTCGTCCCGGTTCAGTTTATTTCTGTGTCCCGCGCATATGAATGCCGTTTCGTATACGTTCCTATCCAATTTACTATTACTTCTTTTGATAACCTCTCTTTTTATTATTCTGTGCCCACTGTTTATTATATGCTCTGCAAGCCCCGTTTTCGGATCCCTTTCTTTGATGTTCTTATCATGTTCGCCCCATCTAATACGCATGTTCCGGCCGGTTTGTCCAATATATTCCATCCCGCAATTGTACATTGTTTAAAAAAGCCTATCCTAATCAAGGTTTTATTAAGTCTTATCCTCAACTTCTCGAATGTACGCACTTTTCTCCCCGTATCGGAGGTCAATAGCATATTGGTTACGTGCGTGTTACTCACTATCAATAAACAAAAATATGAGTGAGTAACATGCACGTAACCAATATGCTATTGACCTCCGATATGGGGAGAAAAGTGCGTACATTCGAGAAGTTGAGGATAAGACTTAATAAAACCTTGATTAGGATAGGCTTTTTTAAACAATGTAAGAGGATGGGGGTTTTGCTGGATTTTTAAAATGGGGATATCAACCTTTAAGCAATAACTGTCGGTCGCAAAAATTAGAATTGCAACATAAAATGTTAGGGAAATGCATAAGGGAGGCTTACGGGCAGGTGGATAGACTGAACTATGAATGTTATAATTTACATTTGGAGATAGAGAAAAAACTCGATGATTTGACATGGAGGCGCATCGAAGAGCGGCATTTTAGAACCATCGAAAATGCAAAAATTAAAGATTTAGAAACCATAAGGAGAAAAACTGTAAAATTAGGCATCGGTAAGCAGACCAATAAAACTAAAATATGTGAGGGTAATATCGATAGTATGGGCGAAAACGTTTTAAATCTGACAAAATTAGACCCCCCAAAAGCTTTGGGTGATGTGTTGAGCAGGGGGCATAAATTCGCTGTAAAGAACGAACGGTTTGTGAAAGAGGAGTTTGTTATCGCCACGGAGAAAATTATCGGGAAGTTAGACGAGAAAGAGGATAAGTCCAAAGTCAGGCAGAGTGTACGTGAGATTATTGATGAACACGTGTTGAGTCAAATTAGGAGAGGGTGTGTTTCCAGGGGTGGGAATAGAATGCAAAAAGAGAAAAATGACCGGAGAATTAGGGATGATTTAAACACTGTGAAAAAATGGGCCAAAGATAATAATGTGTATCTCATTCGATCTGACAAAGAAAATAAGATGGTAGTAATAGAAAAAGGCATATATCAAAGTAAGTTAGAAGAATGCTTTCTAAATAATGATTTCGAAATGGTTAATGGGAACCCAATTAGTAAAATTAGAAATGAGATTAGACGTGGGATAGAAACCAGCATAACCTTAGGCAGCGGGGAAAAGAAGAATCTCATTAAAGAAGTGAAGGAGGGGAATATCCCCACAGCATTCGGCATTCCAAAAACGCACAAGGCACTGATCCCACTTAGACCAATAATCCCCACCTATGAACACCCAGGGTATGGGTTGGCAAAGGAATTAATTAAAAGAATGAAGAAGATTAATGTTAACACCCAGTATAGCGTTAAAAACTCCTTTGAGGTAAAAAAGTCAATTGAAAATTTAGAAATCGGGAGGGATGACCAAATTAGCAGCTTTGATGTAACAAATTTGTATCCTAGTGTACCGAGAGAGAAAGCCGGTGACTGCCTTCAAAGATGGCTATTAGACCATGGCGTGGATATATTGGTAGCATGGGAATATGGCAGGTGGGTTTTTTCTTGTAACCGGGTACAATTATTTCCGCGGTAAACGATAAGATTTTTCGACAGAAAGAAGGGTTAGAGATGGGCAACCCGATATCGGGTTTTGCGGCAAACATTTTCTTGCATTACTTAGAAAAAGCGGTTATGGAAAGGGTGGGAGTAAACATAAAATATTACTGTAGGTATGTGGACGATATCCTTGTAGTTGGAAAAGAAAAAGATCTTAACACTGTTTTTGCGGAGTTAGGAAAACAAGAGGACAGAATAAGCTTCACTAGGGAGAATTCGGTAGAAGGTAAAAATTAACTACCTGGACCTAAGGATTACCAACATTGAAAAGGGGATTAAGACAGGGGTGTTTCATAAACCCCTGGCAGGCAGTCTTTATATTAATAAGGCATCGGAACATTCAAGTAGGGTCAAATCGAATGTTTATTTAAACTTTTTCATAAGGGCTGAGAGGTTATGCAATAATGCCGTAGAAAAAGAAAAGGAAATATCGTGGATAATAGAGGTAGGAATGAAGAATGGATTTTCCGAATATGAAATGAACGTGTTAGCTAGGAGAGCAAGGAAGAATATTTCAAAGGGGAACCCGATTCTGATAGCAGGTTAGAAAAGGAGGAAAATGAGGAGGGAGGGGGTTGGATAGTAAAGTTAATTATGTTGGGATACCGTACTGTAAAGGGCTCACGGAGAAAATTGAAAAACAGTGAAAAAGTATGGTGTGAAATGCGGGACGAGAGCACCTAGAAATATTGAAAAGCATTTCACGGATTATAAGAGGGGGGGGTAAAAATTCGAGATAACCCTGATGAACAAAAAGGGGTGTATAGGATTGAATGCAATTGCGGGATGGAATATATTGGACAAACCGGCCGGAACATGCGTATTAGATGGGGCGAACATGATAAGAACATCAAAGAAAGGGATCCGAAAACGGGGCTTGCAGAGCATATAATAAACAGTGGGCATAGAATAATAAAAAGAGAGGTTATCAAAAGAAGTAATAGTAAATTGGATAGGAACGTATACGAAACGGCATTCATATGCGCGGGACACAGAAATAAACTGAACCGGGACGAGGGCAATTTAGATGACGTATGGATTAGCTTTTCTAAAAAGTGGGACAATTTGAATAATAAAAGGGCCCCGATGGGCTTCCATGTCACATCGGAGGTAAGGAAAGCAGCCGAGGTTGAACGGGGAATTCTCCTTGGATTGGTGACGAGGGGAAGAAAAAGAGAGGGCAGGGATCTCTCGTGGGAGGGGAAGTACCACGCCGCTGCGCGGCGCCATCTGCCTGCTCGCTTCACCTTGACAGGGAGTTTAGGCTCTCAACGGCCACTCCAGTTTACTGTAGCGGTGGTTTTAACATGTTTTATTGTGAGTTTTAAGGGTTTTTTAGCAAAGTGGTTTTAATTCTGTATAGGTCAAGCACTATGAAGTGTTTTTTTAACCCAAACCTTTCACCCAGTATCCTTACATGACACTTCTCTGACGTGGCTTGATATTCCAAGCCGAAAACGACAACCTGAGGAAGGAAGCAGTAAAGCTTCCGAAACGTCGTTCACATAAGAATACATACTCACTTGCGTAAGTAGACCAATTTGAATACTCTAACGTATTTTTTTTTTTTAAATAAACTTGTTTGTGACATTCGTGACGAAGTAGTTAACACAATTTGTTAGAATGCGAGGGCCCCGGGTTCGAATTTGGCCTGAGCATGGGTGTTCTTTTTTAATATCTCCATCGTCGCGAGTAGCCGAAAATGGAAGAAAAGCAACACTAAATAACAAAAAGGAAAAATGCAATAAGAATAAGCGAGACCGAAATAGTGCTGTTGCAATTCCTGAAAATGATGCCAAAAAAAAAAACTATTTCGGAAATAGTGTTATCCTAGTCCAGAAGAAGGCTTGAAGAATAAATAAACTCTTTCCCCATACATTTTGGCAAACAGAATTGCAAAGTTGGCACTGATATGCGTTGGGAAAAATAATAGAAATCCTAAAGGAAGAAGAGTTTATGTCACAGCCAGGGGGACACATGAGAGGAGGTACCCCTTCCCCACATCAGTCATCCAGGCTATTAAAAATAAGTCAATGGTTGTCCTCTGATTTAACTTTAACAGTAAATTGAATTCTTGTAAAATAAAAGTTGTCTGGCTTTACTTGTTTTACACGTGCACATTTGTTTTGTATTGGAGCACAAAAATAGAATTGTGACTCTCGTAAAATTCTTACCGAATGAATGAATGTCTCCATAGATTCCAGAATAACGACTCTTCATTTTGAAATAAATAGTTCAAAATAAAACAAAATTATGTGCCGTTAGTTAATGAGATTCGTCGTCACATAGCAGAATCTGCTATATTGACGGAAACTAGAGAACGGTTATCATTTAGGGTTGCAAACACTAACCTTCCACAAAAGCATGATTTCCCAAAGTCTTCATTAATTTTCATGCACAAGCTTCACTTGTATTTTGTCAGCAATGTGTACAGCATATGAACGTGTTTTTCATTTGGGGGCTACAAAATTCAGCCTCCTATATATATATATACACACATACACTAATGATGGAGACAGTAAACACTTACCACACGAAGAGAAATTATTCTATATTTCGCGATTTATGTCGCATTTTCAAGTTGAAGAAGAAAGATCGGCGTTACGAAGAGAAGAGGCACAGAATACTGACCGTAGCGTCTCTACGATCAGTGTTGCCAGAAACAGTTGATAGATGACGAGAAGTACTTTCACCAGTGTTTACTGTAAGGTGGGTGGGTAATTTTGGGGAGGAGAGGAAAGGGTTACTGGTTGGCTAGGTTGAGTCCGGGGGGTATAGTGGCGTGCGTGTCTGTTATGTAGGCCCTTTCCCAGCGCCTGCGGAAAGATGTGTCAGAGCAGGGGGGGGGGGGGGTAAAAGATGGATGATGGCAACACGGAAGCAGTTATTGAAGGTGGTGTTATGGCTGTTGGTGTGGATGGCAACAGTGAAATCGGAGTTTTGGTGAATATTAATCCTTAGGTTCAAGGGGGTGAAGGTTTCGCCTATGTAGAAGTTGCCGCAGATTTGGCAGATGAGGGTGTAAATTAGGTTGGATGAGTGGCAGGTGCCCTTAGGGGTGAAGGGTGAACTCGCCTGCCGCTGTGGTGATCAGGAGGGTGGGGGAGGTGATGAGTATGGGGCAGGTCTTGCATCTGGGTTTGTTGCACCTGTGAGCTGGGGGGAGTGGTGTGGATGGGGTGGGAGTGTTTCGGACCAAGATGTTTTGGAGGTTGGGGGGGGGCGACGGAAGACGAGCCTAGGTTTATCCCGAAAGATGTCCCTGGTATCAGGATCACTGTGCAGGATGGGGAGGAGGGAGTGGAGGGTATGTCTGATTTTCGTAATATGGGGGTGGTATTGGGTGATCAGGGTTGGAGGGTTGGTTTTTAGGTTGTTTGGTGCGGTTGTGGGAGTTGGCTGTGGTGATTTGTTTGTTGATGAGGGTGGAGGGATAGCCACGGTTGGTTAGGGCTTGGTGCAGGCGTAGGTTGTAGTTTTGGCGGGATGAGGGGGATGAGTTGAGGCGCTGGCCTCTGAGGGCAACGGAGAATGGGATGCCTTTTTTGGTGTGGTAGGGGTGTGAGCTGGAGTAGTGGAGATGCTGGAGGTGGTTGGTCGGTTTAATATATGGAAGTTTCCAAGTGGTCTCCCGCAATGTGGATGTCCACATCTAGGAAGGTCACTTGGTCTTTTGAATGGAACCAGGTGAATTTGAGGGTGGTGAAGTCGTTAAGTTGGTTTAGGAATGTAGTGAGGGAGGGTTCGCCATGTGTCCAGAGGAGGAAAATGTCATCTATGAATCTGAGCCAGAGGAGTGGTTTCAGTTGCTGGGAGTCAAGGAATACCTGTTCCAGCCAGCCCATGAACAGGTCGGCATAAGAGGGGGCCATGCGGGTACCCATGGCTGTGCCACGTATCTGCAGGTAATGTTGATCACCGAAGCAGAAGTTGTTGCAGGTAAGCACAAGGTTGGCTAGTTGTATCAGGAAGTGAGTGCTGGGATTGTGGGGTTTAGGTCGGCAGTTAAGGAATGATTCTGTGGCACGGAGGCCATGGGCATGGGGAATATTAGTGTAGAGGGATGTGACGTCAACAGTTGTGAGGATGGTGTTAGGTGGTAGGGGTGGTAAGTTTTGGATGATGTTAAGGAAGTGGTTGGTGTCACGGAGGTAGGAGGGCAGGGCTTGGACGAGGGTTTGGAGGTGAGAGTCTAGAAAGGCTGAAATGCGTTCAGTGGGTGAATTGTAGCTGGACACAATGGGTCTCCCGGGGTTGTTCGGTTTGTGAATTTTCGGGAGGAGGTAGAAAGTGGGGGTGTGGGAGTTGTCAGGTATGAGTGAGGAGATGGTGGAATTGGATAGGCCTTCAGGGGGTCCTCGGGAGAGGACAAAATCCCGAATTTTGTCAAGGTGTGTGGTAGATGAATCAACCGTGGTGGGCTTGTAGGTTGATGAATCAGAGAGTTGACGGGAGGCTTCCGCCACGTAGTCAGAGGAGTTCATGACTACTGTGGTGGATCCTTTATCGGCAGGGAGGATTTTGATGTCCGGGTTGTTGCGGAGGGACCGGAGGGCTTGGTGTTGGGCTGGGGTTAGGTTGTGGTGGGAAGAGGAGTTTTGGAGGTATGTACTGTCAGAAACATTGTTGACAACAGAGGTGATGTATCTTTCAAGAGGGTGGTTGTTGGGAAGGGAGGGGGGATCAAGGGGGGAGGGGGGCACAATTGGAGGAGACTGGGATATATGTCTGAGGGATTAGCATTGGAGGGGGGATTCTTGGCCCAAAATACGTCCACCTAAGTCTGCGGGCGAAGGTTTGTATGTCAAATAGTAGCCGGAAATTGTTAGGGGTGGCGGCTGGGGAGAAGGTAAGACCTTTGGAAAGAACGTCAATTTCGGTGGTTGTGATGTTGTGGTTGGAAAGGTTCAAGACGGAGGTGCAGTCAGTGGGTGGAGGGGGGTGAGGAATGTCAGTGTGCTGGGGGCATCTTTTGTCCGAGGACTGGTGCTCTTCTGTGGTGTGGTGGGAGGGGGGGGGGGCGGGCATGGTTAGAGATGGTAGGTTGGGGTGGAGTGGGTAGAGGTAAGGGTGGATCTGGAAGTAAGGGACATGCAGTTTTGTGGTGGTGTTGTGGTGGGAGGGGGAGGGGGAGGGTGCATCCTGCATTCAGGGCTTGTCGGCAGAGAATGGAAAGTTTTTGCAGGTGTTTCTGGTTGAGGTTGTGGGCTATGGACTGTGAAAGGTTCCAGAGTGTGTTGATTTGGTTGTTGTTGTTGCCTGTGGTCAGTAGGAGGATTTTGGTGAGGGACTGGATGGAAATCGAGAGTTCTCGAGTCCGGTGGAGCTGTGATCTGTACATGGTTAGGGTTAGTTCGGCAGCAAAAGTTCTCGCTAGGGGGCGAATATTGGGTTGAATATCGGGGGGCATGGATGAGAAAGGGAGTTTGGGCGTCAGGCTTTTGGGAGTTAGGCCTAATAAGAGGCATGAATGTAAGAAACGTGTGTGACAAACAGATTTGGTGAAGGAAATAATGAGTGACCGGAGTCGGGAGAGTTGGCGTGAGTTGTACACAAAAGGGTTCATATCCAAAAAGGAACAAAAACACAGGAATAGGATCAGAAAAGGTGCCAGAAGGGCGGATAAACACTAATGATGCAACAACTTCTGCTTCGGTGATCAACATTACCTGCAGATACGTGGCACAGCCATGGGTACCCGCATGGCCCCCCTCTTATGCCGACCTGTTCATGGGCAGGCTGGAACAGGAATTCCTTGACTCCCAGCAACTGAAACCACTCCTCTGGCTCAGATTCATAGATGACATTTTCCTCCTCTGGACACATGGCGAACCCTCCCTCACTACATTCCTAAACCAACTTAACGACTTCACCACCCTCAAATTCACCTGGTTCCATTCAAAAGACCAAGTGACCGTCCTAGATGTGGACATCCACATTGTGGGAGACCACTTGGAAACTTCCATACATATTAAACCGACCAACCACCTCCAGTATCTCCACTACTCCAGCTCACACCCCTACCACACCAAAAAAGGCATCCCATTCTCCGTTGCCCTCAGAGGCCAGCGCCTCAACTCATCCCCCTCATCCCGCCAAAACTACAACCTACGCCTGCACCAAGCCCTAACCAACCATGGCTATCCCTCCACCCTCATCAACAAACAAATCACCAGAGCCAACTCCCACAACCGCACCAAACAACCTAAAACCAACCCTCCAACCCTGATCACCCAATACCACCCCCATATTACGAAAATCAGACATACACTCCACTCCCTCCTCCCCATCCTGCACAGTGATCCTGATACCAGGGACATCTTTCGGGATAAACCCAGGGTCATCTTCTGTCGCCCCCCCAACCTCCAAAACATCTTGGTCTGAAACACTCCCACCCCATCCACACCACTCCCCCCAGCTCACAGGTGCAACAAACCCAGATGCAAGACCTGCCCCATACTCATCACCTCCCCCACCCTCCTGATCTCCACAGCGGCAGGCGAGTTCACCCTTCACCCTAAGGGCACCTGCCACTCATCCAACCTAATTTACACCCTCATCTGCCAAATCTGTGGCAACTTCTACATAGGCGAAACCTCCACCCCCTTGAACCTAAGGATTAATATTCACCAAAACTCCGATTTCACTGTTGCCATCCACACCAACAGCCATAACACCACCTTCAATAACTGCTTCCGTGTTGCCATCATCCATCTTTTACCCCCCCCCCTGCTCTGACACATCTTTCCGCAGGCGCTGGGAAAGGGCCTACATAACGGACACGCATGCCACTATACCCCCCGGACTCAACCTAGCCAACCAGTAACCCTTTCCTCCCCTCCCCAAAATTACCCACCCACCTTACAGTAAACACTGGTGAAAGTACTTCTTGTCATCTATCAACTGTTTCTGGCAACACTGATCGTAGAGACGCTACGGTCAGTATTCTGTGCCTCTTCTCTTCGTAACGCCGATCTTTCTTCTTCAACTTGAAAATGCGACATAGATCGCGAAATATAGAATAATTTCTCTTCGTGTGGTAAGTGTTTACTGTCTCCTTCATCATTAGTGTTTATCCATCCTTCTGGCACCTTTTCTGATCCTATTCCTGTGTTTTTGTTCCTTTTTGGATATGAACCCTTTTGTGTACAACTCACGCCAACTCTCCCGACTCCGGTCACTCATTATTTCCTTCACCAAATCTGTTTGTCACACACGTTTCTTACATTCATGCCTCTTATTAGGCCTAACTCCCAAAAGCCTGATGCCCAAACTCCCTTTCTCATCCATGCCCCCCGATATTCAACCCAATATTCGCCCCCTAGCGAGAACTTTTGCTGCCGAACTAACCCTAACCATGTACAGATCACAGCTCCACCGGACTCGAGAACTCTCGATTTCCATCCAGTCCCTCACCAAAATCCTCCTACTGACCACAGGCAACAACAACAACCAAATCAACACACTCTGGAACCTTTCACAGTCCATAGCCCACAACCTCAACCAGAAACACCTGCAAAAACTTTCCATTCTCTGCCGACAAGCCCTGAATGCAGGATGCACCCTCCCCCTCCCCCTCCCACCACAACACCACCACAAAACTGCATGTCCCTTACTTCCAGATCCACCCTTACCTCTACCCACTCCACCCCAACCTACCATCTCTAACCATGCCCGCCCCCCCCCCCCCTCCCACCACACCACAGAAGAGCACCAGTCCTCGGACAAAAGATGCCCCCAGCACACTGACATTCCTCACCCCCCTCCACCCACTGACTGCACCTCCGTCTTGAACCTTTCCAACCACAACATCACAACCACCGAAATTGACGTTCTTTCCAAAGGTCTTACCTTCTCCCCAGCCGCCACCCCTAACAATATCCGGCTACTATTTGACATACAAACCTTCGCCCGCAGACTTAGGTGGACGTATTTTTGGGCCAAGAATCCCCCCTCCAATGCTAATCCCTCAGACATACATCCCAGTCTCCTCCAATTGTGCCCCCCTCCCCCCATGATCCCCCCTCCCTTCCCAACAACCACCCTCTTGAAAGATACATCACCTCTGTTGTCAACAATGTTTCTGACAGTACATACCTCCAAAACTCCTCTTCCCACCACAACCTAACCCCAGCCCAACACCAAGCCCTCCGGTCCCTCCGCAACAACCCGGACATCAAAATCCTCCCTGCCGATAAAGGATCCACCACAGTAGTCATGAACTCCTCTGACTACGTGGCGGAAGCCTCCCGTCAACTCTCTGATTCATCAACCTACAAGCCCACCACGGTTGATTCATCTACCACACACCTTGACAAAATTCGGGATTTTGTCCTCTCCCGAGGACCCCCTGAAGGCCTATCCAATTCCACCATCTCCTCACTCATACCTGACAACTCCCACACCCCCACTTTCTACCTCCTCCGAAAATTCACAAACCGAACAACCCCGGGAGACCCATTGTGTCAGCTACAATTCACCCACTGAACGCATTTCAGCCTTTCTAGACTCTCACCTCCAAACCCTCGTCCAAGCCCTGCCCTCCTACCTCCGTGACACCAACCACTTCCTTAACATCATCCAAAACTTACCACCCCTACCACCTAACACCATCCTCACAACTGTTGACGTCACATCCCTCTACACTAATATTCCCCATGCCCATGGCCTCCGTGCCACAGAATCATTCCTTAACTGCCGACCTAAACCCCACAATCCCAGCACTCACTTCCTGATACAACTAGCCAACCTTGTGCTTACCTGCAACAACTTCTGCTTCGGTGATCAACATTACCTGCAGATACGTGGCACAGCCATGGGTACCCGCATGGCCCCCTCTTATGCCGACCTGTTCATGGGCAGGCTGGAACAGGAATTCCTTGACTCCCAGCAACTGAGACCACTCCTCTGGCTCAGATTCATAGATGACATTTTCCTCCTCTGGACACATGGTGAACCCTCCCTCACTACATTCCTAAACCAACTTAACGACTTCACCACCCTCAAATTCACCTGGTTCCATTCAAAAGACCAAGTGACCTTCCTAGATGTGGACATCCACATTGGGGGAGACCACTTGGAAACTTCCATACATATTAAACCGACCAACCACCTCCAGTATCTCCACTACTCCAGCTCACACCCCTACCACACCAAAAAAGGCATCCCATTCTCCGTTGCCCTCAGAGGCCAGCGCCTCAACTCATCCCCCTCATCCCGCCAAAATTACAACCTACGCCTGCACCAAGCCCTAACCAACCGTGGCTATCCCTCCACCCTCATCAACAAACAAATCACCAGAGCCAACTCCCACAACCGCACCAAACAACCTAAAATCAACTCTCCAACCCTGATCACCCAATACCACCCCCATATTACGAAAATCAGACATACCCTCCACTCCCTCCTCCCCATCCTGCACAGTGATCCTGATACCAGGGACATCTTTCGGGATAAACCCAGGGTCATCTTCCGTCGCCCCCCCAACCTCCAAAACATCTTGGTCCGAAACACTCCCACCCCATCCACACCACTCCCCCCAGCTCACAGGTGCAACAAACCCAGATGCAAGACCTGCCCCATACTCATCACCTCCCCCACCCTCCTGATCTCCACAGCGGCAGGCGAGTTCACCCTTCACCCTAAGGGCACCTGCCACTCATCCAACCTAATTTACACCCTCATCTGCCAAATCTGCGGCAACTTCTACATAGGCGAAACCTCCACCCCCTTGAACCTAAGGATTAATATTCACCAAAACTCCGATTTCACTGTTGCCATCCACACCAACAGCCATAACACCACCTTCAATAACTGCTTCCGTGTTGCCATCATCCATCTTTTACCCCCCCCCCCCCCGCTCTGACACATCTTTCCGCAGGCGCTGGGAAAGGGCCTACATAACAGGCACGCACGCCACTATACCCCCCCGGACTCAACCTAGCCAACCAGTAACCCTTTCCTCTCCTCCCCAAAATTACCCACTCACCTTACAGTAAACACTGGTGAAAGTACTTCTCGTAATCTATCAACTGTTTCTGGCAACACTGATCGTAGAGACGCTACGGTCAGTATTCTGTGCCTCTTCTCTTCGTAACGCCGATCTTTCTTCTTCAACTTGAAAATGCGACATAGATCGCGAAATATAGAATAATTTCTCTTCGTGTGGTAAGTGTTTACTGTCTCCTTCATCATTAGTGTTTATCCGCCCTTCTGGCACCTTTTCTGATCCTATTCCTGTGTTTATATATATATATATATATATATATATATATATATATATAGATAGGATAAATGGAAGGAGGGCCACAAGGGCTAAATAAAAAGTGAAAGAGGAGAGAGGAAACACTCACCGGACAAAGAAAAAATTCAAATTTTGGTGATGGTATGTCACATCTTCAGGAGTAGCGAGACGTTGTAGAACTAAGTGACAACACCTGCAGTGTTGCCAGGTCTTGAAAAGAAAAAAGTGTTGACAGTACCACAAAAAAAAAATTATATTTATACATACCATAGCATCACGAAAATTTGAATTTTTTCTTTGTCCGGTGAGTGTTTCCTCTCTCCTCTTTCACTTTTATGTATATATATATATATATATATATATATATATATATATATATATACACACACACACACACACAAATAATGAAGGAGACAGTAAACACTTACCACACGAAGAGAAATTATTCTATATTTCGCGATCTATGTCGCATTTTCAAGTTGAAGAAGAAAGATCGGCGTTACGAAGAGAAGAGGCACAGAATACTGACCGTAGCCTCTCTATAATCAGTGTTGCCAGAAACAGTTGATAGATGACGAGAAGTGCTTTAACCAGTGTTTACTGTAAGGTGGGTGGGTGGTTTTGGGGAGGAGAGGAAAGGGTTACTGGTTGGCTATGTTGGGTCCGGTGGGTATAGTGGTGTGCATGCCTGCTATATAGGCCCTTTCCCATCGCCTGCGGAAAGATGTGTCAGAGCGGTGGGGAAGGGGGGATAAAAGATGGATGATGGCAACACGGAAGCAGTTATTGAAGGTGGTGTTATGGCTGTTGGTGTGGATGGCAACTGTGAAATCGGAGTTTTGGGTGGAGGAACGGTGATTATTGATCCTTAGATTCAAGGGGGTGGAGGTTTAGCCTACGTAGAAGTTGCCGCAGATTTGGCAGATGAGGGTGTAAATTAGTTTGGATGAGTGGCAGGTGCCCTTAGGGTGAAGGGTGAACTCACCTGCCGCTGAGGGATCAGGAGGGTGGGGTAGGTGATGAGTATGGGGCAGGTCTTGCATCTGGGTTTGTTGCACCTTTTGAGCTGGGAGGAGTGGTGTGGAGGGGGTGGGAGTGTTTCGGACCAAGATGTTTTGAAGGTTGGGGGAGGGGTCGATGGAAGACGAGCCTAGGTTTATCCCGAAAGATGTCCCTGGTATCAGGATCTCTGTGCAGGATGGGGAGGAGTGAGTGGAGGGTATGTCTGATTTTCGTAATGTGGGGGTGGTATTGGGTAATCAGAGTTGGACGGTTGGTTTTGGGTTGTTTTGTGTGGTTATGGGAGTTGGCTCTAGTGATTTGTTTGTTGATGAGGGTGGAGGGGTAGCCACGGTTGGTTAGGGCTTGGTGCAGGCATAGGTTGTAGTTTTGGCGGGATGAGGGGGATGAGTTGAGGCACTGGCCTCTGAGGGCAAGGGAAAATGGGATGGCTTTTTTGGTGTGGTAGGGGTGTGAGCTGGAGTAGTGGAGATACTGGAGGTGGTTGGTCGGTTTGATGTGTATGGAAGTTTCCAAGTGGTCTCCCGGAATGTGGATGTCCAAATCTAGGAAGGTCACTTGGTCTTTGGAGTGGAACCAGGTGAATTTGAGGGTGGTGAAGTCGTTAAGTTGGTTTAGGAATGTAATGAGGGAGGGTTCGCTATATATATATATGTATGGATAAAAGCAAGGAGGGCCAAAAGGGCTAAGTAAAAATCAAAGAAGGTAAAAGGAAACACTCACCGGACAGTAGAAAAATTCAAATTTTCGCTAATTTCATAGCATCATCGGTGTGAGAAGAAATAGACTGGCACTGAAGAGTTGCCAGGTCCCCATCGAAGAAGAAGTGGTGCGTAGAATGAAATAAACACTGTTTCATCACCAGGCTCGTCGTAAACTGTGAGTGTGTGGGATTAGCTGGGAGGGTGGGAGAGATGGGCATTACTGGGTGGCCTTGTTCAAGCCAGGTGGAGGGGTTGCACTTATGGCCAATATATAGGCTCTCTCCCATCTTTTGCGAACAGAGGTGTTGGCTGGTTGGGGTAGGAGATGGATAATCGCTACCTGGAAGCAGTCGTTGAAACTGATGTTGTGGTGGTTGGTGTGGATGGCGACAGTGAAGTCCAGGTTGTGGGTGGAGGAGCGGTGGTTATTGATGCGGAGGTTGGGGGCCTTTGATGTTTCCCCCAGGTAAAAATCACCACAGATGTTGCAGGTGAGGATGTAGATAAGGTTTGAGGCATGGCAGGTCCCTTTGGGATGGAGGGTAAATTTGCCAGTGGCCGTGTGCACCTGGAGGGTGTGATAAGTGATGAGGATGGGGCAGGTCTTGCACCTGGGACAGTTGCATTTATGGGCGGGGGGGTGTTGGATGTGTGGTGAAGGAGTGTAGTGGACCAGGATGTTTTGGAGGTTGGGGGGGCTTTTTAAAAACCAGTCTGGGTTTGTCGGGAAATATTTTTTGGTTTCCGGATCACTGTGGAGAATTGGGAGAAGAGAGTGCAGTGTGTGCCTGATTTTGTTGAGGTGGGGATGATATTGGGTGATGGGTTGGTGGGTTGGTGGCAGCAGGTTTCTTGGTGGTAGTGGTATCTGAGGCAGCTCACGATATTTGCTTGGTGACCAGGATGGAGGGATATCCACGGTTGACCAGGGCCTGGTGTTATAACCCCCCCGGTTCCTGCGCCACTGACCCTATCTGATGAAGTATATTGCTTACAAATAAATGTAATTAGCAAGAAGCGACATCAAAATTTCAAACGGGACAGGAAAAGATGCAATCTTATTGATAAATTACTCTAATAGCTTGGTCTCTTCACGGTGGCTTGTGGCCATGTTGGTTAAAGGCCAGCTTTGTAAGCTGAAATCCTAGGTTTGAGTCCCCGTGTCTCCAAAATATTTTTTCTTACCAAATGGGTGCTACATAATGTATTTTATTCTTGGCACACCAATTGCAGCCTGAAACTTTGTTCTTTTTTGCATCCCAATAAGAAAATATGTATTGAAACTATTACTCGTTCAGAGAACATGACTATTACTCGAGACTACTTGAAATTGAAATTTTTTAGTTGCTGCTAAGCCTCGATATTTACAACAAGTGCTAACATTGAAGAGAAACTAAAGAAGGACTAAATTTAAATGGTGTGACTCAGTTGTTAGCATATGCAGATGATGTAGACTTACTGGGGGATGATGTGAATACAATTAAGAATAATGCTAAAATATTTTTCAAAACTGCTAAAGAGATAGGTTTGGAAGTTAACAAAGAGAAAACTAAATATATGCTTACAGGGCGAAACCAAGTGTTAGGTAATAATCAAAATCTAATTATTGATAACAACTCGTTTGAACCAGTTTCCAAATTCAAATACTTAGGAGTAATATTAACAAATGAAAATTATATTAAAGAGGAAATAAAAAGTAGGCTCAATTCAGGAAATGCATGTTACTTCTCTCTTCATAAACTTTTATGTTCTCGTTTAATATCTAAGAAACTAAAAGTTAAAATATACAAAACAGTAATTTTGCCTGTAGTATTATATGGGTGTGAAACTTGGTCCCTTACATTGAAAGAGGAACATAAATTGAGAGTATTTGAAAATAAGATCCTTAGGAAAATCTTTGGACCTAAAAGGGATGAGGAGACAGGTGAGTGGAGAAGGTTACATAATTTAGAACTACATAAATTGTACTCATGTCCAGATATTATTAGAATAATTAAATCAAGAAGACTTAGGTGGGCAGGCCATGTGGCACGAATGGGAGAGGAAAGAGGAGTTTACAGGATTCTTGTTGGGAAACCTGATGGTAAGAGACCTGTAGGAAGGCCAAGACGAAGATGGAGGGACAACGTTGAGATGGACCTAAAGGAAATCGGTAGGGATGGGAAAGAGTATATAGATCTTGCTCAAGATAGGGACAGATGGAAGGCCTGTGTTGCTGCAGCCATGAACCTTCGGGTTTAAGAAGGCTAGAGAGTTAGTTAGAGAGCTAACATTGAAGATTGTTGTGTGATAAAACACACCATTAATATTCTCAAGAAGAAAACCATTGAAATGAAATGAGTAAGTTGTGAGGAACATCAGCACATGTATTTTAAGATGTTCAGTCATTCACATACATGTCACGCCTAGTTTTATACATAGATAGATAGATATTTAGAAGTGATCCACTCGATGAATGCTCGCACCTTAAGAGTAATTTTCAGATGGGAAAGAAAGAAAGCCTGGTCCAAATTGTAATGTCAAGATGTGTGCAGATTGTAGATGTTAAGATTATAAACAAACAGAATTAATCAGTAACTACAATTATTTACCTAAACATCACTCATATGGCACTCAGAATAGAGCTCTGTAAAATATGTCTTTTGGATAATTAGCTGGTTGAACTGTTTTCAAGGTGCACTTTGAGCGAAACATCTGAATCCGGACTGCAATCTAATATTAACAACAGTACAACCATTGCAGTATAGAGAGATGAAAGGGACAAATATGTCGTTTCCATTCACATTATACTACGCAGGTAACGTCTGGGGTAACTTATCGTATGAATTGGTTTTAAGTAAATTCGATGTTACATTCCATGGAATGTTTGTTTCCTTGTTACGAACTATCTGAATAAAAGCTTCCTCCTGTCTTTTGGTATTCGCGGGAGCTGCTTTAGACTGCCAAGGTGAAGTATTCACCATGTTCGAGTAAGGTAAGCACCAGTGACGTAGTCACGTGAACCTGTCAATCCAGCTGTTTCTTCTCTGCGACCGAGAAGCAGAAACAATTCATTTTGCTTTGGTATAAATTAACGAACTGCAAGGGTCGCAAGTTTGAACCCTGTCAGGATCAGAATTTTTTTCATCTCTTTATTTACGTGTATCAAGATTCGAAAGTAGATTTTGATATTTCAGTTTATTTTGGCAATCGATGTATAATATGTAATTTTGAAAACTGCCAACGTTCAATTCAATAGCAAACATTCAGATGTAAAAAAACATGGTGCTAATGGGAAACCTATATTTCTGCACTTTTAGAGGTTACATAGAGAAGGAAAAATTATACAGTTATTTCAAATATCTCTTGATTTTTACAGGGACACGTGGCAAAGTGATTTTTTTCAAAACGTGTCAAAAGTCTGTGGATACATCACACTCACACTTCAATTATACTCGGGACGGGACTCACAGTTGCAACTGAGAACTGATCCACTATGTACCTGCCACCTGCTATCGAACCCAGAGCCAGAGCCACACTATTACAACGGGACTAATTTACAACACAACATACGAAAGTCTCTCTCTTATGTCACAAAATTTGTCAATTTCTAATTTAGCTCACAATTAAGCTGGAGAACTATAAAATTGACTGTCCAAACAAAAATGAATTAAATTAATCATTTTCCAACAACATAAAAATAAAATAATCCACATTTCTAGATAAAAAAGAGACAGGCAAACTTTCCATCAGGTTTATGAATTATATAGTGGTCGAAAATAGTGTTTTCTTTTTAAACAAACACTACTAGAAAGCAGTTTTGGTCGAGAATTTTAGTTAAAAGTAGGTTGTTTTTTTTTCTCATTCTTAGTAATAACTCCTGCAACCGGATCAAATGATATTCCTTGACATTTACAAAATTACAGATTTAGAAGAGAGGGTTGATCCAAACACTTACTCGTGCACTATGAAATAACTCAAAACAGCTAATCATCCAAATACATATTTTACAGCTCTATTCTAAGTGCCATGTCAGCGATGTTTATGTAAATAACTGTAGTTACTGATTAATTCTGTTTGTTTCTGATAATAACATCGCCAATCTGCGCACGTCTTGACTTTACAATTTGGACAAGGCTTTCTTTCTTTCCCATCTGAAAATTACTCTTAAGGTGCAAGCATTCATCGAGTGGATCACTTCTAAATATCTATCTATCTATGTATAAAATCTATGTATAAAACTAGGCGTGACATGTATGTGAATGACGGAACATCTTAAAATACATGTGCTGATGTTCCTCACAACTTACTCATTTCATTTCAATGGTTTTCTTCTTGAGAATATTAATGGTGTGTTTTATCACACAACAATCTTCAATGTTAGCACTTGTTGTAAATATCGAGGCTTAGCAGCAACTAAAAAATTTCAATTTCAAGTAGTCTCGAGTAATAGTCATGTTCTCTGAACGAGTAATAGTTTCAATACATATTTTCTTATTGGGATGCAAAAAAGAACAAAGTTTCAGGCTGCAATTGGTGTGCCAAGAATAAAATACATTATGTAGCACCCATTTGGGAAAAAATATTTTGGAGACACGGGGACTCGAACCTAAGATTTCAGCTTACAAAGCTGGCCTTTAACCGACATGGCCACAAGCCACCATGAAGAAACCAAGCTATTCGAGTAATTTATCCATAAGATTGCATCTTTCCCTGTCCCGCTCGAAATTTTGATGTCACTTCTCGCTACTTACATTTATTTGTAAGCAATATCCTTCATCAGATAGGGTTCATATGCTGTACACATTGCTGACAAAATACAAGTGAAGTTTGTGCATGAAAATTAATGAAGACTTTGGGAAATCATGCTTTTGTGGAAGGTTAGTGTTTGCAACCCTAAATGATAACCATTCTCTAGTTTCCGTCAATATAGCAGATTCTGCTATGTGACGACAAATCTCATAAACCAACGGCACATAATTTTTTTTTTTATTTTAAACTATTTATTTCAAATGAAGAGTCATTATTCTGGAATCTACGGAGACATTCATTCATTCGGTAAGAATTTTACGAGAGTCACAATTCTATTTTTGTGTTCCATTACGAAACCAATGAGCACGTGTAAAACAAGTAAAGCCCGACAATTTTTGTTTTACAAGAATTCCATTACTGTTAAAGTTAAATCAGAGGACAACCATTGACTTATTTTTAATAGCCTGGATGACTGATGTGGGGAAGGGGTACCTCCTCTCATGTGCCCCCCTGGCTGTGACATAAACTCTTCTTCCTTTAGGATTTCTATTATTTTTCCCATCACATATTCAGTGCCAACTTTGCAATTCTGTTTGCCAAAGTGTATGGGGAAAGAGTAAATTTATTCTTCAAGCCTTGTCCTGGACTAGGATAACGCTATTTCTGAATATTTTTTTTTGCATTCATTTTCAGGAATTGCAACAGCACTATTTTTGTCTCACTTATTCTTATTGCATTTTTTCCTTTTCGTTATTTAGTGTTGCTTTTCTTCCATTTTCGGCTACTCGCGACGATGGAGATATTAAAAAAGAACACCCATGCTCAGGCCAAATTCGAACCTGGGGCCCTCGCATTCTAATGAATTGTGTTAACTACTTCGTCACGAACATAAAAAATGTGTTTTTTTTTTAAAATAAATTTCAGGAATATTTCACATTTACATTACTTTGATTGTAAACGTGGAAGAAGTGAAGTGTTCCCCTGTGCTTAGCACCATGCCGTGAAGGCATATAGAGGGTGTGGGGGTAACGCCCCACACTTTCTTGATCTGGTCATGAGTGGGGGTGATGTGTTCAGCATCACACCCCTGACCACCTTTACCCCTAAGGGTTTCCCCCAGGTACCCATGTTATTCGATGCTGGGTGGGCGCCGGGGCCGCTTCCATCGTTAGAAAAGTTCCCGGATTTGAACCGGCCGGGGATCGAACCCGGGACCTTTAGCATGGTAGTCAGACGCATTACCGACTGAGCCACCACGGCCGCTTGTAAACGTGGAAAATCCAGTTCATTAATATTTACGCTGCAATCTTTCCGTTAGGCCTTGTCTTCGAGTCTGAGAGACACAAAATTCCCTGCATATGTTTAAATTGATTGATAGTAAGCAACACTGCTGCTTTCCGAATACTTACTTCGGCTGTACTTCCGGCCACGAAGCTGGACTTCAACTCAAACGAGTGTGCCACTTTTTGTGAACAGAAGTATACCAATATAATATCAATATATAAAATCCATTAATACTGATATTGTAAGGTTCGACATTTGGAGTATGTGTCACTTTATATGAACAGGAGTGTAAAAGGGTAAACTTTTCATGAGGACCCTGAATGTTTCACTTTTACGTACGATGTTGATAGGCTGTGCTTGGAAAAACAAGTTGGGTATTAGAAAATTATTTGTGAGAACTAGTGTACATGAATTAAACTTCTATATTCAATAAGCATTTAAAAAATGACAGAATGGTACATTTTGTTACGTACTATTTATATAAATATCAAATCAATAGAATAATCAGCAATTTTGATAATAGAATCATCTGTACTGAAATGCCTATATCACCTGACACCAATACAACACTACAGACCCATCCCTAGTAAAAACTAAAGAAAATAATTACGAACACACAATAAACACTATTCTCATTTCATGTATCATAAGCCAGCAGAGTGGTTAGCACATCGTGCTACGATGCCAGAGGTCCCGAGTTTGAATCCTGGCTTGGACATGGATATTTGTGAGTGTCCATTCATTAATTTCATCATATAATCACTCATTCCCATATTCGTAAATTAGCCAAAAGTGGCACAAAGAGCAAACTAAAATAAAGCAAATCAATCAATCATGTGTCATAATACTAGGGAGAGTAAAAAATGATCCACACTTTTCACCATAACTTTCTTTAGGTTGGTCACACTCTCTTTAGTACTCGTGTGCTGAAAGGTGGTACTCTTGTGGTTTTGTAGCCAAGGTTTCATGTTAATCACTCCATTTTTCTATCTCTTGTGAGGGAGTAAATATGGCCACGCTGCTGACAGTGTGCACCAACGGAAAGCAGAGATCAGAGATCTGAACCTTGTAGTGGATGATTTCGCACACAGAACCGTGACTAAGAATGGAGTGCACAGAATTTTCAAAAGATGAGGGGGTTATGTACACTTTTTTTAGTAGTCTGTCCCATGTACACTTTTTTTTTTAGTAGTCTGTCCTCATTTTGCCGTCTTATCCTGCCTTCGACGTTCTTTTTGCAGAGAGCATGACGTCCTGTGACCCATTTGTCATAATCATCTCTTGTTGATCTTGAGCTTGTTGAATCTTCCTGTCATTGGTCGATGATTATTGTTCTACCTTGGTGCACACTGCCATCAGAGCAGCTATTATTTTCTCTGTTATAAAAGAAAGAAAAATGGAGGGATTAATATGAAACCTCGGCCACATAACCACACGAGTACCACCTTTCAGCACACTGATACTGAAGACAGTGTGACCAACCTAAAGAAAGTTATGGTGAAAGTGCAGATAATTTTTGACTTCCCCTCGTACATTACCAGGAAAGCTTGAAACATATGAAGATAGTCTTGTTAAGAAAATTACATGTGTAAGGGGTTAATGTTCATGGAAAACATACGAACCTCTTGTAACCAAAAGTCATGGTTGGTAGTTTCTTTTATCTAAGTATTACTTAGGCCTCTCGGATGGCATAGTGGTAACGTTGTTGCCTTGTAATCAAGGGGTCCCAGGTTCAATACCCAGTGGAGGCACATAGTGGTTCAGATCCCATTTAAAACCAAAATTCTAAATATTACTCATAATTATCACTTCTTGAAACATGTTTTTTGTGCTAAATTACATTGAATGATTATCATTGCAGACAACAATGAAAAGTGATATGGCTGTGGAATTGCAGCTGGACGGAGGCATGGACATTAAGCATCAGGTTATATGGTATAAGATTTAATGGTGTTGAATTTTTAAATGTTTACTTGATTGTTTCATAGATTTTTTATTGCTGATAAGAATAGTCAAAGAAGGGTGGATGCATACATTAGATAAGGGGAATACGTAATGAAATCAGAGAATGTGCCCATTGTTGTGTGGTTTTTCACTTTGTGATGAAGTTGTTTTTTTTCACGACTTTCTTTTGTATGCACTTTGTTGAATCATGATTTTAGTAAGGTTATATGTAAGTTGTATATAAATAAGGTTTGCATGTTCCTATCGTTATCATAAAATCAATACTTTTCCTGTAAACAAGTCACAATTTAATTTTAGCTTACTATTCCTTGACATTATAATGTCCTAAAATTATGGTGAGTAATTGTTTCATGATGTTATTAATGCTAGAACAGATGGTTACATCATGAAATTTGTATGCATTGAATATAAAGAGAAAGAATAGAAAAAAAGTTTTTTATGTGAATTCTACATCAAGTCAATTTGTTTTGAAAATGTAATACATACAAGTTACCTGTGTAAAAAAATATTATGTATGTATAAACTACATTATCAGTTGTGTGATCTTTGCTATTTTGCACATTTTAGTACAATGGAAGTGTGTAATTTGTTGCAAATGATACTATATAGATTTGTTTCTACATGTAGTGAATAAACTGAGGTGCAATTTGGTTACATTGGACCAATTCCTGAAATTGGATACATTTCTCCTCTATACATATTGTACGAGGGGCGATCAGGTTGCTCTGACCCTAACATAGAAAGAGCGGCAATAGAGTTTCAATTTTATTTTTATTTTTCAACATACTCCCCTGCAACTCCAATGCACTTCTCCCATCGGTGCTCCAACGCGTGGATACCTTGCAAAAAAAATTCTTCCGACTGGTCCTTCAACTATGAGTCCACAGCCCTTATCACCTCAGAATCATCAGAAAATTTTTGCCCACGAATGTCATTCTTCAAATGTTTGAACAAATGGAAATCACTGGGGGCCAAATCTGGGGAATAGGGTGGGTGGGGCAGCAATTCGAACGATGCATCTGCGATAGCGGCCCTCGCAATGCGTGAGGTGTGGACAGGTGCATTGTCCTGGTGAAGGAGCACACCACGGGTCAACATCCCACGCCTCTTTTTCTTGATGGAATCACGTAATTTCTTGATTAGGTCACTGTAGTATGTGCCAGTGATGGTTTGGCCTCTTTGTAGATAGTCCACAAGAAGGACACCCTTGCAGTCCCAGAAAATTGAGGCCATCACCTTCTTGGCTGACGTTTGTACCTTGAACTTCTTCGTTGGTGGAGAATGTGGGTGTTTCCACTCCATGCTTTGTGATTTTGTTTCTGGGTCGAAGTGATGGACCCATGTTTCATCCATAGTTACAAATCGGGCAAGAAAATCGTCTATATCAGCACGAAACTTGGCAAGAAGTTCTTGACTGATGAGCACTCGGGTGCACTTCTGATCTGGGGTGAGGTTTCGAGGGACCCATCTTGCAGCAATTTTTTTCATTTGCAATTCCTGGGTAATTATGTTTTGCACAGTGCCATATGACAGGCCACACATATCAGCAACATGACGGATAGTGACTCGACGATCCTTCAGCACGATATCGTGGACTTTGTTAATGTTTTTGGTCGTCATGACAGTTTTTGGTGCTCCACCTGCATGTTCATCCTCACACGACTCTCTCCCACAATTAAATTCACGACACCATCTCTTCACCATATTGTATGAAGAAGCACTGTCCCCTAATGTATCCACCAAGTCCTCATGAATTTTGGATACCGTCCACTTCTTCTTCACAAAATATTTAATCACAGCTCTCACCTCAGTTTTCTCCATTCTGGCACATTGACACAACTTCACTCAGTTAAACCCCTGTAAAAAGAAAACTGTACGTTACTTAGACTTGCAATTCAGATTGAAAGCATATAAAGGATCACTAAACAATAACAAAATAAAAAATCAATCGTGACGTCATTCCTTCTATGTTAGGGTCGGAGCAACCTGATCGCCCCTCGTAGAACAATATACAAATTTACATAATTATATGTGCCTTGTATGTAGTTATTATATTGTTAATCGATCGCACAAGCCATCTGAAGTAGGAGGAGGGAGGAGACTGTAATTATTGTAATGTGTGTCAACTATTACATGTTACATGATTGGAGCGAAAGTCTTACAGGTATGAATTGATAGTTGTGGCATGTAATAAGAAGATAGTAGGATGGAAGTGTACGCTTGTTTTTTTTTTTAACTGTAGATGTCATATCCCTTCAAGACCTGGTATTTTGTTTGTGAACACTTCTTTCTTTCCGCATTTTTGAACCCAACCTTAAATAAACTGAACAAAAATGAAATGAGAAAAAATATGCATGTGCATATGTATATATAATATGCACCTCTTTATTTTTCCTCATTATATGCATGTATATAGTGAATAAAAGAAAGGAGGGCTAAATAATAAGTAAAAAAGAAAAAAGGAACCACTCACCAGACACTAAAAAAACTCAAATTCTTGCAGCAGTGAAAATCCCTGAGTTTTTCTACTGTCTGGTGAGGGTTTCCTGCTTCCTTTTTTACTTGTTAGAGAGAGAGAGAGTGTGTAAGTGAGTGAGTGAAAATCCATGAGGACAGATCAAATGCTGAGTTATCAGTATCAACTTTTGTGTCACATGCACAAAGTGCCGAAACAAGGAAAAATTTAATTTCTCTAAAGGATGCTAACAAAGACAAAAGGGGAGAGATTTCCAAACAGGCAAGTTGCAGCTAGTCTTTAAATAAAATGATTATGGTTCCTGTGATTTATGTTTCCATCAAAATGAACCTGACAGTATTCACTTGAAAGTAAATTTAATGAAGCCTGAATTTTTTTTGTGTGTGTATAAGAATTTTCAATTCATGATAAACAGTACAACAGTGCATTTGAATATATCACTTATGTTTTTGTCTACATAGAATAGAGAATGTATAGTTTTTGTAGTGACCATAGATAAAACCAGAGTAACTCAACAATGTATTTAGTTTGATCAGTTCTATTAAATAATGTTTTATTTCTAAAATTTATTGCATAGGCCAGTTTCTAAATGTGCAATATGGTGTTTTTTAAATGTTTGTAAATTGGGTTATCAGTCAAATTAAGGGAGAGCAATCTTCAAAAGCACAAAATTCTAATTTTGGGTCTAAACAAAGCACAGTTTTATGTGTGTTTAATTGTGAAATTTAAGTTTTAATAAAACAATATAGCATAACGCTCAATAGTTATAGTGTTAATTGAACCTTAATTTGAATTTTACGAGCTTTAATTTTGGTAGCAACTTAAATTGTTTTTGTGTCGATTATGAAATTGTGTGTTTAGAGAGTCATATGATCAATGCTTTGAGCAATTGAGCTTTGAAAAGACAAGTAAAATAGAGATCTCAAAATCACTCTTAGTACACATCTATACTGATGTTATTCAACTCAAGAGATTTCAATCTAATGGCACCCAAGCATTTATATGCATATTGATCTCAAAAGGTACATACAAATGAAGTGATGTATGATTTCTGGACAGTAACTTTTTTTCTTGTAGGGAGGAGAGAATGCTCATCCAGTTGTGATTGTAATCTAGTAGTAACTGATACCCCTGGTTTAACATTATTTGCACAAGGAACAAAGTATACTTAAAACAAGCTATTCAAAAATGAATAAAACATGTTTCCATTGTGTAAAAGATGAATTTATGAAACTTGTTTTAAGGCATTTGCATCAGTAGATAAATTACCTAAAGTATTACATACATATGTTTGTTGTGTTTTATATATCCTCCCTCCTCCACTTTCTAAGGTTCAAATGCTTTCAGCTAACCATGATGTTTTATTATTAATAGGTGACTTTTTGTGTTGATTATATTTGTACATTGTTTCCTGGTAATTTCTATATTAATGGATGAATTTACATGTGGACAGATGAAGACTTGTAATTGAAGATGGGAAAAACTTCTAAAAAATGTTTGTATCATTGTGTTTACATTGATTTCTTTTACATATAATCAGTTTTTCTTGTATGGGAAATTTGAAATTCTTTCACATCCAGTCCTATTCATTTTAATTGTAGTTTGAGAATAATATTAATGTGATTGCAGCTGTTAAAAATCGGCCTTGGTGCAATCAAATATATTGCTCAATTCTTACTGGGAAAATTCTGTGATAAAGAGTATTTTTTATTGTCATCTATCTATAATATGTGATACTTTGTATGCAAATATATAAATATATATTTTTTCAATGTTCATACATTGTTATTGTATTCCCTGATAGTATGTATCTTAAAGTGACAATATTATACTTTCTCACATGTATGTGTGTGTGTGTGCTTGTATGAAATTGGTAAGGAATGAAGTGAAATGCATATAACTGAATTATATGTAATTATACAGAGTGTCCGAAAAGTCACGCAACCCGGTGTTTACGACCGTATAACTGAATAGCGGAACGGAATGAGAAGAAACGCTTTCCGCCAAGAGAATGCCCTGTATATTGGGAAAATTTAGAGAGACAAACATATGTAAGAACATGCATGTTTTAATAACAAATAAGCAAAGTGTTGCCAAAGGCGGAAAAAAAATATTTGCAAATCGTGTATATTGATGCACAGAACTCACTGAGGTAAATTATTGCAATGTTTCACAATACCAACGAACAATTTGGATGGCCATCTAATGAATTTGACCGGAAAAAAACTTTGACGAAGTTTCAAAAACATTGCACAAGGGAATAAATGGGCTGTTCCAAAAATCGATGTTTTCACAATATTACGAGGGACACTGGCAACACTGTTGGTGTCATGTGTCACTAACAGACGTGTTTCACCTCAGGCTATCACACTAAGGCACTTTTAACGACAAAGGAGAAAGTTGGTTATTCTCGAACATATGCAATAAATTACATACACCTTGCAACCCTGAAATGTGGGTATCCCTACAAATTAAAGCAAATGTTTGAAGTGTCCAGCATATTCTTGGATACATAAGTTGGTTCGCTTGATCATGTTCTCAGATACCTTCCTGAGGGTTGCAGCACCGATATTATAAATTTTCTCTGTCATGTTTCGTTTCAGCTCCTCCAATGTTCTGGGTGCCGTTTGGTATACTTTCCCCTTTAAGTAACCCCACAGAAAAAAATCTCCAGATGTTAAATCGGGCGAGCGACTGGGGGCCATAAATCCTTGGATATTAGACGATCACCAAAAAATTCTCTCAGCATACGAAGAGATTCATTAGATGTATGGCAAGTTGCTCCATCTTGTTGTAGCCAAACATCACGTTGGTCTTCTTCCAGGAGAGCAACGAATTGCATTATGAGATTCCCGTACACAGCAGTATCCACTGTTGTCTCAAATAATAACGGTCCCACAATACGACGTCGCGATATTCCACACCATACACCGATTTTCGGAGAGTGCAAGGGTAATTCATGCAACTGATGTGGGTTTTCTGTCGACCAATGCCTGAAATTTTGGCTGTTGACATACCTATCCAATTGAAACCACATTTCAGGGTTGCAAGGTGTATGTAATTTATTGCATATGTTCGAAAATAACCAACTTTCTCCTTTGTCGTTAAAAGTGCCTTAGTGTGATAGCCTGATGTGAAACACGTCTGTTAGTGACACATGACACCAACAGTGTTGCCAGTGTCCCTCGTAATATTGTGAAAACATCGATTTTTGGAACAGCCCATTTATTCCCTTGTGCAATGTTTTTGAAACTTCGTCAAAGTTCTTTTTCTGTCAAATTCATTACATGGCCATTCAAATTGTTCGTTGGTATTGTGAAATGTTGCAATAATTTACCTTGGTGAGTTCTGTGCATCAATATACACGATTTGCAAATATTTTTTTTCCGCCTTTGGCAACACTTTGCTTATTTGTTATTAAAACATGCATGTTGTTATATATGTTTGTCTCTCTAAATTTTCCCAATATACAGGGCATTCTCTTGGCGGAAAGCGTTTCTTCTCATTCCGTTTCGCTATTCCGTTATACGGTCGTAAACACCGGGTTGCGTGACTTTTCGGACACTCTGTATTTCTGGTGCAATATCTTTGTCTAACATGTGGTGTTGTCAACATTAGATCACCACCAGTGAAGCAGACTGTTGCTGCAGTATATATTGTACTACATAAATACTGGCTATGGTATAAAGGAAGATAGTTATACAGAGAGACAAGATTCAGTGCTTAATTGATTCATAAAATATTGAAAGCAAAAATTGTATTAAATGAGATACTGCATATATACCTCTTGGTTTCAGTGTTTTTTTACTTAACCGAGGATGAAAACTAAACAAAGAGAACAAAATAAACTTTTTAAATAAGTATGAAGCCAGCCAGAAATGGGATTTTGAAATGTCTACAATAGTAACCCATACAATATAAGAACACTATTTTTTTTATTATCAATATGTTTCCCAAGAATTGCTAAATAATATGAATTGCAAGCAATAGTATAGTATAGTAGAGTACTCCAGTCTCAAAAGCCTTTATACCTAGGTAGGAAGTAGCAATGAGCCTTGATGCACTGACCGTAACATTTCTAAGAATAAGGGGGGGGGATTGAAGGAGTCATCGAAAAATATGAGAAGCAATATCTACAGACTCCACAATACCTTAAAGATGATCATGATGAAGAATTTGTTCTAATTTAACTTTCCTCTAGGTAGCATTGAAAAATTTCAGCACACACACACACACACATATTCAGGTAAGTGTTAATTTTTGTATTTTAAAAGTGCAATTTTAAACATGATTTTCAATTTTCATTGTTTATTTGTAGATCTATAAGGACACTTTGGAAATTAATATGGACACATTAATCTCAATTTATTTTCAATCACAAACTAAAATAATTTGATTTATTTAATTTCATGTGCTGTGACTTATTATATTCAATGTCCATCCATTTAGGACCTGATTTGTTTTACACTGAGGAGAAGGGTGTTCATCAAACCCACTAATAGAAAAATAATATATTTATGTAATAAATACTTTTTAGAAATAATGAGATGAACAATGATGACAAAGACTCCTAATTTAACACTGGGAAGCATGTAAAAACTGGCATGTGTGTTTTATACCTTGGATGTTTCAGGAACTCTATCTTCAGATATGTTGTGCACTTTATGGTCCTTAACCCTTAACTACTATCGTGGTTTTTGGTCACGTACACACTATCCTCGGGGTCTTTTTGACCCGATTTTTTTAGAGCACTTTTTAGTTACTTTTTGGTAAAAAAAATACCAACATTATTTTAGCACTATTGAAGAATCCAAAAATATTTTTTTACCAAGTCAATATAAAACCTAGTTTTGGAAAAAAAATATTTTGAACCCATGTCTGAAAAAATGGTTTTCAAAAAAAATATTTTTTATATAAAAATGTTGAGAAATTTATTATGAACATTCTTACTACTTAGGATACAAATGAACATATATAAAAATTACAAAAGTAAATTTATATTTTTAAAAAAATTACAAGTACAAAACTACACCAAATTGGATTGGCAGTTTACAATAAATTTATTAAATAATTCAGATATCTTATAAGCATGATCACCACTTTGTTGCTTTTCTGCACGTTGTAATGGGTCATCGAATCGAAGAGCAATGAGGAGAAATAAAAACCGTTGCAATTACATGGTTGCTTTAAAAATGTCCCTTCCTGTGCCATCACTGTTCCAAAG